>NC_141017.1:26768402-27274841 GCF_052327205.1 Somniosus microcephalus | reverse complement strand
TTTGTAGTTAGTGGTTTGTTCAATTTTGGTTGTTCCTACTGTGAAATTTATTTTGGGTCCCTGATGTTTGGATCTTTGCTGGAACACAAGGACTTTGGTTTTTTGGGGATTTATTGTCAGGGCCCAAGTCTGGCAGTACCACTCCAGCAGGTCCAGGTTTTGCTGTAGCCCCTCTTTAGTAGGTGACAGCAGAACCAGGTCGTCTGCATAGAGGAGGAATTTAACCTTGGATTCATATAGGGTGAGGCCGGGTGCTGTAGATTGTTCAAGTAGTTTTGCCAATCCATTTATGTAAATATTAAAGAGTGTCGGTGAGATTGGCGAGCCCTGCGTCACCCCCCGCCCCTGTGGGAAGTATTTTGTTTGTTTGTCTCCAATTTTAACTGCACATTTGTTGTTTGTATACATTGATTTAATTACATCATATGTTTTCCCTCCTACCCCACTTTCGATAAGTTTCAGGAATAAACCGTCATGCCAGATGGAGTCGAAAGCCTTCTGGAAATCTACAAAGCATGCGTAGATTTTGCTTTTGTTATTGTGAACGTGTTTGTCAATTAGGGTCTGTAGGGTGAAGATATGATCGGATGTTCTATAGTTTGGCAGGAATCCAATTTGGCTTTTACTCAAGACATTGTGCTCCTCAAGGAAGTTTATAAGTCTTTTGTTTATGATGCTACAGAATACCTTCCCCAGGTTACTGTTTACACAGATGCCTCGATAGTTGTTTGGGTCGATTTTGTCCCCACTTTTGTATATGGGCGTTATGAGTCCTTTGTTCCAGATATCAGGGAAATAACCGACACTCAGAACCAAGTTGAAGAGTTTTAGGATAGCCAGTTTCATTTTGTTGTCTGTGTGTTTAATCATCTCGTTTAGTATGCCGTCTGTCCCGCAGGCTTTTCCTGGTCGCAGGTCCTTGAGTTTTTCAAGAAGTTCTTTTTCTGTTATTATGGCGTCCAGCGGGTTTTGGTTATCTTTTATGGCCATTTCTAGCTTTTCCAGTTTTTTGCATATTTGGTGTTGCTCTGGTCTTAGTGTTTTTTTCTGGTATAATTTTTCAAAGTGGTTTACCCATGTGTCCCCATTTTGAATGGCCAAATCGTCGTGTTGTTTTTTGTGTAGTGTTTTCAAGTTTTCCCAGAAACAATTGGAATCAATGGATTCCTCCATGGAGCTGAGTGTATTCTTAATATATTGCTCTTTTTTGGTTCTGAGTGTGTTTCTGTATTGTGTTAGTGTCTGACAATAAGTAAGGCGTAGTTCCTCGTTTTCTGGATGTCTGTGTTTTTGGTTTGATATTTTTCTAAGTTTTTTCCTCATGTTATGGCAATCTCGGTCAAACCATTTTTCATAGTTTTTTGTTTTGGGTTTGTTCTTGCGAGCTTTCAAGTTTGCATTTGTTGCCAAATTATCAAAAATATTGTTTAGTTTACTAACTGCCCGGTTTACGCCTTCTTTATTGTGAGTGTATATGTTATCCAGAAAGGTGTCTAAGAGAGCTTGAGTTGATGCATTGCTAATTGTTTTCTGGTATTTTTCCGTGTCGTTTTTGGCCCATCTGTACGATTTTTTGGTGTTGTACAGTTTACTGGGTTGTGTTTCTATGTTGTTTGTTTCTGTCTTTTTGAGGAACATAGTAATTTGACTGTGATCTCTCTC
Organism: Somniosus microcephalus; assembly: GCF_052327205.1. Lineage (NCBI taxonomy): Eukaryota > Metazoa > Chordata > Chondrichthyes > Squaliformes > Somniosidae > Somniosus > Somniosus microcephalus. The sequence goes on along the minus strand of NC_141017.1, from coordinate 27,273,179 downwards.
TCCCCCCCCCTCTCTCTCCCCTCCCCATTCCTCATATTCCACTCCTATGTATCTCTTCGAGTTGAGTTCCGGGAGATCTCCGGACCCCGAGTCCTGCTGCCGCCAGTGCTCCAGGTGTTGCTAATTAATTCTCCTCTCCCTGGTTTAGGAGGCAAAAGTAAGTCGGTGGAGTTGGAGGATGTGAAGTTCCATCAGTGCGTGAGACTGTCCCGCTTTGAAAATGACCGGACAATTTCCTTCATTCCACCGGATGGAGATTTTGAACTAATGTCTTATCGGCTCAACATCCATGTGAGTGAAGAATGTTATGAATGATTTATCCCAGTTTTCTGTGTATGTGCCAAAGATCATGAAGTAGTCAACCTTTCAGAAATGCCCTGACTATGCAGGAAACCTTGCTCGAACATTGCTTCGGGCATGGCATGGTTCTCTGCCCTAGGTCAAAGTAATAGGAAAAGTATTCAGTTGCATTGAAATGCACCATGAATCCAAATATACAACATAGTGGCATTAATAACTCTTGCATTTAACCTCTGCTATAGGCTTTAATACTACGGCATTGTAAACCATTTACTGTGTATCCCACTTCTCCGTTTCAAAGTCCAGGCGCCCAATAAAGGTTAGTGGTGAGGTCCCGGGAGCGCCCACCGAGCACCCCTCGCCCCCTCACCCACCAAGTACCCCTCGCCCCTGGAGTGCCCGCGGAGCGCCCCCTCGCCCTCGTGTAAAAGTAAAACGAAGGGCTGATTTTCACTTTAGGCGGTGGCGGGAAACGGTGGTAGCAGGTCAGCCGCCCGTTCTATACACCGCCCAAGCTGCCTTTCCATTTCACTGTGGGGACTGAAGGACAGTCGACCTGCTGCAGGCCATTGGTTAGCCTCGATGCATCACAAAGAGTTTTGCAATGTCTGCAGTACTGTACCAGAAACGGTAGCCCAAGACAAAGTACCAACAGCATTCAAATGAAGTTGGGGGTGGGGTGGGGGGCAAGAGTGCCTGTGGGGCAAATTGGGGGGGGGGAGGCTGAGAGCCTGTGGGGCCAGTTGGCGGGGTGGGGGGGGGGGAGGCTGAGTGCCCGTGGGCGAGGTGGGTACTGAATGTCCGTGGGGGAGTTGGGGCTGAGTATCCTGATGCGTAGTTGGGATGTTTTGTGATGTGGCAATTCATTAAAAGCATTCTCTATTTCCAGGTGAAACCTCTGATTTGGATTGAATCGGTCATCGAGAAATTTTCTCACAGCCGAGTTGAATATCTGATCAAGGTAAAAAAAAATTTAAAAAACACCTCAGAACTCGAGTTGTGAATAATAAGTGACCAATTCAAACTAACTATGCTTCTCCTTACTTTATTGAAGCTACTATGGTCACGTTTCCTGTGAACTTCCTTCTCTTGTTGATCCATCCTCTTCCCTCCTCCACCCTGCATCCTCCGATGTTGAAATCCAGACTCCTCGCACTACTCCCAACTCCAATTCACTCTGTCCCAGTACCTCAAAACCATGAACCTGCTCCTGCCTCCATCGGTCTTCCCACAAATTACCCCAACCTTGGCTTCACAGAACCACTGTCTTCTAATTTATCTTTGAATTTTTATTACACCTGATTTTTTTTCCTAATTGCACGCTGTAACGCTCTGAGACACCGGCCTAGGTTTCCCTGTCGTGTAACCCGCTCATTTTAACGGATTATCGCTGCCATTATTGGAAATCTTAGACCACTGCGTACATTTCCGACCATTTGAGGGAAAAGTTAAAATGTGTGCGTGTGTGTGTATATATATATATATATATATATTTTTTAAATGGGGACATTTTCTTTTTAAAAATGCGCACAATTAATTTTGGGGTGTTTCTTTTCTGGATTTTCAAGTTGGTCCATGCCAGAGAGTATCGCGCTCTCATCAAGTCCCGTTCACCCATCACCCCTGTGCTCACCGACCCACATTGGCTCCCGTCCGACAATGTTTATACATATTTTTTTTAAATCCTCATACTCGTGTTCAAATCCCTCCATGACTTCATCCCTCCCCATCTCTAACTTCCTCCATTCCTACAACCCTCCGAGAACTCTGCCCGCCTCCAATTCTGGCCTCTTATGCACCCCCTACTTTCACCCACCATTGGCGGCCGCGCCTTCAGCCGTCTCGGCCCTGAGCTCTGGAATTCCCTCCCTAACCCCCTCTGCCTCTCTACCCCTCTCTCCTTCTTTAAGACGCTGCTTAAAACCTACCTCTTTGACCAAGTGTTTGGTCACCTGTACTAATGTCTACTACTTTGGCTTGGTGTCAATTTTTGTCTGATTTACGCTTCTGTGAAGCAGCTGCAAATTATTGTTGTTGAAGGACAGTAACTTTCCCCCCACCACCATAAATACTGTGGCTGCAAGAGCAGGTCAGAGGCTAGGTATTCTGCAGCGAGTGTCTCACCTCCTGACTCCCCAAAGACTTTCCACCATCTACAAGACACAAGTCAGCAGTGTGATTGCCTGGATGAGTGCAGCTCTCCACTTGCCTGGATGAGTGCAGCTCCAACAACACTCAAGAAGCTCGACACCAGCCAGGACAAAGCACCCGCTTGATTGGCACCCCATCCACCACCGTAAACATTCACTCCCTCCACCACCGGCGTACCGTGGCTGCAGTGTGTACCGCCTACAAGATGCACTGCAGCAGCTCGCCAAGGCTTCTTCGGCAGCACCTCCCAAACCCGCGACCTCTACCACCTAGAAGGACAAGGGCAGCAGGCGCATGGGAACACCACCACCTCCAAGTTCCCCACCAAGTCACACACCATCCTGACTTGGAAATATATCGCCGTTTCTTCATCGTCGCTAGGTCAAAATCCTGGAACTCCCTCCTAACAGCACCATGGGAGTACCTTCACCACACGGGACTGCTGCGGTTGAAGAAGGTGGCTCACCACCACCTTCTCAAGGGCAACTAGGGATGGGCAATAAATGCTGGCCTTGCCAGCGATGCCCACATCCCATGAACGAATAAAAAACACCCTTCCAATCTGAGATTAAATACTGAGTAAAGCTCTCTCTCTTGCTTTGCTCTCGTAATGTGCTTTAAGTCCAACCTCAGGAAAAACCACAAGCTATACTGTGGCACTTCCAGCACCAGTGATTCCTTGTGGCATCGCTGAAGCCTTGGAATTAAAGCTAATTGGTGCCATAAATTTATGGGCATCAGGACAGTGGGTTCCCAGGCTTGCAGAGCTGGTAAACAGACTTGTTCCAGTCAGAACCTCCGCAGCAGCAGACAGCAAGACGGAACTTTCGTGCCCTGCCAGTCTGGGTAGATTCGGAGCCAAGCCCAGAGTATCGGGATGGTGCGCTCCATCACACGGGGAGCGGTGGGCTCGAAAGCTTCCTGATTTCCTTGCCAAAGCAAAATATGGTCTTTGTGCAGCCATGAAAGGAGCCGACTGCAGGATGTTTATGCCATGGAGAGAGTGCAGCGAAGATTCACCAGACTGATACCTGGGATGGCAGGAATGAAGTATGAGGAGAGATTGGGTCGATTGGGCTTATATTCGCTAGAGTTTAGAAGAATGAGAGGGGACCTCATTGAAACTTATAAAATTCTTGTGGTAAACCACTGTTATTGTATCCTACTGTTATCGTTATTGCATATTGTTACCTCTGGTTGGCGCTGTGTACCAATGCATGCCTCAGCTGGCTCCGCCCACATGACCAGGTATAAAGGTGGGTGTTTCGGCAACCCACTTCCTTCTTGGAACCAGTTGGCCACGAGAGGCATGCTCTGTTCTTTAGTTAATAAAAACCTCTTCATTACTTTCCTAATTCATCACCTTTTATGGAGTAATTGATAAGCGTATCAATTCTAACAAGACTGGATAGACTAGATGCAGGAAGGCTGTTCCCGATGGCGGGGGAGTCCGGAACCAGGGGTCACAGTCTAAGGATAAGGGGTAAGCCATTTAGGACAGAGATGAGGAGGAATTTCTTCACCCAGATAGTGGTGAACCTGTGGAATTCTCTACCACAGAAAGCAGTTGAGGCCAATTCATTAAATATATTCAAGAAGGAGTTAGATATATTTCTTAAGGCTAAAGGGATCAAGGGGTATGGGGAGAAAGCAGGGGCAGGGCACTGAATTTGGATGATCAGCCATGATCGCATTGAATGGCGGAGCAGGCTCGAGGGGCCGAATGGCCTACTCCTGCTCCTATCTTCTGTGTTTCTATGTGTTTATGATCAATCCTGGCAGAGAGAAAGAAGCTATCCATCATGGATATGGTCACATTGGCTGTAACTGAGGACTTGGCCACTGGCTCATTGGGCAGCACCCTCGCCTCTGAGTCAGAAGGTTGTGGGTTCAAATCCCGCTCCAGCGACATGACCACAAAACTCCAGGCTGACACTCCCAGTGCAGTGCTGAGGGAGTGCCGCACTGTCGGAGGTGCCGTCTTTCTGACGAGACATTAAACCGAGGCCCCGTCTGTCTCTCTCGGGTGGATGTAAAAGATCCTGCAGCACTATTTGGAATAAGAGCAGGAGCGCTCTACCCTGGTGTCCTGGGCCAATATTTATCATGATCTGGTCATTATCACAATGCTGTTTGTGGGAGCTTGCTGTGCGCAAATTAGCTTCTGCATTCCCTACATCCTACAACAGTGACTACATGGTTTGGGACTGAGCCGTGCAGACCAGGTAAGCCTATCTCCGACGAGGGGTACCAGACTGCCAGGGGTACCTCCTTCTGATCGTTATCCAGTAACCCCCTGTGAAAAGAGTACGAGCGTCAGATGACAGAAATAGCCTTGGTCGTGTTGCCCATGTGGTGGAATAGCCGGCTGGCAACTCCCTGTCCAGACTCGCCTGTGAAGAGTAGCCACTTGAGTGAGGTACTGGAGGGCTGCAACTGCCCACAGGACCACACTCCACGAGGAGGCCCTTCAGGAAAGGAGGGGAGGAAATTGGAGGTGGGAGGAGAGATGTTAATATTGTTCAGAGACAAATTAGTTGACCATAAATTTGTTCTTTTCCCACAGGCTAAAAGTCAGTTCAAGAAACAATCCGTAGCCAACAATGTAGAGATCATTATCCCAGTGCCCAGCGATGCGGATTCACCCAAGTTCAAGACCAGTGTGGGCAGTGCCAAGTGGGTTCCTGAAAATAACACTGTGGTGTGGACCATCAAATCCTTACCTGTGAGTAGGAGTCATTGTGTTGTTTGTGGCAGTTCCAACAAGCGCTTCCATGTCAGCTGTGGCTCAGTGGGTCGCACTCTCGTCCCTGAGTCAGATGGTCGTGGGTTCGAGTCCCACTCCAAAGACTTGAGCTCAAAAATCCAGGCTGATACGTTCCCAGTGCAGTGCTGAGGGAGTGCCGCACTGCCGGAGGTGCCGCCTTTCAGATGAGACGTTAAACTGAGGCCCCGTCTGCTCTTTCAAAGATCCCATGGCCACTATTTCAAAGATCCCATGGCCAGTATTTCGAAGAAGAGCAGCAGGGGAGTTCTCCCCGGTGTCCTGGGCCAATCATTATCCCTCAATCAACATCACTAAAAACAGATTATCTGGTCACTATCTCAATGCTGTCTGTGGGAGCTTGCTGTGCGCAAAATGGCTGCTGCGTTTCCTACTTTACAAACAGCGACTACGCTTCAGAAAGTACTTCATTGGCTGCAAAGCGCTTTGGGATGTCCTCAGAATGTGAAAAGCGCGATAGAAATGCAAGTTCTTTTAAAAAGGGAGGATATAAAAGGATATGAAGAAAGGGCCTGGAAATGGAATTCGGTGTATTGGGGTGAATGGGCTCCTTTTGGTGCTGTAATTTCTGATTGCTCACTATTATATTACATAAAATGGGCCAGATATTCCGACCCCCACAGGTGTGTACGAGCGTGTCCGTGCCCGTATGGGCCTCGCAAGTGCCTGTTTCAGGCGTGTGAAGCGCATGCGCTAAAACCCGGCACTTCCGATCTGTCAAGAATGCTCTTGACAGATCCTCCGCCTGCCCTGGAGAAGGGCCACCGCGGGGGGCGGGGGGGAAATTCCGCTTTCTGCACAACCTCCGCCCGCTGAAAACCTTTAACAATCTTACGCCTGATAAAAGCAGGTGTAAGGCCTGCTTTTACCAGAAGAGTTTTAAAAAAATTATTTTTCACTCATTTATAATTTTTAAAATAGTTTTTAAAAAAGATAAGTTTATTTTTAGCCCCGTAAAAAACTTGAATTATTTTTTTTTAAATTTAATTTCTGTTTAAAATATTTAATTTAATGTAATTTTAAATACATGTTTTTTTTTAAATTTATTTAATGTTTAACTTTTTTTTAAGTGATCCCTGTTCATACTTTTGACAGTTCCGTGCGTACCAACCTGTCCAAAGTGTGAAGGGGGATTCCCTTCTTTGATTGGTTCTCCATGCCCCACGTGATCCCAGGGGTGCTAGCGAACCGCCTGCGCCCCTGGGATACCTGGGTCTCTGCCCGCGCGGACCCAGAGAGGCCCAGGATCGCAAGACTCGGGACCTGTAATGTATGTACCTTTTTAAGGGGGAGAACTACTTTTTTACAGCTCCTGTATCCTGTAGTACTGGCAGTGACCACACCTGTATATAAACCCTGAGCAGTGATCTGTACAGTCAGTTGCAGTTTGAACCCTCATTCAGTAAACACCTGTTGATCGTTCCCTGCAGTCTGTTGTCTGATTATTGAAGGACACAACATTAAGATACACGGATCTAACAGGACCTACGGAACCAGCAAGTAAATTCGTAGATTTTTTTTTTTTTTCCCCATCGGAGGCATCCGCCCGCAGGAAGCCTCTGATCGGAAAATCCGGCTCAATTTATTATTTAAATCAGTCTTGACGTAAGAAAACTACTAGGCACTTGGTCTAAGCGTTAAACAAAGCTTTAATCAACTGTTTTACAACATGGAGGTCTAGTTGTGTCCTTCACTAGTTCCTGTTAAGAATGTCCTGTGCAAGCTGGGCCCGTGCCCAAGTATTTATACTCTCCCTGGACAGCGCCACCCGCAGGCCGCTCAGTATTATTTCATAAGTCTTTCTTTCGTGAATGACTGATTCATGTCAAGTTTTAAGATTTTAATGACTCTCTCTCTCTCTCTCTCTCATCAGGGCGGGAAGGAATATCTAATGCGGGCTCACTTTGGCCTACCCAGCGTGGAGAATGAAAATACTGAAGGCAAACCGCCGATCACCGTGAAATTCGAAATCCCGTATTTCACCGTAACAGGGGTGCAGGTCAGTGCTAATGTGCGTTCGTCTGCCGAGTGTGGTGCCCGCTGAGGGGAGAGAAACTGCTTCTCCAAACCCGGTCGCGCTTGGAGAACAAGGCGCAAAATGCTGGCCGTCTCGAACTTCAAGTGCAGAGGTGCATGGCAGGTTAATAGGAGCGGGAGGAGGCCATTCAACCCCTCGAGCCTGTTGCGCCATTCAGTGCGATCATGGCTGATCTGCGACCTAACTCCATTTACCCGCCTTTTTTTTGGTTGGGGGGAGGGTGGGGGTGAGACTTTAAACCGAGGCCCGGACTGCCCGTTCACTTTTTGAAGCGAAAGATCCCGTGGCGCTATTGGAAGAAAAGCAGGGAGTTCTCCCAGAATCCAGGCCAACATTCCTCCCTCGACCCACTCCATCAGAGGCGCACCGACTGCTCCTTCAGCCAGTTGCCGTTTGTGGGAGCTTGCTGTGCACAAATTGGCCGCTGCGCTTCCCTACGAAACAACACTGACCGCACTTCAAAAAGTAATTCATTGGTTGTGAAGCACCTGGGGAGGTCCTGAGGATATGAAAGATGCGATATAAATGATGATTGTTTTCTTTCTAATGAAACCGGTGAAGAGCTGATAATGTGGCTTTTTTGCACCAGTTCCTTAATTGTATATAATATATTGTGGCGGTACCACCGGTTGTCCCTTACATAAAGATATACATAATTCCCTTTAACTTACCTTACTGTATGTATAACTTACCTGTTGGGGCCGTTGCCCCTTTTTAACTTACCTGTTGGGGCTGTTGCCCCTTTTTAACTTACCTGTTGGGGCTGTTGCCCCTTTAAGATGCACCCTAACGTGTTGACGTCACGTACGACGTGACGTGCGTGCGGCGGCCGCCGGCCCGACTCAGCCTTCCATGACGGCCGCCAGCACAGCCCGGCCTACCGCGACTTCGGCCTCAATGGCCGGCCGACGGGAGCGACGCAATCTCCCGCTCCCACGGCAAGCACCGGCACAGCCCGGCCTCGCGACCTCGGCCTCAACGGCCAGCCTCTATGCCGGGGAGATGCACTGACATCACGACGCGATCACGTGACGCCCAAAGCGCGGGAACACACAGCAGAGCGTGATGACGTCATCACGCTCCCCACAGGACTGCGAACTCAGTCCTCGTGGAGTCCCCGCTGGGACAAGACCTACACCACGGTGCTCCTACAGTCAGCCATCTTACCTGCTGTAATTAGCCTGTTCCTGTAAATAAACAACTTATTTATAGTTCGTCGAAGTCACGCTCTCTTATTTAGTGGCGATCTACACAAACCGCAACAATATCACGATTATGTATTTTTTTTTTTAAATGATATCAAAGCAGAAAATCCTGGATTGATACAAGCAGGTCATCAGGGCCTGAAAGGAGAATGGACTGGGAGACGATTCTGATGGAGAGACTTTGTCAGAATGTGTCGAATCGTCTACACCCGAATTGTTAACCTGCTTTTAATCATTTAAGAGTCATAGAGTTATACAGCACAGAAAGAGGCCCTTCAGCCCATCATGTCTGCGCCGGCCATCAAGCCCTGTCTATTCTAATCCCATTTTCCAGCACTTGGTCCGTAGCCTTGTATACTATGAACATAAGAAATAGAAGCGGGGTAGGCTGTATGGCCCCTCGAGCTTGCTCCGTCATTCAATAAGATCATGGCTGATCTCTGACCTCAACTCCAAAGATTCGCCACCCTCTGAGTGAAGAAATTCCTCCTCTTCAGTCCTAAATGACCGACCTCTTATCCTGAGACTGTGACCCCTGGTTCTAGACTCTCTTGCTGCATATTTCCAGGATTCGCTTTGCCTTTATTGTCGGTGTAATAGCTACAGATAAAAAGCAAAATACTGCGGATGCTGGAAATCTGAAATAAAAACACAAAGTGTTAGAAATACTCAGCGGGTCAGGCAGCATCTGTGGAGAGAGAAACAGAGTTTACGGCCCAGAAATTCGGGTCGGGGGCTTCCCGCGGGTGCAAGCCCCCGACCTGCACTTACCTAGCGCGCCGGCCGTTGAGCTGTGGGCCCGCATGGGATTCCGATCCTGGGCCTCCTCCAACTGCCAGCGCGCAGTGCTTGTGTATCCCAGGGGCGCAGTTAGTTCGATGCGTCCCCTGGGATCACATGGGCCATGGAGAGCCAATGGTAGCAGGGAATGCTTCATTCATAAGAGCTGTCAAACCTATAAATACTATAAGCCCCGAAACAACATCACTAAAACCTCAAATAAATTTTTTAAATAACCACATTTTTAAAATAACTATAAATTATATGAAATAACTATTTTAAACAATTTAAATTTTTGAAAAAATTAATTACATTTTCTAACGGGGCTAAAAATAAACTTACCTTTCTTTAAAGTATTTAAAAATAATAAACCTGTGGGGAAAAAATGTTTTAATTTTAATTAATTCACCACTTACCTTGTTAAAAGCAGGCCTTGTGACTGCTTTTTAAAATTGTAACTGCTGGAGACTTACCCTCCCGGAGAAACCTGGAAAAAAAACGTAAGTTCGATGCGCACGCGCAGCCTCTCCGGCGCACGCGTTCGACCTCAACCCTTTCCTTTAAGGGAACGGAAATGCCGGTTTCCCGCGCATGCGCAGTGCATGCACGAAACTGGCACTTTCGTTGGGCCTACGCGTGAGTACCCCATGCGTACTCGCCCGTGGGGACCCGAATTTCTGGGCCAATGTTTCAGGTCGATGAGCTTTCTTCAGAACAGGAGCTACAGATATTCCTCATCTTCTTACACATGCTCTCCAAGGGATACATTCATCTGGGTAGCATCGCAAAACAGGCAATGGCGAATTGGCCGCCAGGTAGATAAGGTGGTTAAAAAGGCATATGGGATACTTGCCTTCATTAGCCGAGGCATAGAATATAAGAGCAGGGAGGTTCTGATGGAGCTGTACAAAACGCTAGTTAGGCCACAGCTGGAGTACTGTGTGCAGTTCTGGTCGCCACACTATAGGAGGGATGTGATTGCATTGGAGAGGGTGCAGAGGAGATTCACCAGGATGTTACCTGGGCTGGAGCGCTTCAGCTATGAAGAGAGACTGGACAGGCTGGGGTTGTTTTCCTTAGAGCAGAGAAGGCTGAGGGGGGACCTGATTGAGGTGTACAAAATTATGAGGGGCATAGATAGGGTAGATAGAAAGGAACTTTTCCCCTTAGTAGAGGGGTCAATAACAAGGGGGCATAGAGTCAAAGTAAGGGGCAGGAGGTTTAGAGGGGATTTGAGGAAAAACTTTTTCACCCAGAGGGTGGTTGGAATCTGGAACTCACTGCCTGAAAGGGTGGTAGAGGCAGGAACCCTCACAACATTCAAGAAGCATTTAGATGAGCACTTGAAACGCCATAGCATACAAGGCTAAGGACCAAGTGCTGGAAAATGGGATTAGAATAGGCAGGGCTTGATGGCCGGCGTGGACACGATGGGCCGAAGGGCCTCTTTCTGTGCTGTATAACTCTATGGTTCTATGATTATCACTCCACGTGCCCATTGGGAAAGAGGTGTGCAAAGGTTCCCCTATTTTGCGCTACCTGCCAGGACCAATTTATGCCCCACAGCCTCTTCAAAGAGTCCACAGCCCTCTACTGTTAACTCTTGTTTGGTTATTTTTTACGTTTATAGGTGCGGTACATGAAAATTATCGAGAAGAGCGGTTACCAGGCCCTGCCCTGGGTCAGATACATAACTCAGAGTGGAGGTTAGTACTTCAGTGGCACTGCTCGTGGAGAAAAAAGAGTTTAAAACATCGTTTTTAGTGCATTTGTGCATATTTGTCTTTTAGTTCGACCTTCTGACTGAATGAAGCATGGAAATGTGCAACAAGTCAGTCTGGCGCTGCTTTACGGTCCCGTGGGTGGTGTGGCGTGGTCCCGTGGGTGGTGTGGCCCGGTCCCGTGGGTGGTGTGACCCGGTCCCGTGGGTGGTGTGACCCGGTCCCGTGGGTGGTGTGGCCCGGTCCTGTGGGTGGTGGGAGGTGGTCCCGTGGGTGGTGGGAGGTGGTCCCGTGGGTGGTGGGAGGTGGTCCCGTGGGTGGTGGGAGGTGGTCCCGTGGGTGGTGGGATGTGGTCCCGTGGGTGGTGGGATGTGGTCCCGTGGGTGGTGTGGCCCGGTCCCGTGGGTGGTGTGGCCCGGTCCCGTGGGTGCTGGGATGTGGTCCCATGGGTGGTGTGGCGTGGTCCCGTGGGTGCTGGGATGTGGTCCCATGGGTGCTGGGATGTGGTCCCGTGGGTGCTGTGACGTGACCACATGGGTGCTGGAGTATAGCTTTGTGGCTGCTTGCGCACTTTCCTGTCCATTGCTGAAGTGGCCATTCTTCATGGGTGAACAGCATATGCCAGTGGGCTATTCAACCATAAAGAGCATCACCACCACCGTCAATTCGGCCTCTCAATAACTGAGCAGCCATACTTTTTCCCAAAGGTGCACTGGGTAATAAGGAGCAGAACCTGGGAAGTATCGAAGTTGACTTTTAGCACGACTCCAATTGCCTGACTCAGATCAGCCAGTAACACAGACCAGATATCGAACATGTGACTTCCTGGCCCGAATGGCTCAGTACCTCGTCTCGCGGTGAAGCGCGTGACGTGGGAGTGAGGTTGGCAGTAAACGCACAGGCCCACCTTCTTTTATTAAAAGTTAACATGCAGGAAAAGTAGAAAAGCAGCGTATTTTTTAAATGGTGAGAGATTGGGAAATGTTGGTGTTCAGAGGGACCTGGGTGTCCTTGTACACGAATCACTGAAAGTTAACATGCAGGTACAGCAAGCAATTAGGAAAGCAAATGGTATGTTGGCCTTTATTACAAGAAGATTTGAGTATAAGAGTAAAGACATCTTACTACAATTATATAGGGCCCTGGTGAGACCACACCTGGAGTATTGTGTACAGTTTTGGTCTCCTTACCTAAGGAAGGATATTACTTTCCATAGAGGGAGTGCAACGAAGGTTCACCAGACTGATTCCTGGGATGGGGGGATTGTCCTATGAGGAGAGATTGAGTAGACTAGGCCCATATTCTCTAGAGTTTAGAAGAATGAGAGGTGATCTCATTGAAACATTCAAAATTCTTACAGGGTTTGACCGGGTAGATGCAGGGAGGATGTTTCCCCTGGCTGGGGAGTCTAGAACCAGGGGTCACAGTCTCAGAATAAGGGGTCGGCCATTTAGGACTGATAGGAGGAGAAATTTCTTCACTCAGAGGGTGGTGAATCTTTGGAATTCTCTACCCCAGAGGGCTGTGGGGGCTCAGTCGTTGAGTATATTTAAGACCGAGATTGATAGATTTTTGGACAATAAGGCAATCGAGGGATATGGGGATCGTGCAGGAAAGTGGAGATGAGGTAGAAGATCAGCCATGATCTTATTGAATGGCGGAGCAGGCTTGAGGGGCCGAATGGCCGACTCCTGCTCCTATTATGTTCTCATGCTCCTTTGTAACGCTGAGAATTTGTGGATCTGTGCTGGTGAACACAGTTTCTCTCTAAATTTGACTGATTTAGAAAAAAATCAAACTCTGATCCAGATCCTGAGGTAGACCATTTGAACTTGTTTCTCTTGCGGTAGCTGGAACTTGTTATAATGGATTGTCCTTTAATTCTGCGTCTTATTTTACAGATTACCAACTCCGAACACATTAGCAGCCGTGACAACTCAAGAAATATCAAATGCTCTTCTCCCCTACTTTTTCTATCATACAGTAAAATCCGGCTGCATATTACCGTTGTTGCAGTGGCTTCATTCATCCCATTAATTTCTGTTCTGTTAATGTGACGCCATAATCCCTAAGGATGGCTATCTACAGCTACTGTCACCTCATCAAATCAAAATTGGGAGCAGGTACTTTTGGGAACCACCCTTATTTAACAGCATTAGGGCAAGTGATTGGTTCATCGGAACAAGAGGAGGCCATTCAGCCCCTCGCGCCTGCTCCGTCATTCATAGTCATACGGCACAGAAGGAAGCCAATTGGCCCATCGAGTCCGTGCCAGCTCTCTGTAGTGCAATCCGGTCAGTCCCATTCCCCCGCTCTATCCCCGTAGCCCTGCAAGTTTATTTCCCTCAAGTGCCTATCCAGTCTCCCCTTGAAAACATTGAGTGTCTCCGCTTCCACCACTTCCGTCAGCAGCGAGTTCCAGGTCATCACCACTCGCTGCATAAAAAAGTTTTCCCTCACATCCCCCCTGTATCTCTTGCCCAAAACCTTAAACCTGTGTCCCCTAGTCCTTGTACCATCAACTAGTGGGAACAGCCTTTCCCCGTCTAGCCTATCCAAACCCGCCATAATCTTGTACACCTCGATCAAATCACCCCGCAACCTCCTTTGCTCTAATGAAAACAAATCCAGCTTCTCCAACCTGTCCTTGTAGCTAAGATCCCCCATCCCCGGAACCCTCTCAAGGGCCTTCACATCCCTCCTAAAGTGTGGTGACCAGAACTGGACGCAATACTCCAGTTGTGGCCTAACCAGCGCTTTATAAAGATTCAGCATAACTTCTCTACTTTTGTACATCAACTCCATTTACCTGCCTTTGCGCCATGTGCCTTGATATCCTTACCCAACAAAAATCTATCAATCAGTCAGAGTCTTGAAAATTTCAATTGTCCCCTCCTTAGAATCCATGGCCTTTTGTGGAGAGAAGTCCAGATTTCCGCTACTCTGCATGTGGAAAAAGTGCTTCCTGATTTCACTCCTGAAAGGCCGAGCTGTAATTTTAAAATGGTGGACGAGTAACCCAGAGAACGCAAGTTCGAATCCCACCATGGCAGTTCGAAAATTTAAATTCAGTTTTACAAAAAATCAAACTTTGGAAATAAAAATCTGGTTTCAATGAAAGGGACCATGAAGCTGTTGGATTGTCATAATAATCCAACCGGTTCACTGCTGTCCTTGTCCGATCTGGGCCTATATGTGACTCCAGACCCACACCAATGTGGTTGACTCTGAACTGCCCTCCGAAGTGGCCCAGGAAACCACTCGGTTGCACCACCACCTTCTCGGGGCAGCTGGGGTTGGGCAATACATGCTGGCATTGCCAACGTCGCCCATATTCTGAGAACCACCTCTCGAGAATGAATTACAAAACAGGATCCACTCCGAATCCGGCTTTTCCATTGCCTCTGGAAAATGTTATGGAAAACTGCGATAGTTAAGCAGCAAATGTAACCTTTCTGTGGGATTTGTCGTGAGATGTTGCACCACAACTAGGGGCTTGCCCAGTCATGCTACGTGGTAGCATAGCCTGTCCCAGAGTGGTGGGACGTGGGTTTGCCTCCTCCAATCAGAATCACAGAAACAGAAACCCCACAGTGCAGATAGAGGCCATTTCGGCCCATCGAGCCTGCACCGACACATATCCCACCCGATCCCCGTAACTCCTACACCAACACATATCCCACCCTATCCCCGTAACCCCACGTATTTAATCCCCCTAACACTAAGGGTCAATTTTTTATCATAGCCAATCAACCTAACCCGCACATCTTTGGACTGTGGGAGGAAACCGGAGCACCCGGAGGAAACCCACGCAAACACGGGGAGAATGTGCAAACTCCACACAGTCACCCGAGGCCGGATTCGAACCCGGGTCCCTGGCGCTGTGAGGCAACAGTGCTAACCGCTATGCCACCGTGCATATAACAATGTGTTACCGGTCGCGGCTGTGGAATTGCCTGACTGGATGCCTCACCGAGAGGAGAGAGAAGTCACGAGAAAGGGCCACCTGAGTGTGCTCCTGCAACCTGTGGTCAGTTAAAAAGCAACGGTGGTACAACCTAGCGAGGGATTGGGTCACAATGGCTTTCAGCTGCGAATGATGCATAATAGGCAAGACCATTGGTTTATCATTGCTGAAAAGGTCACATTTTCTGTTTTTATTTCATGGGATTTGGGGGGGAACGTGTTCTGACCAACACTGGTCCAGCAACGCCTCGATTTTAAAATTCTCAGCCTTGTTTACAAATCCCTCCATGGCCTATCTCCATAACCCCCTCCACAACCCTCCGAGATCTCGACAATCCTCCAATTCTGGCCTCTTGCGCATCCCCGATTTTAATCGCTTCACCACTGGTGCCTGTGGCTTCAGCTGCCAAGGCCCTAAGCTCTGGAATTCTTTCCGCCTCTCTATCCCTCTCTCCTTTTTAAGACGCTCCTTTAAAACCTACCTCCTCTGTCCTGATATCTCCTTACGTGGTTCGGTGTCAAATTTTCTTTGATAATCGCTCCTGTGAAGCGCCCTTGGGACGTTTTACTACGTTAAAGGCGCTATATAAATGCAAGTTGTCATTGTTCCATCAATTTTTTCCCATGAGTGAGGACCACAAATCACTGGTCTTGGTAACGGGAGAAAATAAATTAAAAAATTAAAAAAAAAAAAGAATTTGGGAAAAGGAATTGTAAATATTTTAACGCGACACTGCTCTTAATTAAAGAAACGTGGACGTAGCAATACATAGAAGTTCCAACAAGGAAACCAGCCATTCGGCCCAACCAGTCCCTGTTGGTGTTTACCCTTCACACAAGCAGACCGTTCTAATCACATTTACCCACCCTGTTCCCATGTCCCCGTCACCCCTTCTCCCTCATTCACCTGCCCAATCTAACCTTAAATGTTGATGGTTTCTGCCTCGGCCACCAACCCTGGAGATGAATCGCCGTTACCTCATAAGTCTCTAAAGAACTTTCTCCTGCCCTCTGTCCTAAATCTCTTCTATTTGATCTTGTATCTGTGCTGGCCCACTCTGCACCACCCCAGTTCTTGACTCCTCGACTGCTGCAAGTAGTCGGAGCAGGTTCGAGGGGCCGAATGGCCTGCTCCTGCTCCTGTTTCTTATTTCTTTCATTTGTCTCCTTCCATCGACCATGTCCCATCCTCTCACTTTCAACACTTCTGTCAAATTGCCTCATAGCCCGTGTTCCAAAGAGAAAACGGCGCACCTGATTGGTGGCTTTATTTTTTTTTTTTTTTAAAGTGGGCCCATGTAGCTTGTGACGTACCTCCTCAGGTTATCACTGAGTATAGAAACATAGAAGATAGGAGCAGGAGTAGGCCATTCGGCCCCTCGAGCCTGCTCCACCATTCAATGAGATCATGGCTGATCATCCAAATTCAGTACCCTGTCCCTGCCTTCTCACCATCTCCCTTGATCCCTTTAGCCTTAAGAAATATATCCAACTCCTTCTTGAATATATTTAATGAATTGGTCTCAACTGCCTTCTGTGGTAGAGAATTCCACAGGTTCACCACTCTCTGGGTGAAGAAATTCCTCCTCATCTCTGTCCTAAATGGATTACCTCTTATCCTTAGACTGTGACCCCTGGTTCTGGACTCCCCCCCCCCCCCCCCCCCCCTGGCCATCGGGAACATCCTTCCTGCATCTAGTATATCTTCCTCCAGTTGCTAATGTGGGCAAATTGCCCCGTGAAAGCGTAAATCCCGCACTGGGGAACAGATGGAGAGAAAATTGAAAACGAAATCTCACGTCGGGTTTTTCTACTTGACGTACTCTAGTTGACGTTTCAAATCTCACCATGGACACCGTAGAATAAATCAGTAACCTGTCGCACGATTGATGGTTAAACCAGTGTCCGTGAACTACAGATCTTCCACGCCCTTGGAAGGACATTTTAAGATGGTAGCTCCAAAAGTTCGACACATTTTGTAAAGCTTGAAAGCTGAGGCAAGCGGGCCATGGCTGTTTTAACCCCTTGATGACTGCATTATTACCTCTGCATCAAATTCAACCAGAGCTGCCTAGTTTCTTTTTGCACTGGTGACTAGCAATGTGGTTTTGGTCAAGAGGGTCGCAGGAAAAACCCTGTCACATTGCCCGCTTGATCTCGGGCGGGAGTCCCGCCTTTCCTGCCATTTTAGACGTTTTAATCAGTCAAATGTGTCCTCTCTCGTCATCAGTTACTTTGCACGTATTTTTCCCGCGGTAAGCGTCTTGTGTCTGAAAATCAACGTTCTGATCTGATTGTCGCTCACACCAGTCGAGGCGGGATGAATTTTAGGGCGTGCTTGCCGTGTCTGCTCAGGCCTGTCGGAATCCTTCAGCCAGCTAGCCTGCCCACTTTATCCCTGAAATTGGCCAACTCCGTCTCCTGAACACGTTCCTTGGCACTGCCTTTTAGGAAAGGAACTTGACCAAAAGTAAACTGAGGGGAGGGGAGGCAGGTGGGGGAAAGGAAAAATTTCAAGTAGAGGGCTGAAGGGAAATCCACTATGATATCTATCACATTGTTTTTTTAAAATTTATTTGTTCATGGGATGTGGGCGTCACTGGGAAGGCCAGCGTTTATTGCCCATCCCTGAAAGGTGGTGGTGAGCCGCTGCAGTCAAGGTACCCCCACAGTGCTGGCTTTGTCGTAGCAATTTGGTACAACAGAGTGGCTTGCTGGGCAGTTAAGAGTCAACCACGTTGCTGTGGGTCTGGAGTCCCATATAGGCCAGACCGGGTAAGGACAGTAGATTTCCTTTCCTAAAGGACATTAGTGAACCAGAGATACAACAATCCTCTCCGGTCTCTGCACCTAGCTTAATATCTGTTACATCTCCAGCTTTTTCCCAGTTCTGATGAAGGGTCCCAGACCTGAAATGTTGACTCCGTTTCTCTCTCCACTGATGCTGCCTGGCCTGCTGAGTTTTTCCAGCATTTTCTGTTGTTATTTCAGATTTCCAGCATCCGCAGTATTTTGCTATTGCAGTAGTTTCATGACTGATGCTAGCTTTTTTAATTCCAGATGTATTTAATTAATTGAATTCTCCAGCTGCTGTGGTGGGATTTAAACTACATATTTTGTTAGTCCAGGGTCTTTAGGATTATTAGTCTAGTAACATAACCATTATGCTACCACACCCTGTCCAGCAGATGTTTGCAACAAGTCTGTGTTGTTTACCCAGATATCTCCTGGCCAGTCAGTCCCATTGTGTGAGATCTAAAATTCTCTCGTAGTACAAGCTCTTTATTTTTTTTAAATCCTGTCCTTCAATAACCCCACCGATTTAAGAAGTGATATTTAGGTTGGGGAATTTCTGTGATTGTATTGTTAGTGCTTGTCACTATACGTTTGTAGAAAGTCACGTCTGTGTACATTACAAGAATGGAAAGTGGTGTATGTTTTGCTATTTTGTGAATAAATAGTTGAGAATTTGGTAGTGTAACCAAAACCGCCTTTTGTAATTTGCATTGTCTGATGAAGGGACATGGGTGTTCCTGAAAGCTAATGTCTTCACCTTTTTGTAATGTCAGTTAATCTCAATAAACACAGGAACGCAACTCGCTGTGTTGCTGCTGGAGATGTGTGTGGCATAAAACTACATTTTGAGATTTGTATAAAGCTTAAAAGGAAGGCTGAAACCCAAAGTGCTAGGTCTCCTGATGGTGTATTGGGTACTGCCTGGTATGGGACTGAGCCCCACAGATTAGGAAAGTTGCATTTAGCTGGGGTGCTGGTAGAGGTGTTTAATATTGATTGCAATGTTCCTGGGCTCGGGGTGGGGGGAGCGGAAATCCCACTCCCGACCCCTGCTGAAAAGTGAACGTGTGTGGGAAAATTTGGTGAGGATAAGATTGGGCTCTGGTGTGATGCCTCCTTGGTTAAACAGCCTGCCAACACTCGCGAGGCTCTTGGCCTGCCAATCAGGAAAGGGCATGATGTTGGGAGGGTTGCAGGCGTTTGTAGACCAGTACCCCAGTTTGCATCAAGACGTTCAGAAAAGAAAGACTTGCATTTATATAGCACCTTTCAGGACATCCCAAAGCACTTTACAGCCAATGAAGTACTTTCACTGTTGTAATGTAGGAAACGCGGCAGCCAATTTGCGCACAGCAAGCTCCCACAAACAGCAAGGTGATAATGACCAGATAATCTGTTTGGTGATGTTGGTTCAGGGATAAATATTGGCCTAGGACACCAGGGAGAACTCCCCTGCTCTTTCCTCGAAATAGTGCCGCGGGATCTTTTACGTCCACCTGAGAGGGCAGACGGGGCCTCGGTTTAATGTCTCATCCGAAAGACAGCGAGTTCCGACAATGCACCTTAGTATCAGACTAGAATTTTATACTCGAGTCTCTGGAGTGGGACCTGAACCCACAACCTTTTGACTGAGGGGGGAGAGAGTGCTGCCCACTGAGCCACAGCTGACGAGGAAAGAAAGGGATAGAAAATTATTTCAAGTGCTGTGCAGCGGATTGGGGCCGTGTGTCACTTTAAATAAAAATAAACATTCTACAAACCACGAAGACACTCTTTGTGAGAAACTGATAGGCCAATTTTAAGTTTTATAAACACACAGCTCAATTATATTTAATGGCCATGTATTAACTACCAGCTTCTGGCTGCAGGGTGTATAGCTGACAGTATGAAGTTAATACAGCCTACACTCTCTCAATTGTGCATCTCTGGGATTCCAATGCGAATACCAATCTTACTGAGGTCACTCAAGAGCGCCACCTCATGGCGTCTGGACAAAATGTCGACAAACAAACCAAACAATACTTTAAATCACCTCATCTAGAGTCATCTTTTGTTTCTTAACTTGTCCCATTACCATCTCCCTTTGCCTCGCACCATCATCCCTTTTGTCTTTTAATCTCTCCTGCCTTCCACCCTATCACAGACCTTCCCTTTTGTTCTTTCCTCCCCTCCCCCCCCTCTCCCTGCCCCCTGCACTTGCTTAAAAATCTGTTCCATCTCCAGCTTTTTCCAGTTCTGACGAAGGGTCATCGACCTGAAACGTTAACGCTGTTTCTCTCTCCACAGATGCTGCCTGACCTGCTGAGTGTTTCCCAGAATTTTCTGTTTTTTCAGATTCCCAGCATCCGCAGTATTTTGCTATTGTATTACATTAAATCTCTCCTTGCTTGGTGAGGTGCGCTTGAACTACATTTGGACCCAGCTGCGTAGAACACGAACTCCTTCCTAAATACCCTGTCCGTTATAAACACTGTGTACACTTCCCTATACCCATGTCTTGCCTTTCCTCCCCGATACAAAAATAATGCTTACCAAACATATAAAAATCTTTTTTTAACCAATTTTCCCTCCAGCCCGTGAGGGGGAAAGGAATAGAAGGATATGTTGACGGGGTTAGATGAAGAAGGGTGGGAGGAGGCCCCTGTGGAGCAGAAACACTGACTAGACCTGTTGGGCTGAATGGCCTGTAAATACTTTGTAATACTTTGATTGGCACCCCATCCACCACCTTAAGCATTCACTCCCTCCACCACCGGCGTACCGTGGCTGCAGTGTGTACCATCTACAAGATGCACTGCAGCAACTCGCCAAGGCTTCTTCGGCAGCACCTCCCAAACCCGCGACCTCTTCCACCTAGAAGGACAAGGGCAGCAGGCACATGGGAACACCACCACCTCCAAGTTCCCCTCCAAGTCACACACCATCCTGACTTGGAAATATATCGGTCGATCCTTCATCGTCACTGGGTCAAAATCCTGGAACTCCCTCCCTAACAGCACTGTGGGAGCACCTTCACCACACGGACTGCAGCGGTTCAAGAAGGCGGCTCACCACCACCTTCTCAAGGGCAATTAGGGATGGGCAATAAATGCTGGCCTTGCCAGCGATGCCCACATCCCATGAACGAATTTGTAAAAACTTTATAAATCGCAACCTTGACTGTTTCGGGCAACAGGGGGATTACATCGCAATCTAATCCTATCCTCACGGAACATCCACACAAGCATTTCCCAGCAGGGCTCACTGGATGAGGATGAGTGGGATTCCTGTCTGGCCTTTTGTTTCCACTCTTGCTCTCTAGCTTAGGATTATTAAGGCCAATTACAGAGCCTATTTGAGATCAACTAGTTCAATCGAACCCGGGGTATCTGGAAAGAAGGTTTCTACAGCGCTTTTCATGACCTCAGGACATCCCAAAGTGCTTTACAGCCAATGAAGTACATTTTGAAGTGTAGCCACTGTTGTAATATAGGAAACGCGGCAGCCAATTTGCGCACAGCAAGCTCCCACAAACAGCAATGTGATGATGACCAGATCATCTGTTTTAGTGATGTTGGTTGAGGGATAAATATTGACCAGGACACCAGGGAGAACTCCCCTGCTCTTTGAAATAGTGCCGTGGGATCTTTTACGTCCACCTGAGAGAGCAGACGGGGCCTCGGTTTAACGTCTCATCCGAAAGACGGCACCTCCGACAGTGCGGCACTCCCTCAGCACTGCACTGGGAGTGTCAGCCTAGATTATTGTGCTGAAGTCTCTGGAGTTGGGCTTCTGCCTCAGAGGCGAGAGTGCTACCAACTGAGCCCAGCTGACATAGTGCCGTGGCCCCATAAACTGACCGCCTTTACCTCACCCCCTGCCCCACGCTCCGCACTCTATACCTGATGTAAAAAGACTACTAAGCACTTGGTTTGAGTATAAAACATGGCTTTAATCAACTGTTTCAATACCATGAGATTCTAGTTACATCACTAGTTCCTGGTTACAGAAACATCCTGGGCAAGCTGGGCCCACGCCCGAGTATTTATACTCCTTGGACGGCGCCACCAGCTGGCCGCCCAGTGTTACTTCATGAGTCATGATAAGATTCATGACAATACCAGTTGGCCAAAGATTGGGAGTGTGGGGCTGAGGAAATTACGGAGTAAGCCCCTTGAACGATTTTTGTTACACGTCACTAGCAAAAGGTACATTTTAACTTTTCAAATAGGTTGTTATCTTTGGTGCCAGTTCACCAAATAAGAATCCCTAAGTGAAATGAAAGTTCGTGGGTTGACTTGGTATCATGACCTTTTTCTAAGTTGCTAATACATTACCAAATAAAAATGCCTTCAGCATTATACTATGCCATGCTGTTAATATAGTAACAAATAACTCGTCGATATGTCCTGGATTGCTCTCGTATGACGAAATGTTGTCTCTTTTCCCGTAACTCAGTGGGGTCACTTTGTACAACGAGCTAGAGACATCAGGGGCTCATTGGAACTTGGAGCGGGGGTGGGGGGGTCAAGGGGTCAGGTAACCCAAGACTTGCTAAGACATTATTGCTAAGATTTCAACACAGTGATAAATGAGGCTCTGTTAATACAGTTAGTATTGTTAATCTATTATATAAATAAAAGTCTTTTATCCTGTGATGCATTTCATTACTGAGGCAAATCCTTAAAGAGTGAACTTGAATTCAGATTGCAGCTCATCACATCTTCAAAATGTCTCAAAATTCTTTATAGGCAATGGATTGCTCAAGCAGCCGATTTGTGCACAACAAGGTTCCGCAAACAGCAAGTGAATGCGTGAGCAAATAACGTATTCAGTAGAATTGACTGAGAACATAAGAACATAAGAATTAGGAGCAGGAGTCGGCCATTCAGCCCCTCGAGCCTGCTCCGCCATTCAATGAGTTCATGGCTGAACTTTGACTTCCCCGCCCGATCTCCATAGTCCTTGATTCCCCTAGAGCCCAGAAATCTATCTATCTCAGCCTTGAATATACTCAATGATTCAGCATCCACAGCCCTCGGGTGCAGAATCCCAGAGATTCACAACCCTCTGTGTGAAGAAATTCCTTCTCGTCTCAGTCTTGATCTCAACCCGCTTGATTGGCACCCCATCCACCATCTTAAACATTCACCACCGGCGCACCGTGGCTGCAGTGTGTACCATCTACAAGATGCACTGCAGCAACTTGCCAAGGCTTCTTCGGCAGCACCTCCCAAACCCGCGACCTCTTCCACCTAGAGGGACAAGGGCAGCAGGCGCATGGGGAACACCACCACCTCCAAGTTCCCCTCCAAATCACACACCATCCTGACTTGGAAATATATCGCCGATCCTTCATCGTCCCTGGGTCAAAATCCTGGAACTCCCTCCCTAACAGCAGAGTGCGAGCACCTTCACCACACGGACTGCAGCGGTTCAAGAAGGCGGCTCACCACCACCTTCTCAAGGGCAATTAGGATGGGCAATAAATGCTGGCTTTGCCAGCGACGCCCACATCCCATAAAAACGAATTTAAAAAAAAGTCTTAAATGGCTGACCCCTTATCCTGAGACTATACCCCCTAGTCCTAGACTCTCCAGCCAGGGGAAACAACCTCTCAATGTCTACCCTGTCAAGCCCTCTCAGAATCTTACATGTTTCAATGAGATCACCTCTCATTCTTCTAAACTCCAGAGAGTATCGGCCCAATCTACTCAATCTCTCTTCATAGGACAACCCTCTCATCCCAGGGATCAATCTAGTAAATCAACCTAGAGGGGATGAATATTGCCAAGCACACGAGGAGAACACCCTGCTTTTCTTTGAATAGTTTTTTTTTATTCGTTTATGGGATGTGGGCATCGCTGGCAGGGCCAGCATTTATTGCCCATCCCTAGTTGCCCTTGAGAAGGTGGTGGTGAGCCGCCGCCTTAAACCGCTGCAGTCCGTGTGGTGAAGGTGCTCCCACAGTGCTGTTAGGGAGGGAGTTCCAGGATTGTGACCCAGCGATAATGAAGGATCGGCAATATATTTCCAAGTCAGGATGGTGTGCGACTTGGAGGGGAACTTGGAGGTGGTGGTGTTCCCGTGCGCCTGCTGCCCTTGTCCTTCTAGGTGGAAGAGGTCGCGGGTTTGGGAGGTGCTGCCGAAGAAGCCTTGGCGAGTTGCTGCAGTGCATCTTGTAGATGGTGCACACTGCAGCCACGGTGCGCCGGTGGTGGAGGGAGTGAATGTTTAAGGTGGTGGATGGGGTGCTAATATAGTGGGCTGCTTTGTCCTGGATGATGTCGAGCTTCTTGAGTGTTATTGGAGCTGCACTCATCCAGGCAAGTGGAGAGTATTCCATCACACTCCTGACTTGTGCCTTGTAGATGGTGGAAAGGCTTTGGGGAGTCAGGAGGTATTTTAATGAGATCAACTCTCATTCTTCTAACTCCAGAGAGTATCGGCCTAATCTACTCAATCGTTCCTCACAGGACAACCCTCTCATCCCAGTAATCAATCTAGTAAATCAACCGAGAGGGGATGAATATTGCCAAGCACACGAGGAGAGCACCCTGCCTTTCTTTGAATGGTGCCGTGGGATCTCTTTCCTCCAATTGAGCAGGTAAGTTGGGCTTTGGCTCAACAACTCAAATGGAAGTTGGTTCCTCTAACAATGCAGCACTCCCTCCGTGTCAGCCTGGATCATGGGCTCGAGTCTTTGAACCTACAAACTTCTGACTCACAAGTGGGCGAGCGAGCAACTGACCCAAGCTGCCAGTTACTGACCTGGCGTATGATATTCAGATGCAGTTAATTGCCCTCCATTGATCTTAGGAGTTCACAGACAGCTACCTTTACCTGCAACTGCCCAATGAGGCCCAATGTGTCAGAGGGAGTCCGCCTCAGTGTCCTCAAAGGGACAGGCCAAGTTAACAGCAACAACTTGTATTTGTACAGCGCCTTTAACATAGTAAAACGTCCCAAAGTGCTTCACAGGAGTGTAAATCAGACACAAGTTGACACCGAGCCGCACAAGATGATATTAGGACCAGTGACTCAAAGCTTGGTAAAAGAGGTAGGTTTTAAGGAGCGTCTTAAAGGAGCAGAGAGGGAGAGAGATTGAGAGGTTGCGGGAGGGAATAACAGAGCTCTGGGGTGGAATAGCACAGCCCCGCTCCAGAGAAAGAAGAAAGACTTGCAGTTCTATAGCGCCTTTCACGACCTCAGGACTTCCCAAAGCGCTTTACAGCCAATGAAGTACTTTTTGAAGTGCAGTCACTGTTGTAATGTAGGAAACACGGCAGCCAATTTGAGCACAGCAAGCTCCCACAAACAGCAATGTGATAATGGCCAGATTATCTGTTTTATTTGAGGGATAAATATTGGCCCCGGGACACCTGGGGAGAACTCCCCCTGCTCTTCTTCGAAATAGTGTCGTGGGATCTTTTACGTCCACCTGAGAGAGCAGACGGGGCCTCGGTTTAATGTCTCATCCGAAAGACGGCACCTCCGGCAGTGCCCAGGCTGACCAGCGTGAAACACCTGGCGAGACTGGCTGGCCCATTAAAGAATTCTCAATGGACTCAATTTATTTACCAATTAGCCGCACGGTATTTTTTTCTAAATATTAACATTAATTTTTAACATTTTTGGAAATCATTTGAATAACTTTGGTGGCAATGTGTAATTAATGCAAAGAAACTAGAAAAGAATTGAATGGAAATAGATCCAATCTTGTAATTAAAGCAATAAATTGCAACATTGTACAGCAGGGGGAGCGATATTCAAAGCCCCGCCAGGCGCTAGATCGGCGCCCACGTCCTCCCTGCAGCCGCAGCCGGTGTTTGCACCTCGCCTCCCGGCACACAGTCGGTGTCCCGTTCCCCAGGAGCAATGACTCTGGAAGCGGTCAGGTACCAGCGGGGCAGCCTGCAGATCCTCAACCAGCTGCTGCTGCCCCAGCGCAGCCAGTACGAGGAGATCAGCAGCGTGCAGGCCGGCTGGGAGGCTATCAGGCAGATGAAGGTTGGTCAGACAATGAGCAATGCAGGCCTTGAGTGTGTGAGAGTTGTAGAGGCACTGTGTGTGTGCAGACAGGGACTTGGGGGCACTGTGTGTGTGCAGACAGGGACTTGGGGGCACTGTGTGTGTGTGCAGACAGGGAAAGAAAGCAAGACTTGCATTTCTATAGCGCCTTTCACGACCACCGGACCTCCCAAAGTGCTTTACAGTCAATGAAGTACTTTTTAAAGTGGAGTCACTGTTATAATGTGGGAAACGCAGCAGCCAATTTGCGCACAGCAAGCTTCCACAAACAGCAATGTGAACATTAAAAAAAAAAATTTGTTTATGGGATCAGGGTGTTGCTGGCATTTATTGCCCATCCCTAGTTGCCCTTGAGAAAGTGGTGGTGAGCCGCCTTCTTGAACCGCTGCAGTCTGTGTGGTGATGGTACTCCCACAGTGCTGTGAGGGAGGGAGTTCCAGGATTTTCATAGAGTCATAGAGTTTTACAGCACAGAAAGAGGCCCTTCGGCCCATCGTGTCTGCGCCGCCCATCCCTCCCTGTCCAGTCTAATCCCATTTTCCAGCATTTGGTCCATAGCCTTGTATGCAATGGCATTTCAAGTGCTCATCCAAATGCTTCTTGAATGTTGTGAGGGTTCCTGCCTCTACCACCCTTTCAGGCAGTGAGTTCCAGCTTCCAACCACCCTCTGGGTGAAAAAGTTCCTCCTCAAATCCCCCCTAAATCTCCTGCCCCTTACCCTGAATCTGTGCCCCCTTGTTATTGACCCCCCTACTAAGGGGAAAAGTTCCTCTTTATCTACCCTATCTATGCCCCTCATCATTTTGTACACCTCAATCAGGTCCCCCCTCAGCCTTCTTTGCTCCAAGGAAAACAACCCCAGCCTGTCCAGTCTCTCTTCATAGCTGAGGCGCTCCATCCCAGGTAACATCCTGGTGAATCTTCTCTGCACCCTCTCCAAAGCAATCACATCCTTCCTATAGTGAGGCGACCAGAACTGCACACAGTACTCCAGCTGTGGCCTCACCAGCGTTTTGTACAGCTCCATCATAACCTCCCTGCTCTTATATTCTATGCCTCTGCTAATGAAGGCAAGTATCCCATAAGCCTTTTTAACCACCTTATCTACCTGTTCCGCTGCCTTCAGGGAATTATGTACATGTACACCAAGGTCCCTCTGACCCTCTGTACTTCCTAGGGTCCTACCACTCATTGTGTATTCCCTTGATGAAGGATCGGCCGATATACTTCTAAGTCAGGATGGTGTGTGACTTGGAGGGGAACTTGGAGGTGGTGGTGTTCCCATGTGCCTGCTGCCCTTGTCCTTCTAGGTGGAAGAAGTCGTGGGTTTGGGAGGTGCTGCCGAAGAAGCCTTGGCGAGTTGCTGCAGTGCATCTTGTAGATGGTACACACTGCAGCCATGGTACGCCGGTGGTGGAGGGAGTGAATGTTTAAGGTGGTGGATGGGGTGCCGATCAAACAGGCTGCTTTGTCCTGGATGGTGTCGAGCTTCTTGAGTGTTGTTGGAGCTGCACTCATCCAGGCAAGTGGAGAGTATTCCATCACACTCCTAACTTGTGCCTTGTAGATGGTGGAAAGGCTTTGGGGAGTCAGGAGGTGAGACACTCTCCACAGAATACCCAGCCTCTGACCTGCTCTTGTTGCCACAGTATTTATGTGGCTGGTCCAGTTAAGTTTCTGGTTAATGGTGATCCCCAGGATGTTGATAGTGGGGGATTCGGCGAATGACCAGATAATCTGTTTGTTATGTTGGTTGAGGGAGAAATATTGGCCCCAGGACACCTGGGGATAACTCCCCTACTCTTCCTCGAAATAGTGGCCGTGGGATCTTTTACCTCCACCCGAGGGGGCAGATGGGGCCTCGGTTTTAACGTCTCATCTGAAAGACGACACCTCCAACAGTGCGGCGCTCCCTCAGCACTGCACTGGGAGTGTCAGCCTAGGACATATAGGCACTCCTGGCTGGCCTCCCACGTTCCACCCTACGTAAACCTGAGGTCATCAAAAACTCGGCTGCCCGTGTCCTAACTCGCACCAAGTCCCATTCGCCCATCACCCCTGTGCTCGCTGACCTACATTGGCTCCCGGTTAAGCAGCGCCTCGATTTCAAAATCCTTATCCTTGTTTTCAAATTCCTCCAAGGCCTCGCCCCTCCCTATCTCTGTAATTTCCTTCAGCCCCACAACCCCCCCGAGATATCTGCGCTCCTCTAATTCTGCCCTCTTGAGCATCCCTGATTATAATCGCTCAACCATTGGTGGCCGTGCCTTCTGTTGCCTGGGCCCTAAGCTCTGGAATTCCCTCCCTAAACCTCTCCGCCTCGCTACCTCTCTCTCCTCCTTTTAAGACGCTCCTTAAAACCGACCTCTTTGACCAAGCTTTTGGTCACCTGCCCTAATTTCGCCTTGTGGCTCGGAGTCAAATTTCTTGTCTTAAAATACTCCTGCAAAGCGCATTGGGACGTTTTACTACGTTAAATCATAATCATAATCAACTTTATTGTCATTGTTAGTGCACAAGTGCAGTACAACGAAATGTAGGCTTGCGGCTCCCGAGAGTGTACATTTAGATTAAGACATTTAAACATTCAACATACATTTGGCTTGTAATACATTAACATAAACATAACCATAATAAAGTGCATTGGCAGATGTGCAGGCTTTAGAGTTTATTTGTGGAGTTCAGTAGGATGACAGCCCTGGGAAAGAAGCTGTTCCTAAATCTGGTCGTTCGGGTGCGAATGCATCTGTAGCGTCTCCCAGATGGCAGGAGGGCGAACAGACTGTGGCTGGGGTGGGTAGGGTCTTTGATGATGGACCGTGACCTCCGTAAACAGCGTTTCTGGTATATGTGCTCTATGGTCGGTAGCCGGGTGCCGGTAATGCGTTGGGCAGTTTTGACTACCCGCTGCAGGGCTTTCCGGTCATAGTAGCTACAGCTGCCATACCATACTGTGATACAGTTCGTCAGGATGCTCTCTATTGTGCAGCGGTAAAAGTTAGAGAGGATCAGGGGTGACAGGTTACATCCCTTCAGCCTCCTTAGGAAATATAGGCTCTGCTGGGCCTTCTTCACCAGAGAGGAGGTATTGAGGGACCAGGAGAGGTCTTCCGTGATGTGGACTCCGAGGAACTTAAAGCTGTCCACCCTTTCCACCACAGGCGCTATATAAATACAAGGTGTGTGTGTCAAAATATAGAGATGTGTGTGTGTAGAGAGCAATATAGAGGCACTGTCACTAAAAAAACGACTTGCATTTCTATAGCACCTTTCCTGACTTCAGAACGTCCCAAAAAAACTTTACAGCCAATGAAGTACTTTTTGAAGAATAGTCACTGTTGTAATGTAGAAAACACTACAGCCAATTTGCGCACAAGGTATTAAGGGATGTGGGGTAAAGGCAGGGATATGGAGTTAGTTCACAGATCAGCCATAATCTCATTGAATGGCATAGCAGGCTTGAAGGGTGAGATGCCCTACTCCTGTTTCTATGTTCCTGGGTGTAGGGAGGGATATAGAGGTGCTGTAACTGGCCTTTATTGCAAGGGGTATGGAGTATAAAAGTAGGGAAGTTTTGATGCAACTTTACCAGGCGCTGGTGAGATTGCACCTTGGAGTACTGCGTTCAGTTTTGGTCTCCTTATTTAAGGAAGGATATACTTGCATTGGAGGCAGTGCAGAGAAGGTTCACTAGGTTGATTCCTGAGATGAAGGGGTTGACGTATGACGAAAGGTTGAGCAGGTTGGGCCTATACTCATGGGAGTTTAGAAGAATGAGAGGTGATCTTATTGAAACATATAAGATTCTGAGGGGGATTGACAGGGTAGATGCTGAGAGGATGTTTCCCCTCGTGGGGGAATCTAGAACTAGGGGGCATAGTCTCAGAATAAGGGGTCGCCCATTTAAGAAGGAGATGAGGAGGAATTTCTTCTCCAAGGGTTGTGAACCTTTGGAATTCTCTGCCCAGAGAGCTGTGGAGGCGGAGCCAGTGAATATATTCAAGGTGGAGATTGACAGACATTTGACCTACAGGGGAGTCGAGGGGTATGGGGAGAGAGCGGGAAAGTGGTGTTGAGGCCAAGATTGGATCAGCCATGATCTTATTGAATGGCGGAGCAGGCTCGAGGGGCCGATTGGCCGACTCCTGGTTCTTATGATATCGAGGCCCTGTAACTGGGTCTAGGGCTACAGAGGCCCTGTAACTGGGTCTGGGGCTATCGAGGCCCTGTAACTGGGTCTGGGGCTATCGAGGCCCTGTAACTGGGTCTGGGGCTACAGAGGCCCTGTAACTGGGTCTGGGGCTATAGAGGCCCTGTAACTGGGTCTGGGGCTATAGAGGCCCTGTAACTGGGTCTGGGGCTATAGAGGCCCTGTAACTGGGTCTGGGGCTATCGAGGCCCTGTAACTGGGTCTGGGGCTATAGAGGCCCTGTAACTGGGTCTAGGGCTATCGAGGCCCTGTAACTGGGTCTGGGGCTATCGAGGCCCTGTAACTGGGTCTAGGGCTATAGAGGCCCTGTAACTGGGTCTGGGGTTATAGAGGCCCTGTAACTGGGTCTGGGGCTATAGAGGCCCTGTAACTGGGTCTGGGGCTATAGAGGCCCTGTAACTGGGTCTAGGGCTATAGAGGCCCTGTAACTGGGTCTGGAGCTATAGAGGCCCTGTAACTGGGTCTAGGGCTATAGAGGCCCTGTAACTGGGTCTAGGGTTATAGAGGCCCTGTAACTGGGTCTAGGGCTATAGAGGCCCTGTAACTGGGTCTGGGGTTATAGAGGCCCTGTAACTGGGTCTGGGGCTATCGAGGCCCTGTAACTGGGTCTAGGGCTATCGAGGCCCTGTAACTGGGTGTAGGGCTATCGAGGCCCTGTAACTGGGTGTAGGGCTATCGAGGCCCTGTAACTGGGTGTAGGGCTATCGAGGCCCTGTAACTGGGTCTAGGGCTATCGAGGCCCTGTAACTGGGCCTGGGGCTATCGAGGCCCTGTAACTGGGTCTAGGGCTATAGAGGCCCTGTAACTGGGTGTAGAGAGGGATTTGGAGATAAAATCCCACTTGCCTTTTGCCCGATGTTTGCTGTCCTTTGCATATACTTTTTCAAATCCTCCTCCTGGTCTTCAGGGTCTTGCTGCTCTTTACCTCTGTAACCTCCTCCAGCTCTGTGCCCCTGCCCAAACTCTCTTCTCTTCAAACACTGGCCTCCTGCGCATCTCCCCTCCCTCCACTCCACCATCAGTGGCAAAGCCTTTCGCCGCTTGGTCCCACTCTCCTGCACCTCTCTCTCCCTAAACCTCGACATCTCCTCCCCGCACCATCAAAGAAAAAAAGCCTCCTTTTTAAAACCTCCATCTTCTGGCAGTGCCTAAGGGGAGCTCCTGCTGGGATGTGTGAAGGACCTCGCTTGAGGTGCTGCATCTAAACGCGTTCTGTTGTCGTAGGTGCGAGGTGCCCCTGCAATTGCTGTGGTCGGGAGCCTGAGTCTGGCCGTGGAGCTTCACGGGAGCGAGATGCGCGACAAGGCAGCCTTGGCGACCTTTGCCCTGGAGTCACTGGATTACCTCGTAACCGCCAGGCCCACAGCGGTCAACATGGCGAGAGCGGCGCGGGAACTGTCTGACTTTGTTTCGAGCGAGGTCAGGCGGCCGGACTCCACTGCTGAGAGCTTCAAAGAAAAGTGAGTGGAGGCCCGAAATTAATTCTTTTACCCCCCCCACCCGCCCCCCCACACCACCTTTCATTCCCTCCAGCGACCATCCCGAGGGCCATTTTGGGTGACACTTCTCTCCAGTTATTGATGAATGAAGAGGCGGTTTTGCGGTGGGGAATTCAGTTCAATTGTTCTCCATGCCGGGTTCGAGCTCCACTCTGGGACTTGACCACGTAATCTAGGCTCATACATCCCGTGCTTGTGGGGCGTACTGCATTGTCAGAGGTGCTGTCTTTCAGATGTGACGTTAAACTGAGTTTAAATTCTCCTCCTTGTTTTCGAATCCCTCCATGGCCTCGCCCCTCCCTATCTCTGTAACCTCTCCAGCTCTACAACCCCCCGCACCCCCACCCTGAGAACTCTACACTCCTCCAATTCTGGCCTCTTTCACATCCCCGATTTCCTTTGTCCCTCCATTGGCGGCCGTGCCTTCAGCTATCTGGGCCCTAAGCTCCGGATATCCCTTCCTAAATCTCTCTGTCTACACCTCTCTCCTTTTTTAAGACGCTCACTAAACCTACTTCTTGACCCACCTGTCCTATTATCTCCTTATGTGGCTCGGTGTCAAATTTTGTTTGATAATCGCTCCTGTGAAGCACCTTGGGACATTTTACTATGTGAAAGGTGCGATATAAATTCAAGTTATTCAGGCGGACGTCAAATATCCTGTGGCACTATTCGAAGAAGAAACAGGGGGAGTTCTCCTAGAGGCCTGGTCAACAATCCTCCCTCAACCAATACCTTTAGAAAAAACAGGTTCAGCTCCTTTCACTTAACCTCCGAACGTCCATCAGTGAGTGGACCAACCTCATCCGATCAGTATGGGTCTGTATTCGATCCCAGGTCCTGGAGGAAAAACTGCAGCTTGTTAACTTTTGTGCGGCAGCTCATCCTGATCAAAGCGTTTTTATTTTGTTCTCCATCTCCCCACCCGTCCCCCGCCCCCCCACCCCCGCAAAAAAAAAAGTCTGCTTTCCAGAATCGAGGCCATGTTGGAGAAGGACATCTGCGACAACAAAAGTATTGGAAGCCACGGCGCCAAGCACATCCTATCCAGAGCAAAAACAGACAACGTAATAATACTCACGCATTGTAACACTGGCTCCCTAGCAACAGCAGGATATGGCACAGCATTGGGTAAGGGCCAGTTTCTCTTATTACCCATTGGAGATGGGCCATTGTTTTCTGACGCTGTTGCCTCCATTTTCTCTTTTGCGCTTCATCCCTATCTCTGTCACCTCCTCCAGCCCCATCCCCCTCCCTATCTCTGAAACCTCCTCCAGCCCCTCTCCCCCTCCCTATCACCCTCCCTATCTCTGAAACCTCCTCCAGCCCCTCTCCCCCTCCCTATCTCTGTCACCTCCTCCAGCCCCTATCCCCCTCCCTATCTGTCACCTCCTCCAGCCCTTATCCCCCTCCCTATCTCTGTCACCTCCTCCAGCCCCTAACCCCCTCCCTATCTCTGTCACCTCCTCCAGCCCCTACCCCCCTCCCTATCTGTCACCTCCTCCAGCCCCTCTCCCCCTCCCTATCTCTGTCACCTCCTCCAGCCCCCTCTATCTCTGTCACCTCGTCCAGCCCTACAACCTTCCGAGATTTCTGCGTTCCAGCAATTCTGAACTCTTGCACGTCCCCTGATTTCCTTCAATTGATGGCCGTGCCTTCGGCTCTCTAGACCCTAAGAGCATAAGAAATAGGAGCAGGAGTAGGCCGTATGGGCCCTCGAGCCTTGCTCTGCCATTCAATAAGATCGTGGCTGACCTTCTACCTCAGCTCCACCTTCCCGCATTATTCCCCCTATCCCTAAGCTCGGGAATTCCCTCGCTAAACCTCTCCACCCTTCTCTCCTTTTTAAGACGCTCTTTAAAATCTCGCTCTGTGACCAATTCACTAGCCTGATCCTGCTCCTATTTCGTGTGTCTAATTCTGTTAGATTCAGGAGATGGTTCTGTGATAGTAGATTGGCGGTTAGGATCAGATCAGCCATGATCTTATTGAATGGCGGAGCAGGCTCGAGGGGCCGATTGGCCTACTCCTGCTCCTATTTCTTATGTTCTATGTTCTTAGTCCTAATAGCTCCTTCTGTGGCTCCTGGTCAAGTTTTGTCTGACAACACTCCCGTGAAGCACCTTGGGATGTTTTACTGTGTTAAAGGCGCTATATAAATGCATGTTGTTATTTCATATATTGCACTTTTATTTATTTCTCTCCCCTCTCAGGTGTAATCCGATCTCTCTGGTCCTTGGGTCGCCTTGAACACGTTTACTGCACGGAGACTCGGCCCTACAACCAGGGGGCGAGGCTCACCGCGTACGAGCTGGTGCATGAGAAAATCCCCGCCACTCTCATCACCGACAGCATGGTATCCATGGCGATGAAGGAGAAAGCCATTTCAGGTAACTCTCCAAACTGTGCGTAGCGTCCCTTCTGTCACAGCACATAAGCGGTTAAAAACAGATTTGTTTGTACTTCTTGCAATCTAGTATATCGTATTCGCTGCTCACGATGCGGTCTCCTCTACATTGGGGAGACCAAACGCAGATTGGGTGACCGCTTTGCGGAACACCCCCGTTCAGTCCATAAGGGTGACCCCCAAGCTCCCGGTGGCCTGTCACTTTAATTCTCCGCTCCATTCCCACTCTGACCTCTCCGTCCTCGGCCTATTACACTGTTCCAACGAAGCTCAACGTAAGCTCGAGGAACAGCACCTCATCTTTCGATTGGGCACTTTACAGCCTTCTGGCCTCAACATTGAGTTCAACAATTTCAGAATGACATGAACCAGTCATTCACGAAAGAAAGACTTATGCAATAATACTGGGCGGCCTATGGGTGGCGCTGTCCAGGGAGAGTATAAATACTCGGGCACGGGCCCAGCTTGCGCAGGACATTCTTAACAGGAACTAGTGAAGGACACAACTAGACCTCCATGTTGTAAAACAGTTGATTAAAGCTTTGTTTAACGCTTAGACCAAGTGCCTAGTAGTTTTCTTACGTCACAGACTATAACCCCTGCCCCCATTTTATCAGGCGGCAGCTGATTATGATTCTGCCATCCCCACTTGCAACATTTAACCACGCCTGCCTTGCATTCTAGCACAGACCGTCCCTTAAGTTCCTTCCTCCCTGCCTCCCCCCCCCACCCCCCCCCCCCGGTCCCAGCCTAAAATCTGTTACATTTCCAACTTTTACCAGATCTGAAGAAGGGTCTCCAACCTGAAACGTTAACTCTGTTTCTCTCTCTCTCTCTCTCTCTCTCTCTCTCTCTCTCTCTCCACGGATGCTGCCTGGCCTGCTGAGTGTTTTCAGCATTTTCTGTTGTTATTTCGGTTAAAATGCCGCTTCACTTACAGAACTCAGTGTGCCAGCTGCCGAGCAGTTTGCACGAGGGAGGAGCTAAGCCACTCCATTCAACTACAAACGTGCTGTGCCGTTTATTCAGATAATTGGGGGCAATTTTAACCTAACTTGCTTGGCGGGAAACCGATGGGATTGGGTGGGATGCCGGATTTACACCTGGCCTGACTCTTACTTCAAAGGAGAGTAAAATTGGGCGGGGTGGGGGGATAAAACCACCGTTGCACCCGATCCCGTTAGATTCCTGACTGGCGGGTTGGGCACCACACTTTAGGAAGGACGTGAAGGCTTTGGAGAAGGTACAGAGGTGATTTACCAGAATGGATCGAGGGATGAGGGATAACATAAGAAAGAACATAAGAAATAGGAGCAGGAGTCGGCCATTCGGCCCTTCGAGCCTGCTCCGCCATTCAATGAGATCCTGGCTGATCTTCTGCCTCAACTCCATTCACCGGCCCTATCGCCATATCCCTTGATGCCCTTGCTAGTCAGAAATCTATCGACTTCTGTTTTGAATATACCCAATGACTGAGCCTCCACAGCCCTCTGAGGTAGAGAATTTCAAAGATTCACCACTCTCTGTGTGAAGAAATTTCTTCTCATCTCAGTCCTGAATGGCCTATCCTTTATCCTGAGGCTGTGGCCCCTGATCCTAGACTCCCCAGACAAGGGAAACATTCTCCCAGCATCCATCCTATCAAGCCCTGTAATAAATTTGTATGCTTCAATGAGATCCCCTCTCATTCTTCTGAATTCAAGAGAATACAGGTCTCGTTACGTGGAGAGACTTAGAGAAGCTGGGCATGTTCTCCTTGGAGCAAAGAAGGCTAAGAGGAGATTTGATAGAGGTGTTTAAAATCATGAAGGGTTTAGGATAGAGTAAATAAAGAGAAACTTTCCAATGGCTGAAGGGACGACAACCAGAGGGCACAGATTTAAGGTGATTGGCAAAAGAACCAGAGACGACATGAGGAAAAACTCTTTTACACAACGAGTGGTTAGGGTTTGGAACGCACTGCCTGATGGAGTGGTGGAAACAGATTCAATAGTAGCCTTCAAAAGGAAATTGGATAAATACTTGGAGGAAAAAAAAATTGCAGGGCTATGGGGAAAGAGCAGGGGAGTGGGACTAACTGGATTGCTCTTCGAAAGAGCCGGCGCAGACTCGATGGGCCGAATGGCCTCCTTCTGTGCTGTGCTAGTCTATGATTCTATGAGGTTAAAATTGCTCCCCCATGTATGTATCTGATTGGCAGCTTTGTGAATTTAACAGCCAGTTACCGACACCAGGATGGTTCCAGGTTTGACCTGCATGTCTACGCTGAGCATGCTGGCTTCAACTGGGGCAGGTCCTGGTGTCGTGCTGACCCCCCCCCCCCCCCCGGCCTGCTTGATCTAACTTGTTGACATTGGCATGCAGCTGTTGTGGTGGGAGCAGACCGCATCGTGGCCAACGGCGACACGGCCAATAAAATTGGGACGTACCAGCTGGCCATCGCGGCCCGTCACCACGGCATTCCATTCTACGTGGCGGCCCCGAGCACGTCTTGCGACCTGACCCTGGAGAGCGGGGAGCAGATCGTGATAGAGGAGAGGCCGGGGGACGAGCTCACGGACGTTAATGGAGTCCGCGTCGCGGCACCAGGTGAGAGGAGGCTGCGGTCGTGCATACTTGGACGAGCAAGCGGCACAAGTGAACGCGTGCGTATATGTAAGAGGGGAAAACCTGATGGCTTCGTCGGTGAATCCATTGCCTTGGGTGGTACTGGGATACAGAGCGGAAGGTCCTATGCGCGACCCCTTGCTGACGCACTCCTGGGCCGGCCTCCCACATTCCACCCTACCTAAACTTGAGCTCATCCAAAACTCGGCTGCCCCGTGTCCTAACTCGCACCAAGTCCCGTTTGCCCATCACCCCTGTGCTCGTTGACCTACATTGGCTCCCGGTTAAGCAACGCCTCGATTTCAAAATTCTCCTCCTTGTTTTCAAATCCATCCATGGCCCCCTCACCCCCCTCCCTATCTCTGTAATCTCCTCCAGCCCCACAACCCTCCGGAGATATCTGCGCTCCTCTAATTCTGTCCTCTTGAGCATCCCTGACTTTAATCACTCAACCTTTGGTGGCCGTGCCTTCTGTTCCTGGGCCCTAAGCTCTGGAATTCCCTGCCTAAACCTCTCTGCCTCGCTACCTCTCTTTCCTCCTTTTTAAGATGCTCCTTAAAACCTACCTCTTTGGTCACCTGCCCTAATTTCTCCTTGTGTGGATCGGTGTCAAATTTTTTGTCTCAAAATACTCCTGTGCAGCGCCTTGGGACGTTTTACTACATTAAAGGCGCTATATAAATATAACGTTGTTGTTGAATCTGTCCGCTGATTTGGCTGATTTCACAGGCAAATGTACGGGTGCTACAATTGACATCCATACTTGAGCTAGGGAAGAGGAAATCATTGAGGGTTCCCTCCGATCGTGGGTTCAAATCCCACTCCAGAGACTTCAGTACCTAATCTAGGCTGACAGTCCAGTGCGGTGCTGAGGGAGTGCTGCACTGTCTGAGGTGCCCAGAGAGAAAGAAAAAAGAAACTTTCATTTATATAGCACCTTTCACAACCTCCGGACATCCCAAAGAGCTTCACAGCCAATGAAGTACTTTTGAAGTGTGGTCACTGTTGTAATGTAGGAAACGCGGCAGCCAATTTGCGCACAGCAAGCTCCCACAAACAGCAATGTGATCAGGACCAGATGATCTGTTTTAGTGATGTTGGTTGGCAGGTAAGTATTGGCCAGGATACTGGGGTTAACTCCCCCTGTTCTTCTTCGAAATAGTGCCGTGGGATCTTTTGCGTCCACCTGAGAGAGCAGGCGGGGCCTCGGTTTAACGGTCTCATTGGGAAAACGGCATCTCTGACAGTGCAGCACTCCCTCAGCACCGCACTGGGAGTGTCAGCCTAGATTATGTGCTCAAATCCGTGGTGGGACTTGAACCCACGACCTTCTGACTCAGAGGCGAGAGAGTGCCGCCAACTGAGCCAAGGCTGGCACATTGACTTGTAATTTGGTTACAGCGCAATGGGTAGAGGCCCACACAGCATGGGGTGACCTCGGGCAAGGCAAGAGGGGGAAATATATATAAAATAAAAGCTGCTGTAATGAAGAAGGGTTTAATTTCTCTCCCTCTTTGTAGGTATTGGTGTGTGGAATCCTGCATTTGACGTCACGCCTCACAGCCTCATCACAGCGGGAATCATTACGGAGTTCGGAGTTCATGACCCTCGAGAGCTTCGGAAAGTGCTCACTGAGAAAACCGGTTTAAAACGCTAAAGCCCTCCTGATGCACAGATCCGAACTCCAGCTACACTTCCTGAAGATGAGCTTTCCTCCTCGCGCCTTTCTTTTTGTGGTCATCGCTTCTCTCAACTTTCCTTTTTTTATTTGTTCTGTTATAAAAATCCAAACACACTCTTTATTTTTCCCAAACTTGCGAGGATCTACACCGATTCCTCTTTAATCAGTCTTTCTTGTATCTCAAAACTGGAGAATTCCTTCCATTTTTCCTGCCTCCTAGAATAGAATCACAGAAATTTACGGTACAGAAGGAGGCCATTCGGCCCATCGTGGCTGTGCTGGCCGACAAAGAGCTCTCCAGCCTAATCCCACTTTCCAGCTCTTGGTCCGTAGCCCTGTAGGTTACGGCACTTCAAGTGCCTATCTGTGGTAAACCACTGTTTGTATTCCTGTTTGTCCTGTTTGTATTCCACTGTGTACATGCCTCGGCTGACTCCTCCCACAGGTCCTAGTATAAAGGTGACTGCTCCCCAGCCCTTAGTATCATGGACCGGTCGACCACGCGAGGCAGACCTCCATTCTGTTGTTAATAAAAGCCTTTAGTTACTCTTCTAACTCTCAGTCTTTAATGAGTAATTGATAGCGCATCACTATCCAACTACTTTTTAAATGCGATGAGGGTTTCTGCCTCGACCACCCTTTCAGGCAGTGAGTTCCAGACCCCCACCACCCTCTGGGTGAAAAAAGTTCTCCTCAACTCCCCTCTAATCCTTCTACCAATTACTTTAAATCTCTGCCCCCTGGTTATTGACCTCTCTGCTAAGGGAAATATGTCCTTCCTATCCACTCTATCTAGGCCCCTCATCATTTTATACACCTTAATCAAGTCTCTCCTCTGTTCAAAGAAAACAACCCCAGCCTACGCAATTGTTCCTCACAGCTAAAATTCACCACTCCTGGCAACATCCTCCTAAATTTCCTCTGTACCCTCTCTCATGCAATCACACCTATCCTGTGGAGTGGGCCTTTGGCGTAGCGGTAGCATCCCCGCCGCTGGGCCAGAAGGCGTAGGGTTTCGAACCCCGCTCCAGACAGTCCCGGCAAGTGGAGTTGGAGCTCCGGCTCTAAATTCTGGGTTGACATCCAGCGGGATACTTGCGTCCGTGGGTGTGGGTGGCCCCCCCCCCCCCCTCGTATGGGTTGTGGGAGCCCGTAAAACCCTCCCGCCGTAGGACTAACCACCCTAATGGCTGGTACGAAGATGGCTACGGTCACGGAAGGAGCGTTAATTGCGGCCAGAAATCCTTCCACCACTTCATACAGTTCCCCAAAGGGAACAGTGTGAAGACACGTACGACGACGACCTATCCTGTAATGTGGTGACCTGAACTGTACGCGGTACTCTCGCTGTGGCCTAGCTAGTGTTTAGCCTTACCTCCCTGCTCTTGGATTCTATGCCTTTGGCTAATAAAGGCAAGAATCCCGAGTGCCTTCCTACGGCCCAAGCTTGGTGCACCTAACCATGACCTCGTTATCTCACCGTCTTTTTTTATTCTCTCCAGGCCTTGGTGTTGTCCCATAACCTGGGCTGACCAAATTAAATAAAAACAAATTTGGCATCGTCTTGCACACATCAGTGTTGCTGCTCGTTTCCGCGGGTTGCCTATTGTGAAACCGATGGTGGGCCACCATAGCAGATGAGTAATTTATTACTCGTGGAGCTAATTAGGGCCCATGGTTTGTGATTGGTGGACAACCCTGGTCGGCTCTGTGGTCTGGTCTGCTCCGGAATGTTTTAATCCAGGAGAAATGACCGTGGAATTAAAAAGTCAAACGTGACGGGTTTTCGAATAAAACGTTGGGAAGAATGTTATAAATCTCATCATCATCAAGAAACTACTCATGAAATAACGCTGGACGGCCAGCTGGTGGCGCCGTCCAAGGAGTATAAATACTCGGGTGTGGGCCCAGCTTGTCCAGGGACATTTTGTAAGACAGGAACTAGTGAAGTACAACTAGACCTCCATGTTCTGAAACAAGTTGATTAAAGCCTTTATGCTCGAACCAAGTGCGTAGTGAGTTTTATTACGTCAAAGAGCGTCAGAATATTGAAGAGTGAGAAATGGCCAGTTACCCCACGGATGCTGGTCCCTGCAATATCTCCCAGCTGAGCATTGGTTCGGGTTTAAACAGATCCTGATTTTCCTCCGGTGATGGTTCGGTGGGTAAATGTACCCTGTGACAGAGGTACAGCCGGATGTACAGTGTTGGGGAGGACCGAGGGCCCAATTCTGGGATTTGGAAGGGGGAGAGAAGGGGAATATAACCCTAGGAAAAAAATGTGAAAGGGCGCATTACCCCGCTATTCTTTCCACCCACGTTCCCAGTGAGCTGCGCTTTGTTCTGCGGGGCCTATTCCTTTCAATGCGCGGGTCCCATTAAATTTCTGCGCATTTAAAATGTAAAAGTCAGTGAGCGGCCTGAGTGGAACCTTTCAGATTACTGCGTGGCCACATGCGCGCGCATCTTAGCGGAAGCATTGCTTTCCAACCCCCCCCCCAACCCCACTCTTCTTCCATCCCCCCCCACCACTCCTCTTCCTCCCCTAGATGCATATGTTTCACACATGATGGCACTGAATCAGTAGACCTAGGCCCCAGGTAGGTCGGTCTCAATAGCAAAATACTGCAGATGCTGGAAATCCGAAATAACAGAAAATGATGGAAAAACTCAGCAGGCCAGGCAACATCCGTGGAGAGAAATTAGAGTCAACGTTTCGGGTGAACCCTTTATCAAGACTAAAGAGGCACAGGGAATGAAATGGATTAAGAGGCCAGGCTGCGAGAGAACAAAAGAGAAGAGACATTAAGAGGTATTCAAAACGAGACGAGATGGTGATAGGACTAGTGGAGACAAAAGACGGCTCTAGATTAGGTGTGAAATGCGCTGGCAGAATGGGAGACAGCTGCCATGTGGGAGAGAGAAAAAAAAGGAAAGGGGGGGGAGGGGTGGGGGGGAAACCAAAACAAAGGTGTGGATAAAAAATATAAGTAAAAATGTAATAGGGGCCGAGGTTATGATCTGAAATTGTTGAACTCTATGTTGAGTCCAGAAGGCTGTAAAGTGCCTAAACGGAAGGTGAGGTGCTGTTCCTCGAGTTTACGCTGAGCTTCCGTGGAACAATGCAAGAGGCCGAGGATGGTGAGGTCCGAGTGGGAATGGAGCGGTGAATTAAAGTGACTCTTAATCTATTTCATTCCCTGGGCCTCTTTAGCTTTGATAAAGGGTTTCGACCTGAAACGTTGACTCTGTTTCTCTCTCCACGGATGTTGCCTGGCCTGCTGAGTTTTTCCAGCATTTTCTGTTGTTATTTAGGTCGGTCTCAACCCAGACAGTGGGTGGCCGGAGAACAGCCGGTCCTGGTGGAGAGGACATCAAAAAATCAATCCTGATCCTGATCATATTCACGCAGAGTGGCCCTCCATAGGGTTGGGATACTGAGACCCATTGTAGTGCCGGCCTACCATCACCGGCCGTGCTGGCTGTGACCAACCAACTCCTCCCACTCCAGAGATTGAGCCTGAGGCCTACCTGAGCTGCACGGCTCGATCACGCTGGCCAGTGCACTTACTACTCTGGGCCGCAGGAGGACGCTGAGAAAGTTACTTGAATCTTTTATATTTTTTCCAAACCCAATTAACTTCCAGACCTCCCCCTTCAACTCGGCATCTGTGCGTTTGCAGATTAGGAGTCTTATGCGGGAGAGTCCAGAACAAGGAGGCATAACCTTAAAATTAGTGCTAGGCCGTTCACAGAGGTGATGTCAGGAAGCACTTCTTCATTCTAAGGGTTGTGGAAATCTGGAACCCCCCAAAAAGCTGTTGAGGCTGGGGGTCAATTGAAAATCTCAATACAGGAAACTTTCGATTTACCGGCACCTAAATAACCAGAAATCTCGGTTAACTGGCAAAATTCAGGAGTAGGTTCAGGTAAGTTTTACTTCATATTGTACTTGCCTTCCTCGATCTGTTGCTGTGCAAAGGTGTGGCTGCAGCTGTTGCTAAGCTACAGAGACGCTTGGAACTTGTGGCCATTGTTCTGAACCTGTTGCTAAGCAACAGGGTTTGTTGCTTTATATGGAGCTCTCAGCTCTCGTATCTTTTACTATAGCTTTCGGTTATCCAGAATTTTTGATGAACCGACACCACGTCGGTGCCGGATTTTTAAAAAAGTTTCCTGTACTGAGATTGATAGATTTTTGTTAGGCGAGGGTATTAAGGGTTACGGAACCAAGGCGGGTAGATGGAGTTAAGATACTGATCAGCCTTGATCCCATTGAATGGCGGAACAGGCTTCAGCGGCTGAATGGTCTACTCCTGTTCTTATGTTATGCCACAGTTGAAGAAAATATTAAAATGGGCTTCTTCAGCGCAAATGCTTAAGAAGAATGCAGACGATTCAGTAGAAACTTTCCTCTCTTGCTTATTGGTAGAACTGTCCAAAAATGTTTTAACCTATGACCCCTGAGCCCTGGAAACCTCCCCCTTGAACCCTGACAACTCCGCCCTGTTTGTGTTTGTAGTTATTCTTTGCCACTTTGTCCTGTTTTGAATTTTGAAGGCCAGGAGGTTTGGAAAGGTCTGTGCTTAGTGCTGGTCCTTATTGGTGTCAGACGTGTGAAGTATCTGCAAATTAATGGGCT
Source organism: Somniosus microcephalus (assembly GCF_052327205.1). Taxonomy (NCBI): domain Eukaryota; kingdom Metazoa; phylum Chordata; class Chondrichthyes; order Squaliformes; family Somniosidae; genus Somniosus; species Somniosus microcephalus. The sequence continues at coordinate 27,230,380 of NC_141017.1, read as the reverse complement.
AAAAATTGAGTAGTACCCCAATTGGGGCGCCCGGAAAAATTAGCGCCCCCGCGCTGGAAATTGAGTGGTTGCGCCCCAAGAGGGAAGCGGGGCGCTACTGGAAGCGCCCCGCGTCCCTCTTGGGACGCTGTGAGTTAATATTGCGGCGTTATGCGCCGCAGCGCCACACGCTGCGGCACGTCGCACCGTAGTATTGCAGGCCTTCCTTCCCCTTCTTAAAGGGGAGGGGCCTTGTGCAGCGCGACCTGGGGCCCAGCTGGGTCCCCAGGGATCGGGAGTGCCGGCAAAAGAGCCCGGCACTCGAGAAGTGCTGGGCTCTTGGAGCGCAGCTGGCACTCCGCGGAGGGGGGGGGGTTCAGGAGGCCAGGGACGGGAGCGCAGGCAAGTGCTGGCAGGCGGCCAGCAACAAACATGGCCGCCCCGCATCTCGCCTTTAAATTGCACCTCCCCGGCCGCAGGTACGCCCCCCTGACCCTGTCGGACATAGCGTCCGGCGGTAAGTCAGGGGGTGCTCCCGAAGATTGTGGCCGGGGCGTGAGCAGGGCACTGCGCACACCAATGACATCATCGCCAGCGGCGCAGGGTGCTACCGGTTAGCGCCACCACTAACCTCCCGCTGAATTTTGCGGGAGGCGTGGGCAGTGCCGCGCCCGGGCACTAGTTGCTAACGGGAGGCACAACCAACTGAATTTTTCCCCCAATGGGTTTAAAGTTTTATATGTGGCTCTATGGTATGATCCTAACTGGTCCATGAGCTCCCCTGAATTGAACCATTGCTTATAATGTGGTGCTCATTGAATGAAAGAAAGACTTGCATTTCTATAATGCCTTTCACAACCTCCGGAGTCCCAAAGCGCTTTACAGCCAATGAAGTACTTTTTGAAGTGTAGTCACTGTTGCAGCCAAATTGCGCACAGCAAGCTCCCACAAACAGCAATGTGATAATAACCAGATAATCTGCTTTTGTCATGTCGATTGAGGGATAAATATTGGCCAGGATACCGGGGAGAGTGCTGTGGGATCTTTTACATCCACCTGAGAGGGCAGACGGGGCCTCGGTTTAACGTCTCGGGGAAAGATGACACCTCCGACAGTGTAGCGCTCCCTGAGTACTGCCCCTCTGACAGTGCGGCGCTCCCTCAGCACTGCACTGGGAGCGTCAGCCTAGATTTCTGTGCTCAAGTCCCTGGAGTGGGACTTGAACCCACAGCCTTCTGACTCAGAAGCAAGGGTGCTGCCCACTGAGCCATGTCTGACATGAGATCCTAAATGCTGCAGCTGTTTACATGAATTACAGTAGAGTCTTGTAAAGAAATAATAGGCACAACTGTAAAGGAAAAATAGCACACTGTCTTTTCATCTTTTTACAAATAATTAGATAAATTGTGTAGAAAAGGAAGGAACCTGCAATTACATAGCGACCTTCACAATGTCCCAAAGCGCTTTACAGCCAATGAAGTACTTTCGAAGTGTAGTCACTGTTGTAATGTAGGAATTTAGATACTTAATGTTCCTGAAATCATTCCAAGGAAAATTTCCAGCCTTTGTTTCCAGTAATTGAGAGGCCTACAAAGAGGGACACAAATATGATTAAATGTGAGAGATTTAGGACAAAGTGTAGGAGAAACATTTATTTTTACTGGAGTTGGTGATCGAAGCAGTGACCATGTCAGCCTTTAAGAATAGGTTAACTAGTGTGTTGAAGGTAAAGGAATAAGGGGACAGGGTTTTAGGTCTATTGCTTGATTTTAACAAAATATCTCGCTCTGAAAGACAAGTATTTCTATAAGTCCTTCATTCCTTATTTCTGGGATCTGATTAGCTTCGCAAGCTCATAATATGCATAAAATCTAAGTCACCACGAACCAATGCCCCTTTCCTTTCCTCCCACTGTGGTGAATGAGAGGAGTCGGTTCCCCTTGTATGGGAGGACAAACACCAAAGCTGACGGGCTGGGCCTGTTTCCGCGCTGTCGGGTGATTTGAGTTTTTTCACAGAACCACTGCCAGCCGAGGGCAGCTGAGGCCTCTGCCTCTCGGAGCTTTGGCTGGCGATGTTCCGGCTGCCCCTCACTGTCCCATTCCACAGGTGGAAGATTAAAGCGTCCCCACTGGGCGACTGTGGGGCTCCTGATCAGACCCTGGAGCACATCATTGAGCACTGCCCTCAGAGGAAATTCACAGGTAGCCCACAAGATACCCAATTCACAATTCACAATTCAAATCGCTTTATTGGCATGATAAGTTACATCTTATGTTGCCAAAGCATCAAAATACATTTATGGTTTAGCACATAAACGCAGTTCTATTCATACAGTGTATAAACAGGTATATCCCTGAGTGTATAAATATACATTCGCATTGTTTATATATATTCTTTTCTTAGTTTACTGGTTGTCCCTCTGTTCATGGCAAGCTGTAACATAGTGTGCCGCCAGTGTTACACAGCTTCTCTCCTCTCCCAGTAGGAATGGGAGTTTTTGGTTGTCATTCAGATTTCTGAAATCAGGGCATATTTGTGAGAATTTTTGGTAGAAATTCTCCCTGATGCCCTGATATTTTCCACAAGCTGTGAGGAAGTGCATCTCTGTCTCCACCACTCCCTGACTGCAGTGAGAGCATATCCTGTCCTCTCTTGGCAGCCTGGTCTGCCTGTGTCTGCCTTTTTCGATCGCTAGGCTATGTTCGCTAAGTCTGTACCTTGTCAAGGTTCTTCTCAGTTTGTTATCCTTTACCATGGTCAGGTAATCAGCTATGTTGTATTGTCTGTTTAGGGCCAAGTAGCAATTGAGTTTGCTTTGGGTTTTTGTTGTTTCTGCCCAATATGTCAGATATTTTTCCTTTTGCTTAGCGACGATTGTGTTGGGTCGAATTCTTTGTGTTACCCTGTCACTGTCCTGGGGCTGGTTATTGTTAGTATTGTTAGTAGTTACTTCACTGAGTCCCAGGACTAGTTGACTGAGGGTATTCTTCTTTATGGTCAGCTCTTGGCATTTCAGGGCGTCGTAGTGATAGCATTGGGGATTGCTCATTTGTAGGTGATTCCAAAATTTGGTGGCTCTTTTTTGGATAGTGATTATTAATGGATATTGGCCTAGTTCCACCCTGCATGCATTGTTTACTGTTTTCCTTTGAGTCCGGAGGATACTTTTACAGAATTCTGCATGTAGGATCTCAATTGGGTGTTTGTCCCATTTTGCAAATTCTTGTTGAGTTAGCGGTCCCCATACCTCACTGCCATAGAGTGCAATTGGTTCAATTACTGATTTGAAAATTTTGAGCCAAATGCTAATTGGGATTTCTATTTGGATTGATTTTTTGATGGCATAGAAAGCCCTTCTTGCTTTCTCTTTCAGTTCATTCACAGCCAGTTTGAAGTTTCCCATAGAACTGATTTTTAAGCCCAAGTATGTGTAGTTAGTGGTTTGTTCAATTTTGGTTGTTCCTACTGTGAAATTTATTTTGGGTCCCTGATGTTTGGATCTTTGCTGGAACACAAGGACTTTGGTTTTTTGGGGATTTATTGTCAGGGCCCAAGTCTGGCAGTACGACTCCAGCAGGTCCAGGTTTTGCTGTAGCCCCTCTTTAGTAGGTGACAGCAGAACCAGGTCGTCTGCATAGAGGAGGAATTTAACCTTGGATTCATATAGGGTGAGGCCGGCTGTAGATTGTTCAAGTAGTTTTGCCAATCCATTTATGTAAATATTAAAGAGTGTCGGTGAGATTGGCGAGCCCTGCGTCACCCCCCGCCCCTGTGGGAAGTATTTTGTTTGTTTGTCTCCAATTTTAACTGCACATTTGTTGTTTGTATACATTGATTTAATTACATCATATGTTTTCCCTCCTACCCCACTTTCGATAAGTTTCAGGAATAAACCGTCATGCCAGATGGAGTCGAAAGCCTTCTGGAAATCTACAAAGCATGCGTAGATTTTGCTTTTGTTATGGTGAACGTGTTTGTCAATTAGGGTCTGTAGGGTGAAGATATGATCGGATGTTCTATAGTTTGGCAGGAATCCAATTTGGCTTTTACTCAAGACATTGTGCTCCTCAAGGAAGTTTATAAGTCTTTTGTTTATGATGCTACAGAATACCTTCCCCAGGTTACTGTTTACACAGATGCCTCGATAGTTGTTTGGGTCGATTTTGTCCCCACTTTTGTATATGGGCGTTATGAGTCCTTTGTTCCAGATATCAGGGAAATAACCGACACTCAGAACCAAGTTGAAGAGTTTTAGGATAGCCAGTTTCATTTTGTTGTCTGTGTGTTTAATCATCTCGTTTAGTATGCCATCTGTCCCGCAGGCTTTTCCTGGTCGCAGGTCCTTGAGTTTTTCAAGAAGTTCTTTTTCTGTTATTATGGCGTCCAGCGGGTTTTGGTTATCTTTTATGGCCATTTCTAGCTTTTCCAGTTTTTTGCATATTTGGTGTTGCTCTGGTCTTAGTGTGTTTTTCTGGTATAATTTTTCAAAGTGGTTTACCCATGTGTCCCCATTTTGAATGGCCAAATCGTCGTGTTGTTTTTTGTGTAGTGTTTTCAAGTTTTCCCAGAAACAATTGGAATCAATGGATTCCTCCATGGAGCTGAGTGTATTCTTAATATATTGCTCTTTTTTGGTTCTGAGTGTGTTTCTGTATTGTGTTAGTGTCTGACAATAAGTAAGGCGTAGTTCCTCGTTTTCTGGATGTCTGTGTTTTTGGTTTGATATTTTTCTAAGTTTTTTCCTCATGTTATGGCAATCTCGGTCAAACCATTTTTCATAGTTTTTTGTTTTGGGTTTGTTCTTGCGAGCTTTCAAGTTTGCATTTGTTGCCAAATTATCAAAAATATTGTTTAGTTTACTAACTGCCCGGTTTACGCCTTCTTTATTGTGAGTGTATATGTTATCCAGAAAGGTGTCTAAGAGAGCTTGAGTTGATGCATTGCTAATTGTTTTCTGGTATTTTTCCGTGTCGTTTTTGGCCCATCTGTACGATTTTTTGGTGTTGTACAGTTTACTGGGTTGTGTTTCTATGTTGTTTGTTTCTGTCTTTTTGAGGAACATAGTAATTTGACTGTGATCTGACAGTGTTGTTTGTGGTTTGACTGTGAATGCTCTGAAAGAGGATGGGTCTAAGTCTGTAATCATATAGTCTACTGTGCTGCAGCCAAGAGGTGAGCAATAGGTCGATCTTCCTAGGAGGTCTCCTATGAACCTACCATTGACAATGTACAGACCCAGGTTTCGACAGAGCTGTAGTAGCTGTTTTCCGTTGGTATTTGACTGCTTGTCGCAGTTATGCCTGTATGGAAGGGAAGGGATGTCAAAGTGGTTATTCCCGAAAACGTAATTGTTTCCCTGATTATTGGTGAAGTCTGGTTCTTCGCCCGTTCTTGAATTGAGGTCCCCACAGATCAACACGTTCCCCTGGGCCTGGTATTGGATAATTTCCCCCTCCATGTTGGAGAAGGTGTCCTCTTTAAAGTACGGGGAATCGATTGGAGGGATATAAAGTGCGCAAATGTAAACATCTTGGGTGTTTGAGATAATCTCCCTCTCAAGTTTGAGCCACATATAGTTTTCGCCCTTTTTTATAAATTTGATGTAATTCTTAAGTTCTGTTTTAAACCAGATCAGTATGCCTCCGGAGTCTCTGCCTTGGGTTACACTTGGTAATTTATTGGAGGGGACCACCAGCTCAGTGTACCCTTGGGGACAGCCAGTGTGTCCTTTTCCTTTATACCAAGTTTCCTGTAAAATGATAATATCTAGGTCTTTAGTTTCATCTATGAACTCTGGGGTCCTACTTTTCACTTCTCGCAGTGAAGAGCGTAGACCTTGGATATTCCAGGTCGAAATATATAAGGATTTCATGTTAAGTTTGATCTTTTACTATGATAGGTTAAAGAGTGGTACGTGTTTGTCGTGTCTAAGTGTGGGGAAAAAAAGATCACATCAGTTGTCTACAAAAGTTAATACAATTTGGTTACAGTTCTTTCTATTAATTAGTCCTTGATCCATAAGGCGGAAGTAGATGCTGCTGCACATCTGCTTATTGTCTCTTAATGGATTGTTTCTGTCTGAGGTATTGCGTACGTCCTGTGCATCTCTCCCTCTGTCTGGCTGGGAGCAGTCCTATTCCCCTGTGGGACAGGAGTGGTGCAGGTCTGATATTGTTGTTTTGCATGGGGATCCTCTCTGGTCTCGGTTGGTGTGTTGGTGGTCCTTGTAGTGTTCCTGATATGTACCCCGCTGATCTCTGGTGGTCGGGGGGGGGGGGTGACATCTGATTTTCTTTGCTTATACCATACGAAAGAAGAATAAGAAGACAGGTCTACAAATTAACACATTGTTGTGAAGTGATAAGTTGCTGGAGAAATGTAATTATTGATTATAAATGTAAATTATAAATAATTGATTATAAATGTAATTATTTATAAATGTAAATTACAAATAATTATTGATTATAAATGTAAATTATAAATATAATTGATTATAAATAAATTATAAATGTAATTATTGATTATAAATAAATTATAAATGTAATTATTGATTATAAATGTAAGTTATAAATAATTATTGATTATAAATGTAATGATTATAATAATTAAATTTATAATGCCCTTAACTATCCCATAATGCACCGCTCCCTGCCCTTCACTATCCCACAATGCTCCGCTGCCTGCCCTTCACTATCCCACAATGCTCCGCTCCCTGCCCTTCACTCTCCCACAATGCTCCGCTCCCTGCCCTTCACTCTCCCACAATGCTCCGCTCCCTGCCCTTCACTCTCCCACAATGCTCCGCTCCCTGCCCTTCACTCTCCCATAATGCCCCGCTCCCTGCCCTTCACTATCCCACAATGCCCCGCTCCCTGCCCTTCACTATCCCACAATGCCCCGCTCCCTGCCCTTCACTCTCCCACAATGCCCCTCTCCCTCACTATCCCGTGATCCTCGATGGCGCAGGGACGGTTTCCACTCGCGGCGAAAAAAAAACCGACTCGGAGCCGCGAGCGGAGAACGCGGAAAGGCGGTGAGAGAGAGAGAGTGTGAGTGTGAGTGTGAGTGAGAGAGTGAGAGTGTGTCAGAGAGAGTGTCAGAGAGAGAGAGAGTGTGTGTGAGAGAGTGTGTGTGAGAGAGAGAGTGTGTGTGAGAGAGAGAGAGAGTGTGTGTGAGAGAGAGAGAGTGTGTGTGAGAGAGTGTGTGAGAGAGAGAGAGTGTGTGAGAGAGAGAGAGTGTGTGTGAGAGAGAGAGAGTGTGTGTGAGAGAGAGTGTGTGAGAGAGAGAGAGTGTGTGAGAGAGAGAGTGTGTGAGAGAGAGAGAGTGTGAGTGAGAGAGTGTGAGTGTGTGTGAGAGAGTGTGAGTGTGTGAGAGAGAGAGAGAGAGTGTGTGAGAGGTGCTGCCCACTGAGCCAGAGCTGACACTAGTACAATATGTTGTACAAAGCTGATCACTGTTGCTGATATTTGCCTTGTGATGACGCTGTTCTTTCACCCCCTGCTGTTAGGGAGAATTATCGCTCCTAAAAAGGCTAAAGTCATTCAACAACAGAAATTGAAGAAGGTATTTATTTTGGACTTTATAAATATTTTTTGAATGTCTCGAGCTAGTTTTATTTATTTTTAAAAGTCCAGAGGGCAGTGGAAGGTTTTGTAATGGCTTTTGTCTGTATCTGTCTCCAAGAATAAGCCACAATGTTGATGCAAATTCTTCATGCATTTAAAGAAAAATTGATCCTGGCTGCCAAAAATGTCATTTCCTGGTTAGTCTGACCATGTCCTCCCACCATTGATGGTCCCGGTTGAGCAGCCCCCATGTTGCTTTGTGTGTCTGTGGTACTTTCAGATATTTTGGAGTTGAATCAAGTGTCAAACGCTGTACTTTGCCTCAACCAACTCGGAAGAAAAGACAGACTTGCATTGATATAGCGCCTTTCACAACCTGGGGACGTCCCCAAGCGCTTAACAGCCAGTGAAGTACTTTTGAACAAAAGCAAAATACTGCGGATGTTGTAAATCTGAAATGAAAACAGAAAATGCTGGAAATACTCAGCAGGTCAGGCAGCATCCGTGGAGAGAGAAACTGTTCTGACAAAAGGTCGTCGACCTGAAACGTTAACTCTGTTTCGCTCTCTCGCCTGACCTGCTGAGTATTTCCAGCATTTTCTGTTTTTATTGAAGTACGTTTGAAGTGTAGTTACTGTTGTAATGTAGGAAACGCAGCAGCCAATTTGTGCACAGCAAGCTCCCACCAACAGCAATGTGATCATGACCCAGATCATCTGATTTTGTTATGTTGGTTGAGGGATAAATATCGGCCGAGGACACCAGGGAGAACTCCCCTGCTGCTCTTCGAAATAGTGCCGTGGGATCCTTTACGTCCACCTGAGAGGCAGACACAGCTTCGGTTTAACGTCTCATCCGAAAGACAGCACCTCCGACAGCGCTGATGCTCCCAGTACAGTACTGAGGGTCAGCTTGGGTTTTATGCTTAAAGTTCTGGAATGGGGCTTGAACACACAACCTGCTGACTCCTATCAGAGAGTGCTGCCCACTGAGCCACAGCTGACGACTGAAAAGTCAGGACGGCCCAAAGTGCTTTATAGCCAATGAAGTACAAGTGGAAAAATCAGGACAAAGTTTGGTCAGAGAGTTGTGGCTTTACGCCTCTGATTCTCCGCCTGCTGAGTTGCATTCTTGACATTTCTCATATGAAGGTGGTGAACTGAAGATTGGTACAGAGAGGAGCGGGAGCCTGTTTGCCCCATTGATTACAGAGTGCTGCTAGCAGGGTATCGAGGAATAGGTAATAATTTGATCCGCTTCTCTGTCTGGGAAGGGTATGAGGCTGCAGAGGTCGGAGGGCTTCCCTCCGTGCATTGTTGCTGCGCATTCACTGTGCTCCTGTTCAGACAGCTGCAGTGCTCTAATTCTGCCAGCAGAGGCAGCTAGTGAGCAACATTAATGGCCTGTCGCGGCAGAAACTGCAGGAGGAGATGGCTGTCTTTTGGACGTTAGACCTGTCCTTGCAGCAGGGCTGGAGCATGGTGTAATAGCAGGTCCCAGTTTTGTAGTTGTCCTTCTGCACAACACGACCTCGAGGCTGGACAGGCTGCTGTCCGGGCTCAGCCAGTGGTGTCCTGTAGCTCTCCACAGCGAGGTGTAAGAGTGGGCCAAGTTTACCTTTTTTTTTACTCCCTTCATTCTTGTGCAGAAGTGCACGACCTCTGCCAGGACCTTCCATTAATTCATCTCGCAGCAGAAACTGAGCTGGTGAGGGGGATAGTAGATAAAAGCACCTCCTTACAGTTCTGGTCACCACATTACAGGAAAGATGTGATTGCACTAGAGGGGGTGCAGAGGAGATTTACGAGGATGTTGCCTGGGCTGGGGAATTTTAGCTGAGGAAAGATTGCATAGGCTGGGGTTGTTTTCTTTGCAACAGCGGAGGCTGAGGGGAGACTTAATTGAGGTGTATAAAATGATGAGGGGCCTGGAGAGAGTGGATAGGAAGGACCTATTTCCCTTAGCAGAGAGGTCAATAACCAGGGGCATAGATTCAAAGTAATTGGTAGAAGGTTTAGAGGGGATTTGAGGAGAAATGTTTTCACCCAGAGGGTGGTGGGGGTCTGGAACTCACTGCCTGAAAGGGTGGGAGAGGCAGAAACCCTCATCACATTTAAAAAGTACTTGAACATGTACGTGAAGTGCCGTAACCTGCAGGGCTACGGACCAAGAGCTGGAAAGTGGGATTAGGCTGGAGAGCTCTTTGTCGGCCGGCACGGACACGATGGGCCGAATGGTCGCCTTCTGTGCCGTACATTTCTCGGATTCTGTGTGCAGCTACTTCAGTGTGCGACTGATGATCAGTTTGTTACTTTTGAATGAATTTCTCTGGATGGAGGGGGAGAGGGGGCCTCGATAATCTTCCACTTTCACCAATCTGTGACGGGGGAGGTCCAGCCTGATGTCGTGGTAAACCGTGTTTAACCCATGAGGAAGCATGTTTGAGCAATGCGTGCCCAGCTTTTCTGTCTCTCTCATCCCTGTCCCCCTCGCAATCAGAAGGGAAACCTCGGAGAAATACAATTTGTGATCTGTCGTCTTGCTGCTGCTTGAAGTTTTACGTCCGTTGTTGACGAGCTGCCTCGGTAGTGTCCATCTTGTGAATACCCAGCGTACAGGAAACTCGATTTACCAGCACCTAAATAACCGGAAATCTCAGTTAACCGGCAAAATTCAGGAGTAGGTACAGGTAAGTTTTACTTCATATTAGTGGCTGTTCCTCGACCTGTGGCTGTGCAATCGGGGTTCCTGCACCTGTTGCTAAGCAACAGGGAAGCCTGGATTTGTTGCTGTGTACGGAGCTCTCGTACCTTTTACTATACCTCTCTGTAATCCGGACTTTTTGATAAACCGGCACCATGTCGGTGCCGGATAAAAAAGAGTTTCCTGTAGTGTTTAACTTTAGTGTGCATTGCTCATACAGGAAACTTTCGATTTACCGGCACCTAAATAACCGGAAACCTCGGTTAACCGGCAAAATTCAGGAGTAGGTTCAGGTAACTTTTATTACTTGCCTTCCTCCATGTGTTGCTGTGCAAGGGTGTAGCTGTTGCTAAGCTACAGAGATGCTTGCAACTTGTGGCATTTGTTTTGAAGCACAGGGTTTGTTGCTTTATATGGAGCTCTCGGCTCCGTATCTTTTACTGTAGCGTTCGGTTATCCGGAATTTTTGATGAACCGGCACCACGTCGGTCCAGTCCGTGCCGGATAAAAAAAAGTTTCCTGTAGTTGGAGAGGTATGGAAAGAAACTCCTTTCTCTACCCATAGGAATCTCAGGCAGCGCTGTAACGCTGCACGTGTTAAGATGGGAGCGGGTGAAACCCTTAAAAGGTGTTTGACTGCCGGCTTTTAAACTTGTTCCACAGAACCTGGAAGTTGCGATAAGGAACAAGATTGAGCACGACGTCACCATGAAAGCCAGCTCCAACATGCACAAGAAGCTGAACGTCGTGAAAGCGCCACAGAAAAAGCCCAAGTCCGACAAATAATGGGTAATACAGGACTGGGAAAATCCTTGCAGATATCGGAAAGGAGGACTGCAGTGCAATCGAAGCTCGTCAAATGAGACCTCTCATCCTCTTGCTCCCTTTGACACACTTTCTTTCAGTCATTAAAAAATAGTTTCACGTTGATTATACACAGTGCTGTCGACGGGCTTATTTCTTGAGTTGCTACCAATATGCCAGAGGAAAATTCACGCTGCAGCCAGTTTACCATCGAAACATAGAAGATAGGAGCAGGAGTAGGCCATTCGGCCCCTCGAGCCTGCTCCGCCATTCAATGAGATCATGGCTGATCATCCAAACTCAGTACCCTGTCCCTGCTTTCTCCCCATATCCCTTGATCCCTTTAGCCTTAAGAAATATATCCAACTCCTTCTTGAATATATTTAATGAATTGGCCTCTACTGCCTTCTGTGGTAGAGAATTCCACAGGTTCACCACTCTCTGGGTGAAGAAATTCCTCCTCATCTCTGTCCTAAATGGCTTACCCCTTATCCTTAGACTGTGACCCCTGGTTCTGGACTCCCCCCGCCATCGGGAACATCCTTCCTGCATCTAGTCTGTCTAGTCCTGTTAGAATTTAATAAGTTTCAATGAGATCCCCTCTCATTCTTCTAAACTCCAGCGCATATAAGCCCAGTCGACCCAATCTCTCCTCATACGTCATTCCTGCCATCCCAGGTATCAGTCTGGTGAATCTTTGTTGCACTCTCTCCATGGCAAGAACATCCTCAGATAAGGCGACCAAAACTGCACACAATACTCAAGGTGTGGTCTCACCAAGGCCCTGTACAACTGCAGCAAGACATCCTTGCTCCTGTACTCGAATCCTCTTGCTACGAAGGCCAACATACCATTTGCCGCCTTAACCGCCTGCTGCACCTGCATGCTTACCTTCAGCGACTGGTGCACAAGGACACCCAGGTCTCGTTGCACTTCCCCTTCTCCCAATCTATTTGGACCTCTGAACTCAGTGGCCCGGAATTTGCGGTCAGCGGCGAAGCAAAGGCGTCCGCCGCCGGCACCGAAGGAAGCTGCCCGCAAAGATCTCGCGGTCTCTGCGGCGAGAACGTTTGCTTTTTCCAACGCGCAAGCGATTTCAGTTCCGCCTAATGGGGAGTCCCTAACGCGATCTGCGGTGATGTCAACAAGCTGTCAAACCAGCCAGTCACAATGCAGAATTATCACAGACGGGGGGAGGCAGGAAATAAGAACCTGCTTTTATCCTGACTTTTTTTATGTTGCAGAGAGCAAAACAAAGATTGGGGCTCTCACGTGGGGAAGAAGTAAACCTGAAATAAATACGAACAAACTTAAATATTTTAAAGTTTATCCAATTGTAATTTTTATCATAATGGAGAAATTTGACACGCCACAAAATTAAAGTTTGTTTTTCAAGGGCCATAACATTTGTTTAGCAGTCAATAGGCTGTTAAAACCCCAGTTACACCTAATCCAACAAGGCCCAACATTTAATGGGGTATTTAACAGCGATATCACCACCGAAAAGCCCAGGTTTTTGTCAGATTCACTGATTGCCGATTATGGTGGGGGGGTTGGGGGGCCACAGTGCAGTCAGTGTCAGAGCAGTGAATGACTGCATTTCAGGATTTCCCCATTTAGATGCATATGCCCTAAATCCTGAAGTTGCGGTCAGTTTCAGAGGGGTAGTAACAGCGAACGCTGTTCGTTCACCGTCATTACCCACCGCAAATTCCAGGCCATTGTCTCAATGGCTGCTGAAACCCGCATTCACGTGCTCACCTCTGGACTTGATTTTATTCAGCAGCGTGCGCTCCCCACCCGATCTCCGCCACCCCAGCAAAGACCACTCGCCCATTTCCCCTGTCCATGCCGGTTTCTGTTGCCTGCTCATCCCCATCAAAAAATCCCTGCCTACAAATCCGTCCGCGACCTCCAGCCTTCGTCCCTGCTCTTCCAACATTTGCCGGCCGTGCCTGCACTTTGCTGTCGGTGGCACTCAGCCATCCTTTCCTCCATATCCCAGATAATTGTCTCTAAACCCTTCTGCCTTGATGCTTCCCTTCCCATTCAGGTCTTCTTTAAACCCACCCCTTTGTGCCAAGGCCACTTGCCTCAGTTTCATTGCTGCACCAACGGAGGTCTGACGCTCAACTATGAAGGGCTTTGGAATGTTTATTTTCGATTCAGTTCAGTCTATAGCTGCAAGTAATCGTTCCTGCTACCCTGCAACGTGCCTCTAGCCACCAATTACTTAAGTACATGGCTCAAAACTCCTCTCCATTTCGGAAGGACAAAATCTATAATTGTGCTGGTATGAACATTTTACCCGTCCACCATTTGACTTTAATAAAGTCTTCAATACAGCACAAGATAGTCACAGTAAGAGTCAGTGATATAGGTGAAAAGACCCACGTCTCCACTTGAGTAGTAACAAAAATAATCGTTGCTTCAGGTTAAGTAGCTTTATTTCTTCAGTCAGTATGCAAAGCTCTTTACAAGCAAAGTGGATTAAACAGATACGAGTACAGAAATGTAGACGTGCATCACTATTCCCTCGCTGCACTCACTTTTCTAAGCACAAAATGTCTTTTTATATGACATAAACTCAAATCTGCCTCTTTCCCCCCCCCCCCCCCCCCTTGATTGGATTCCTCCTGTCACCTGACTTAACATAATACCTCCCCTTCAGTAACCTTCCCATGGTGTCCACGCTGAACCAAGTTCCATGCCACGTAGCATCCCTTACCTGGTCTCCCAAGGCCTTATCGGTCTGCTTTCCTGTGTGAACAATGGAGTGTTACTGCACTCTCTGCAGCTGCATGTCCAATGTGATTTCTTAGGCAACTGTCGTTAAAAAGCTCCTCTTTGGCGAGTTTTTTCCCCCCCCCCAGGTCCAGGCACGGTCTTTCAATTAAGTTTCAGTGTGCGAAGTTAACTTTTAATCTCCCAGCAAGCTCTCTGCCTCTCCTCCCTATTTCAACACGTCCTGTGTTTCCTGTACCTTTGGTTAACAAAAAGCTATTAATCTCAGATTTAAAATTAACTATTGATCTAGCATCAACTGCCGTTTGCGGAAGAGAGTTCCAAACTTCTACCACCCTTTGTGTGTAGAAGTGTTTCCTAATTTCACTCCTGAAAGGCCTGGCTCTAATTTTTAGACTATGCCCCCTAGTCCTAGAATCCCCAACCAGCAGAAATAGTTTCTCTCGATCTACCCTATCTGTTCCCCTTAATATCTTGAAAACTTTGATCAGACCACCCCTTAACCTTCTAAATTCTAGGGAATACAGCCCTAGTTTGTGTAATCTCTCCTCGTAATTTAACCCTTGGAGTCCGGGTATCATTCTGGTAAACCTACGCTGCACTCCCTCCAAGGCCAATATATCCTTCCTAAGGTGTGCCCAGAACTGCTGACAGTGCTCCAGGTGTGGTCTAACCAGGGCTTTGTATAGCTGCAGCATAACTTCTACCCCCTTGTACTCTAGAATAAAACAGAACATTTAAGACATAGCACTGCTCACTGTGGTACTGAGCTGTACAGACCAAGAAGGTCCCAGTTTCAGTTCCCGACCTTACTGAATGAGCTGATCGTGGTCAGGGTTGTATTTGAGGTGCTTGAATTGACTTCTGCCACTCACACCATGCCTGGGGGGGAGGAGGAGGAACCAGCCACAGTTCCTGCTTCCGAGCACGATCCGATGACCTAGTGGCCTTGACGAGAAACGTTTTTTAAAAATCAAAACCAATCTTAAAGCAGAAGTTCTGTACCATCGAAAGCAAAGTTATGCAGCTAACTTATGCAATCTGCTGACTCTGAGTCCAATTTCGGGGAATCATGCCACAGTATACAATAAGCGCAAATATGATGTGCTAAAGAACTTTTATATAGCATCTTGTGGCATCAACAGGATGTCCCAAAGCGCTTCACAGCTGGGCCGGATTTTTCCTCCTTTGGGCAGAGCTCTGAAGTTAGACCTGAAAATGCGCCCATTTTGCTGATGTCAAGTTACCACCCAAGTACCAATCTCATTAAAATACTCCCAAACTAAAAATGGGCGTAAATCAGCGTAAACAATAAGGGCCCAAGGAAACGTCAAACCCACACCGGTATATTTCTTAAATTTAAGTCAACGCCTTCGTGTACATCCAGTACCGCATGTTTAAGACTGAGATGAGAAGGAATTTCTTCACCCAGAGAGTGGTGAACCTGTGGAATTCTCTACCGCACAGGGCAGTTGAGGTCAATTCATTAAATATATTCAAGAAGGAGTTGGATATATTTCTTGAGGCTAAAGGGATCAAGGGATATGGGGAGAAAGCAGGGACAGGGTACTGAATTTGGATGATCAGCCATGATCGCATTGAATGGCGGAACGGGCTTGAGGGGCCGAATGGCCTACTCCTGCTCCTATCTTCTATGTTTCTATGTTTAAGAACCTGCAAATGGAGAAGCTTTTCAATTTTTAATGTGCTTTATACAAACAACTTGCATTTATATCGCGCCTTTAATGTAGTAAAACGTCTCGAGGCGCCTCACATGAGCGTTATCAGACAAAAGTTGACTCATTGCCACATA
The DNA here is from genome assembly GCF_052327205.1 of Somniosus microcephalus. Taxonomy (NCBI): domain Eukaryota; kingdom Metazoa; phylum Chordata; class Chondrichthyes; order Squaliformes; family Somniosidae; genus Somniosus; species Somniosus microcephalus. Next base: position 27,214,768 of record NC_141017.1, on the reverse strand, counting down.
AAGAGTTATTCGGGCAATTGACTAAAAGCTTGGTCAAAGAGGTAGGTTTGAAGCAGCGTCTTAAATTAGGATAGAGAGGCGGAGAGGTTTAGGGAGGGAATTTTAGAGCTTAGGGCCAAGGCAGCTGAAGGCACGGCCGCCAATGGTGGAGCAATGAAAATGGTGGATCAGTAAGAGGCCAAACTTGGAGGAGCGCAGCGATCTCTGGGGTTGTAGGGCTGGAGGAGGTTACAGAGATAGGGAGGGGCAAGGCCATGAAGGGATCTGAAAACAAAGATGAGAATTTTAAAATTGAGGCGTTGTCAGATCAGGAGCCAATGTAGGTCAGCGAGCCCTGGGGTGATGGGTGAATGGGACTTGGTGCGAGTTAGGATACGGGCAGAGTTTTTGGATGAGCTCAAGTATACTTACGCTGTAAATGTATTAAGCAAGCAAATCTTGCAGCCAAATTGTGCACAGGAAAGTCCCATGAAGAGCAGATGAATTGTCAGTTAATTTACTTTTGGTATCTTGGTTGAGGAAAGGATATTGAGCAGGACACTGGGAGACCTCCCTCCCCCTCTTCACAAAGTGTCATGGGATCTTTTACATCCACCTGATCAGGCCGACAGGGCCTCGGTTTAACACCTCAAGTCGCCTCCGACAGTGCAGCACTGCCTCAGAATTGCACTAAAGTGTCAGCCTAGATTATATGTTGGAAGTCCTCAAGGGAAGCATGACCTTCTGCCTCAGAGGCCAAACTTCTACCAACTGAGTCAAGTAGTTAAAAATAAGCAAAGCGGAGGAGCAGTTTTGTTTCAGTGGTTATTCTGCGGAATAGGCGTTTACTGTTGGGTTCAAAATGTCCCATTTGTGAGCCCTTTCTCAGAGGACTAGGACGTTCTAAAAGCAAAGAGCTTGCTGTCAATGAGTTGGACGTCTGAATATGAAATGTGGTGGCCAACAAATCAGTGATGAAAGTAAATCATCTTGTTGGGCACTCACCTAAAGAAAGAAGGACTTGCATTTCTGTAGCGCCTTTCTCAACCACCCAAAGTGCTTTACAACCAATGAAGTAATTTTGAAGTGCAGTCACTGTTGTAATGTAGGAAATGCAGCAGCCAATTTGCACACAGCAAGCTCCCACCAACAGCAATGTGATAATGGCCAGATAATCTGTTTTTGTTATGTTGATTGAGGGACAAATATTGGCCCAGGAGAACGCCCCCCTGCTCTTCTTCGAAATAGTGCCACGGGAGCTTTTACATCCACCTGAGTGAGCAGCGGGGCCTCGGTTTAACGTCTCACCCAAAAGACGGCACCTCTGACAGTGCAGCACTCCCTCAGCACTGCACTGGGAGCGTCAGCCTAGATTTTGTGCTCAAGTTTCTGGAGTGGGACTTGAACCCACAACCTTCTGACTCAGAGGTGAGAAGGCTGCCCATTGAGCCACTGGCTGACACATGGCAGATTGCAAGAAAAATACTCACACCTGCTTGTTATGGTAGCGTAGTGGACGCGTAACCCGAATCATTCAGAAAACGTGCGTTTAACTCCCAGCGCAGCTGTTTGAGAATTTGAATTCAGTTTTAAAAAGCTGACATCAGCGACAGTGACTGGTGATCAGTAAAAACTCAACTGGTTCACGAATGTCCTTTAGGGAAGGAAAGTTGGCATCCTTACCCGGTCTGTGACTCCAGTCCCACATCAATGTGGTTGACCCTTAACTGCCCTCTGCAGAGGTCCAATAAGCCACTCAGTTTTTTAAAATTTGTTTATGGGATGTGGGCATCGCTGGAAAGGCCGGCATTTATTGCCCATCCCTAGTTGCCCTTGAGAAGGTGGTGGTGAGCCGCCTTCTTGAACCGCTGCAGTCCGTGTGGTGAAGGTGCTCCCACAGTGCTGTTAGGGAGGGAGTTCCAGGATGTTGACCCAGCGACGATGAAGGATCGGCGATATATTTCCAAGTCAGGATGGTGTGTGACTTGGAGGGGAACTTGGAGGTGGTGGTGTTCCCATGCGCCTGCTGCCCTTGTCCTTCTAGGTGGAAGAGGTCGCGGGTTTGGGCAGCACGGTGGCATAGTGGTTAGCACTGTTGCCTCACAGCGCCAGGGACCCGGGTTCGAATCCGGCCTCGGGCGACTGTCTGTGTGGAGTTTGCACATTCTCCCCGTGTTTGCGTGGGTTTTCTCCGGGTGCTCCGGTTTCCTCCCACAGTCCAAAGATGTGCGGATTAGGTTGATTGGCTATGATAAATTGACCCTTAGTGTTAGGGGGATTACATACGTGGGGTTACGGGGATAGGGCGGGATGTGTGTTGGTGTAGGGGTTACGGGGATCGGGTGGGATATGTGTCAGTGCAGGCTCGATGGGCCGAAATGGCCTCTATCTGCACTGTGAGGTTTCTGTGATTCTGTTCTGAAGCCTTGGCGAGTTGCTGCAGTGCATCTTGTAGATGGTACACACTGCAGTCACAGTGCGCCGGTGGTGGAGGGAGTGAATGTTTAAGGTGGTGGATGGGGTGCCAATCAAGTGTGCTGCTTTGTCCTGGATGGTGTCGAGCTTCTTGAGTGTTGTTGGAGCTGCACTCATCCAGGCAAGTGGAGAGTATTCCATCACACTCCTGACTTGTGCCTGTAGATGGTGGAAAGTCTTTGGGGAGTCAGAAGGTGAGACCCTCGCCGCAGAATACCCAGCCTCTGACCTGCTCTTGTTGCCACAGTATCTATGTGGCTGGTCCAGTTAAGTTTCTTGTCAATGGTGACCCCCAAGATGTTGATGGTGGGGGATTCGGCGATGGTAATACCGTTGAATGTCAAGGGGAGTTGGTTAGACTCTCGCTTGTTGGAGATAGTCATTGCCTGGCACGTCTGTGGCGCGAATGTTACCTGCCACTTATGAGCCCAAGCCTGAACGTCGTCCAGGTCTTGTTACATGCGGGCATGGACTGCTTCATTATCTGAGGAGTTGTGAATGGTGCTGAACACTAGCTGTGTCAAACTGCTCACACAGACTGCAATAGTTGAAGAAGAAGACCCACCACCACCTTCCCAGGGAAACTAGGGATGGTCAAAAAATGCTGGCCTTGCCAGTGATATCCATATCCTAAGAATTTCTAAAAATCTGCCTAAGCCAAGATGCTTTAAGTGCACTTAGTACTGTAATGATAACTATAGTGCCTTTGATGTCCCAAATTGTTTTACAGAGGGAAAAATAAAAAGAAACACATGCTGAGCAATGGCGGGAAAAGATGGGTTTTATGCTAGGCTTTTAAAGATTGAGCGAGAAGATAGCAAAGGGGTTTGGAGAGAGAGTGGATCCGAGAGAACTGCAGAGCCTGCAGGCTGTACCACTAATGGCAAGGCGAGAGGTATGTTCAGAAGGCCAGGGTTGGAGTTCTGAATGGTGTGGAGGAGGTTATAGGTCGGAGGAGGTTGCACAGGTCGGGTGGGGGACAAGGTGCTGGAGGGATTTGCAGATGTTGATTTTTAAACCCGCTGTCTTGGTGGGGATCAGGGAGCCACTGTAACTTAGTGAGGAAGGGGTGACGAGCGAGCGGGGCAGGACATGGGCACCTGAGCTTTGAGCAACGTGGTGTCTTTGGACGCAGGGAGGCTGTTGGAGAAATTGGGCAGGAATTTAACTCGGGAGTCGGGTTGGAGGCGGTTGATTGGCACTAATCCCTTCCCGCCTCGGGTAGGCGGGTCCCAGTGCGGGGCGGGTACCCGCCTCCTTTGAAACTGGCATGGAGGCGGGTTTGGGTGCGGGAAGGGGTCGGGACCCCTGATTTCGGGATTTTAACCCCCCACACGCCTCCAATCCCGACTCCACGGCACTATGAAAATCCTGCCCATTGAGCCTAGAGGTGACAAAAGCATGGACAAGGGTTCTGAGGGCATGAGGCTTGAAATGGGGCCAGAGGTGAGGGATGTTGCACGGTGCAAGTAAGCAGCCTTTAAGAAGGATAGGACGTGGGGTCTGAAACTCAGCTGTGGGTCGGTGGTGAGTCACATAATCTCATTCAGACATTACCAGTCCGCTACTAAGCAAACAGAAATGCTTGGTTGAGGAATGCGCTATTTCAAGACTGGCTACACAACTGATTGAAGGTTTGGTCAAACAATGTGGCTTGATGGTTGGCAGACCAGCTTGAGGGCTGTTCACAGATTCCTGGAAAACTAATGCCATCCGAGTCCCATTTCTTCCACCAAAAGCTGAAAGCCATCCACACTCTTGGAGATAATCCATAACTTGAAAATGCGCTGAAGGAACAAGGCCCGAAACCTCTCAATAGGCCCAGACACTCGAAAAAGAATTATTTTTCTTCTTTCTGCACATTCCAAGGGTCACGTATCTACAGAAGCTTTGAGATCGGAAGTGTAAGTACCGACGGTGACCCTTGTGACATTAAAAATCAACCCTACGTCAGTAGTAGTTACGACAAACATGATAATGCTATTCTTCCCCAACAACCCTCTCCCCCCACAACCTACACCCCTCTGTTGCTAGGTTACCATTAGCATTATGGTTTGCACCAGTCTGTGCAAACTCAAACAGGCACAACTGCCATTAAGAGGATAGCAAAATACTGCGGATGCTGGAAGTCCGAAATAACAACAGAAAACGCTGGAAAAACTCAGCAGGCCAGGGCAGCATCCGTGGAGAGAGAAACAGAGTCAACGTTTCGGGTCGAAACCCTTCGTCAGAACTGAGAAAAAAGCAGGAAATGAAACAGATTAAAAGGCCAGTTTGGGGGTGGGGAAATGGGGGAGGGGATGAAAGAACAAAAGGGAGGGTCGGGGAGGTGAAGAGACATTAAGAGATATTCAAGGCGAGACGAGATGGTAATAGGACAGGTAAAGAGACAAAGGATGGCTCTAGATGAAGTGTGAAATGCGCTGGCAGAGTGAGAGACAGTCGCCATGTGGGAGAGAGAAAAAAGGAAAAGGCACAAACCAAAAGTGTGGATAAAAAATATATAAAAATGTGATAGGGGCCGAGTTATGATCTGAAATTGTTGAACTCGATATTGAGTCCGGAAGGCTGTAAAGTGCCTAATCGAAAGATGAGGTGCTGTTCTGCGAGCTTGAATCGCTGTCCGTCTACACACATACTGAAGACAAAAGGAAGGAAACTCCTCAGATTAGCACAAAAAGACAAAAAGCATCGGCAGGAGTGCGGTGTCGATGGCGGACACTCTGCTCTCCCCTCCGTTCGCCTTGTTCCTTGGCCGGACTCATCAGGAGCCAGTCACATTGCAGACGCCCCCCTCCAGAGAATCTGCTGTTGGGTTAAGGTTGCCTGTTACTGTAAATTAAACGCAGGCAGCCCGTCGTGACAATCAGGCCTCCACATCACAGAAAGGAACCCAGCGCACAGCCACCATTGAACTAAACTGGTAAAAAGGGAAGTGAGTAGTGAAAGGAGGTCGTTCGGCATAGATTTTATAACATATATGAATATTTAATGTTCATTCCATTAAAGCAGAGAAGGTTAAGGGGAGATTTAATGGAGGTGTTCAAAATTAAGAGGGGTTTTGACAGAGTAGACGGGGAGAAACTGTGTCCACTGACAGGAGGGTCGGTCACCAGCAATGTTCCCTTTCATTTTTTTTTGGGTGCGTGGCCCATTCAAAACACCGCGCGTTTAAAAGCCGGTGAACCGGCTGCGCGGGAGCTGCAGGGCGCCGCGCGGCCACACAGCTTAAAGGGAACATTGGTAACCGGAGGACACAGATTTAAAATAATTGGGGAAAAAAGGCCGGGTGCGGGGGAGGGGGGGGGAAGATGAGGAGAATTTTTTTCGTCGACGAGTTGTTGTGATCTGGAATGCACTGCCTGGAAGGGTGACGAAAGCCGATTCGATAGTAGCTTTCAAAAGACAATTGGATCTCTACTTGAAAAGGAAATGTTTGCAGGACTATGGAGAAAGAGCAGGGGAGCGGGACTAATTGGATAGCTCCAGCAGTTAGCCGGCACAGGCACCAAGGGCCAAATGGCCTCCTTCTGTGCTGTATGATTCTATATTAAGAGCAGTTTAATAGGTACTGTTGGCAGGATTCTAGGCTCCCCTCCTTAAGTGCGGAGATGTGCCTCCCCTTCTCTCATAAGGACATAAGACGTAGGAGCAGGAGTCGGCCATTCGGCCCCTCGAGCCTGCTCCGCCATTCAATAAGATCATGGCTGAACTTCGACCTCAACTCCACTTCCCTGCCTGCTCCCCATAACCCTCGACTCCCTTATCGTTCAAAAATCTGTCTATCTTTACCTTAAATATATTCAGTGACTCCGCCTCCACAGCGCTCTGGGGTAGAGAATTCCAAAGATTCACGACCCTCTGAGAGAAGAAATTCCTCCTCATTTCTGATCCTCTCCACACCTTGTTTATGGCGCGGTTTAAGCAGAGGGTTTCAAGTAGCTTGACAAGCCCAAAACCAAGTGGGGTGGGGTGGCATTGTGGCTCGAGTACTGTTGGTTGCTTTGACGATGATGAAAGGTCCACACCCAAGCGCTGAACAACTCGCGGTACATTCACATAGAAACATAGAAGATAGGAGCAGGAGTAGGCCATTCGGCCCCTCAAGCCTGCTCCGCCATTCAATGAGACCATGGCTGATCATCCAAATTCAGTACCCTGTCCCTGCTTTCTCCCCATACCCCTTGATTCCTTTAGCCTTAAGAAATATATCCAACTCCTTCTTGAATATATTTAATGAATTGGCCTCTACTGCCTTCTGTGGTAGAGAATTCCACAGGTTCACCACTCTCTGGGTGAAGAAATTCCTCATCTCTGTCCTAAATGGCTTACCCCTTATCCTTAGACTGTGACCCCTGGTTCTGGACACCCCGACCATCGGGAACATCCTTCCTGCATCTAGTCTGTCTAGTCCTGTTAGAATTTTATAAGTTTCGATGAGATCCCCTCTCATTCTTCTAAACTCCAGTGAGTATAAGCCCAATCGACCCAATCTCTCATACGTCATTCCTGCCATCCCAGGTACCAGCCTGGTGAATCTTCGCTGCACTCCTTCCATGGCAAGAACATCCTTCCTCAGATAAGGCGACCAAAACTGCACACAATACTCAAGATGTCGTCTCACCAAGGCCCTGTACAACTGCAGCAAGACATCCTTGTTCCTGTACTCAAACCCTCTCGCTACGAAGGCCAACATACCATTTGCCTTCTTAACCGCCTGCTCCACCTGCATGCTTACCTTCAACGACTGGTGCACAAGGACGCCCAGGTCTCGTTGCACTTCCCCTTCTCCCAATCTATTGCCATTCAGATAATAATCTGCCGCCTTGTTTTTGACACCAAAGTGGATAACCTCGCATTTATCCACATTATATTGCATCTGCCATGCTTCTGCCCAATCACCCAACCTGTCCAAATCATACTGGAGTTTCTTGGCATCCTCCTCACAGCACACACGCCCACCCAGCTTTGTGTCATCTGCAAACTTGGAGATATTACATCTAGTTCCCTCGTCCAGATCATTAATATATATTGTGAATAGCTGGGGTCCAAGGACCGATCCCTGCGGTACCCCACTAGTCACTGCTGCCACTCGGAAAAAGAGCCGTTTATTCCAACTCTTTGCTTTCTGTCTGCCAACCAGTTCTCTATCCAAGTCAATACCTTGCCCCCAATCCCATGTGCCTTAACTTTACACGCTAATCTCTTATGCGGGACCTTATCGAAAGCCGTGTGAATTGTCCCGATCATGATTTATAGCCTCATAAGCGATGGGAAGAAAGAGACTTCTGTTGTTTTTGAAAATGATCTTCTAGTTTCTGTCCGACTTACATTCCGGACAACCCATTCATAAACCACACAAAGGCAGACGATAGGTGGCAGCATTCCTCAGGTCAGGAAAATGTCTGGGCGAGCACAACCAGACGAGAAATGATAAACACTGAGGGGGGGGGGGAGGGGAAAGAGAAGACGAGCAGGCTGACATGATGAACGAGCTGTTAGGTGAGGTAACCGAGGGTAACTGGGCTTGTCAAACTACACCTCAACAGGAGTCACCAACAGAGCCAAACCCAAGCAGGAGGGGTGGCAAGAATCTTTTTATTATTCCACTTAAATAATCCTTCCATGGCCTCGCCCCTCCCTATCTCTGTACCCTCCTCCAGCCCACCGAGATATCTGCGTAGATCCAATTCTGGCCTCTTGCGCATTGCATCCCCCATTTCGCCATAACATTGGCGGCCTGCCTTCAGCCGACTCTTTTTTTTTATTATTCGTTTTTTATGGGATGTGGGCGTCGCTGGCATGGCCAGCATTTGTTACCCGTCCCTAATTGTCCTCGAGAAGGTGGTGGTGAGCCGCCTTCTTGAACCGCTGCAGTCCGTGTGGTGAAGGTACTCCCACAGTGCTGTTAGATAGGGAATTCCAGGATTTTGACCCAGCGACGACGAAGGAACGGCCGATATATTTCCAAGTCAGGATGGTGTGTGTGACTTGGAGGGGAACTTGGAGGTGGTGGTGTTCCCTTGTCCTTCTAGGTGGAAGAGGACGCGGGTTCGGCCCTAAGTTCTGGAATTCCCTCGTTAAGCCTCTCCGCCTCTCTCTCTCCTCCTTTTTAAGAAGCTGCATAAAACCTACCTCTTTGACCATAGCGTCTGGTCACCCGTCCTAATGTCTCCTTCTTTGGCTCGGTGTCATGTTTTTACCCGATTTCGGGCCTGTGAAGCGCCTTGAGACATTTTACTACGTTAAGGCTGCTATATAAATGCAAGTTGCTGTTGTTGGTAAAGTACTATTGTGCCAGGGTTGTGGGATTATCACCTTCCATCTGCCCCCTCGCCGTCTCCTCAAATTAAAACCTGGCCTTTTGGAAATTTGCTGCTGGAAAATTAGATACTTGATTTGTATCCAAACAAACAGTGGTAACTGCCATTAATTACTACTTTGCATTAGCTAATGATAGATAGTAATTACACACAGGCTGCAATAAAAGGCAGATGTTGACTGCTGTGAAATTTGCACTGATTATCAAGCACTTCGTAGCGTACATTTAAGGGCAAAGCCATATGTCTCTCTTGTCTGCAGCCAAAGTTATTGTAAACCTACGATTTGAAGCACATTTGGATATTGGCATATGAAACAAAGACTTGCATTTCTATAGCGCCTTTCACAACCTCAGGACGTCCCGAAGTGCTTTACAGCCAATGAAGTACTTTCTGAAGTGTTGTCACTGTTGCCATGGAGGCAACGCGGCAGCCAATTTGTGCACAGCAAGAGCAATGTGCTAATGACCAGATAATCTGTTTTAGTGATGTTGATTGAGGGATAAATATTGGCCCAGGACACCGGGGAGGACTCCCCCTGCTCTTCTTCGAAATAGTGGCCGCGGGATCTTTTACGTCCACCTGAGAGAGCAGACGGGGCCTCGGTTTAACGTATCATTCAAAAGACGGCACCTCCGACAGCGCAGCACTCCCTCTGCACTGCACTGGGAGTGTCCGCCTAGATTTTATGCTTAAGTCTCTGGAGTGGGACAACCACTTGGGCAAGGTGCCTGAGGGCAGCCATTGCCTGTGGTACTCTGCCCCTCCAGGAGTAAAGGCCTGCAGGAGAAGACGGAAGAAAGGGCGGGGTGGGCGGGCGGGGGGATTTGAACAAAAGGACTCTGTCATGAATCTTACCATTCATGAAGAAATGACTCATGAAATAACACTGGGCGGCCAGCTGGTGGCGCCGTCCAAGGAGTATAAATACTCGGGCGTGGGCCCAGCTTGCTCAGGACGTTTTTGTAACCAGGAACTAGTGATGTAACTAGAATCTCATGGTTGTGAAACAGTTGATTAAAGCCTTGTTTTATACTCAACCAAGTGCTTAGTGAGTTTTCTTAGACTCTAAAATGGATGCAGTGGACGTGCATTTTCTACATGACAACAGTGACAACACTTCAAAAGTACATTATTGTTTGTGAAGTACCTTGGGATGTCCTGAGGTCATGAAAGGTGCTACATAAAAGCGAGCCGTTCTTGCACTTGCATTTGTGGTTGCCTCTCAATATCAAAGAGAAATTGGACTTCAACACCCATACACGGACAATAAATGCCAGGAGGAGGCCAATTGAGAGCTCTCCGTTATACCCATGGAATGCCAGTGCAGTTGTATCATTGGTGGCCTGATAGTATTGGAGTATTGAGGAGGTTGCAGAGGATTGGGAACCCAGGCTTGTATCTCCTGGACTTGCCCTATTGGGCCATGAGCTGCATTGAGCCTAAGAATCAGCTGGGAAGAGGAGAGAATGAGGGAAACAAAAAGGGGAGCCTTATTTTCACCAAATAAAGATCTGCAACCGTCCCCATCTTTCCCCCTCACTGCTATTTAAATGAAAGTCTTTTTCTTTGTACAAGGGGAGGAATACAAAGCCCTACAGATACCAGTACCACCAAATTCGTCACAGAGCAGATCCAAGGGGCAACTGAGAACCACAGTACTTGTGCGCCCTGGTCTCTCCTCCTGTGGAAAACAGGGGACCATGTATGAATAGATTTGGCCTGTGGTAAATGGAGAGAATTCTTTCCAGATGAGCCCCCCCCCACCTTCCCCACAAACACTTCATCCACACCAACCAACGTGGTGTTGCTGTCCAGTGGGATTTTTAAAAAATTCTTTCATGGGATGTGGGCCTCGCTGGTACGGTTAGTGACATGAATCAGTCATTCATGAAGAAAGACTTATGAAATAATACTGAGCAGCCTACGGGTGGCGCTGTCCAGGGAGAGTATAAATACTCGGGCACGGGCCCAGCTTGCACAGGACATTCTTAACAGGAACTAGTGAAGGACACAACTAGACCTCCATGTTGTAAAACAGTTGATTAAAGCTTTGTTTAACGCTTAGACCAAGTGCCTAGTAGTTAGCATTATTGACCATCCCTAATTGCCCTTGAGAAGGTGGTGGTGAGCCGCCTTCTTGAACCGCTGCAGTCCGTGCGGTGAAGGTGCTCCCACAGTGCCGTTAGGGAGGGAGTGCCAGGATTTTGACCCAGCGACGATGAAGGATCGGCCGATATACTTCCAAGTCAGGACGGTGCATGTGACTTGGAGGGGAACTTGGAGGTGGTGGTGTTCCCATGCGCCTGCTGCCCTTGTCCTTCTAGGTGGTAGAGGTCGCGGGTTTGAGAGGTGCTGCCAAAGAAGCCTCGGCGAGTTGCTGCAGTGCATCTTGTAGCTGGTCCACACTGCAGCCACGGTACGCCGGTGGTGGAGGGAGTGAATGTTTAAGGTGGTGGACGGGGGGGGTGGGGTGCAATCAAGCGGGCTGCTTTGTCCTGGATGGTGTCGAGCTTCTTGAGCGTTGGTGGAGCTGCTTCTTAGGAAGACTCAGTGCAGCGGGTTGGGTGCGATGGGAGGACTGAACCTCATGGCCCAATAGGGCAAGTCCAGAGCGCCCAATCCTCTGCAACCTCCTCAACACTCCAATCTTGTCAGGCAGCCAATGATACGGCGGTGCTGGCATTCCATAGGTATAATGGAGAGCTCTCGATTGGCCTCCTCCTGGCATTTATTGATTGTCCCTGTATGGTTTAGGGTGTCCAAGTTCTTTCTCGGCACATTTTATGGCACTGCACACCAGTATTTGTTTCCTAACCTAGATATATTCTTAGTGGCTTTTCCGTGAAAACCTATGCACAGCATAATCCTTTAATTTCACTGCGATTTTAATTCAGTTGACGTTGCGGTTTTAAAACATGTATGTAATTAAATTCCCCGTTGACTTTTAAATGTGTTTAGTGCGGTAATTGTATCCTTTAACAACAAAATGAAACACCAGTGAAAATGTTAAAGCTGTGGAGCCCCACAATTTGGTTTAAATCTAAAGTGCTTCTCAAAATAAATTGAACTTGAGAAATATCTGTTTGCCGTTCCCTTCAATTACGAAGCCATGGTATTCTACAGTCTCTTTAGGAACCATCAAGGCATAGCTAGAATCATTGGCTTCTGCCCACTTGGCTTACTGGCAGCTTTGGAGACAGGCCTTTATGCCAATGGCTTAGTTGGTATCCTTTGTGTGGAAAAAGTGCTTCCTGATTTCACTCCAAAATGGCCTAACCTCCGATTTTAAGATTATGCCCCCTTGTTCTGGATTCCCTCACCAGAGGAAATGGTTTCACTGTATCTAACTTTCAAAAGAGAATCGGATAAATACTTGACGTAATAAAACTCACTACGCACTTGGTTTGAGTATAAAGCAAGGCTTTAATCAACTTGTTTCAGATCATGGAGGTCTAGTTGTACTTCACTAGTTCCTGTCTTACAAAATGTCCCTGGTCAAGCTGGGCCCATGCCCAAGTATTTATACTCCTTGGACGGCGCCACCAGCTGGCCATCCAGTGTTATTTCACGAGTAGTTTCTTTATGATGATGAGATTTACAACAATACTTGCAGGGGAAAAAAATTACAGGGCTGTGGGGAAAGGGCAGTGGGACTAATTGGAGAGCTCTTTCAAAGAGCCAGCACAGGCTCGATGGGCCGAATGGCCTCCTTCTGTGCTGTATGATTCTATGATTCCCTGTTGGATCCCTTAATCATTTAAATACTTGAGATCACCCTTCAATCTTCAAAACTCAAGGAAATATAAGCCAAGTTTATTCAACCTGCCCTCATAATTTAACCCATTAAGCCCCAGTATCATTCTGGTGAATCTGCACAGTGTCCCTTCCACAGCCAATATATCCTTCCTGCCCAAACCTCCAGATGGGACCTGACCACGGCCCTATACACTGAAGCTTCATTTCCTCATTTTTGTATTCAAACCCCATTGAGAAAAAGGCCCAACATTCCATTTTTTGTACCTGTACACCACCAACAACAACTTGTATTTATATAGCGCCTTTAACGTAGTAAAACATCCCAAGGTGTTTCACAGGAGTGTTAAAAGACTAAAAATTTGACACAGAGCCACATAAGGAGATATTAGGGCAGGTGACCAAAAGCTGGGTCAAAGAGGTAGGTTTTAAGGAGCGTCTTAGAGAGAGGCGGAGAGGTTTCGGGAGGGAATTCCAGAGCTTAGGGTGTCGGCAGCTGAAGGCACGGCCGCCAATGGTGGAGCCATTAAAATTGGGGATGCCCAAGAGGACAGAATTGGAGGAGCGCAGAGATCTCGGGGGGGTTTGTGGGGCTGGAGGAGATTAGAGAAAACAGTGAGCCACACCAATCATGGTGGCCCCAGGGTTTGATCCCCAGGGTATTGGGGTTAATAGAATCATAGAAAGTTACAGCACGGAAGGAGGCCATTTCGGCCCATCATGTCCGCACCGGCCAACAAAGAGCTATCCAGCCTAATCCCACTTCCCAGCTCTTGGTCCGTAGCCCTGCAGGTTACAGCATCCCAAGTGCACATCCAAGTACTTTTTAAATGTGATGAGGGTTCCTGCCTCTACCACCCTTTCAGGCAGTGAGTTCCAGACCCCCTCAACCCTCTGGGTGAAGAAATTTCCCCTCAAATCCCCTCTAAACCTTCCCCAATTACTTTAAATCTGTGCCCCCTGGTTTTTGACCCCTCTGCTAAGGGAAATAGGTCCTTTCTATCTACTTTATCTAGGCCCCTCATAATTTTATACACCTCAATAAGGTCTCCCCCCAGCCTCCTCTGTTCCAAGGAAAACAGACCCAGCCTATCCAGTCTTTCCTCATAGCTAAGATTCTCTACTCCCGGCAACATCCTTGTAAATCTCCTCTGTACCCTCTCTAGTGCAATCACATCTTTCCCGTTAACCTGATCTCAATCAATTGGCCTCAAAAGCCCTGGGATAGCCAATGGAAAAGAGGTCACCCAGGGATCACGCTATCCAATAGCATCTGCCTGAACGTGTGGAAGCATGAGCGTCAGAGGAAGACAGGACATGACTCACGACTCTGCTGCAGTGCTTTCCACTGTCTCTGCTGGTACTCACTGTCCGGGCGCACACGTGAACAATAATCACTTGGAGCAAATCATTTTTTTATCAAATCGCTCTCTCTTACTCAAATAGTGCTGCGTTCGTCAACACCCACCTAAACCACCAAATAAGGCCTGGTGGGATTTTTATCGAAAGGATAGCAGTTCCAGAAAGGGTGGCTGTGGCCTGAGTTTCACACTGGAATGCCAGCCTAGATTCGGCACTTGAGCCTCAGAAGGGGACTGGGAATCCAGAACTGTGTGATTCCAAGACAGCAAGACGCGGACACTGCCGCTGGACCAAGCTGACGCTACAAGCCTCAGCAAAAAAAAATGGAATTGTTTGTTTACGGTGCCCCTTCCCTCTCTTACGTATATGTGCACGTATCCTACATTGGCTCCCAGTTAAGCAACCCCTCGATTTTAAAATTCTGATCCTTGTTTTCAAATCCCTCCATGGCCTCGCCCCTCCCTATCTCTGTAACCTCCTCCAGCCCCACAACCCTCCGAGATCTCTGCGCTCCGCCTATTCTGGCCTTTTGAACATTCCCCCATTTTAATCGCTCCACCATTGGTGGCCGTGCCTTCTGTTGCCTAGGCCCTAAGCTCAGGAATTCCCTGCCTAAACCTCTCCGCCTCTCTCTCCTCCTTTAAGACGCTCCTTAAAACCTACCTCTTTGACCAAGCTTTTGGTCACCTGCCCTAATTTATCCTTATGTGGCTCGGTGTCAAATTTCTTGTCTTAAAATACTCCTGTGCAGCACCTTGGGATGTTTTACTATGTTAAAGGCGCTATATAAATACAAGTTGTTGCAGTTGTTGAAACAGGATTAGAGGGCGGGTGATAATCAGAATATGAGGATACACATAATTTAGTATCCATTTTAAAGTCATATACTGTCCTTATTTTTATACTCCAAATAAATTTCTCGATCCACATCTATAATGGAAATTTCTATGTAAACTTGTCACACTGTGATTACACTCTCCAGGCAGTGATGGCGCTACAGAGTCTCCAGTGGTGGGAGGGTGCAATCACCGCGTGAACAGTTTACATAGATAGTTTCATTGTAAATGTGGGCATGGGAACTAATAATGGAGAAAATTGACAGTAAGCGCATGTAGATGTTAAGTTTTTATATATATAGTAAAAGAAAGACTTGCATTTATATAGCGTCTTCGGAGGTGCCGTCTTTCGGATGAGACGTTAAACCGAGGCCCCGTCTGCCCTCCCAGGTGGATGTAAAAGATCCCGCAGCCACTATTTCGAAGAAGAGCAGGGGGAGTTATCCCCGGTGTCCTGGCCCATATTTATCCCTCAATCAACATCACTAAAAAAAACAGATTATCTGGTCATTGCTGTGTCTGTGGGAGCTTGCTGTGCGCTTTCCTACATTACGACAGTGACTACACTTCAACAAAAAAAGTACTTAATTGGCTGTTAAGCGCTTTGAGACATCCTGAGGTCGTGAAAGGCACTATAGAAATGCAAGTCTTTCTTTTTTTCGTTCACGACCTCAGGGTGTGCCAAGGCGCTTTGCAGCCAATGCGGTACATTCGACGTGTAGTCACTGTTGTAATGTAGTAAGTAAACTGGAAACTGGGGAATCTTGAGCCTTATATGTTGCAACTTAATATCTTCTACAAATTGGGGCCTCTGCATTTTCATTTTGTTTAGTACCTTGTGCCAAATATTTTCCGAAAGATCTGAGCTGGAAGTAATTGAGCTGTGGGCTCCTAAATTAGCTTTGACTGTGCTTAAGACCAATTAGACATTTTCTTTTCATTTCCAAACCAGTTTTGCAGCCAAGCTTTAAAGAAACGAGAAAGAAAAGCAATATATTTGGGGGAGCAAAGTCATCCACTGTGGGGCTAGCCTGTCTGGCGATGGGGTCTTTCGACTCTAGCCCAGTGCTTGAGCCAAGGTAGTCTCTCTTTCTAGACTCTCCCCACCTCCTCCCCTTCACCGCCACTCCTCCTCCCCCTCCCATACCATTCTAATCTAATTATCTTTTATTAAGGATTTGAAGGGCTTTGATTTTTAAATGGGCTTTTTCCTGTCACTTCTGCTTGTTCAGAAAGATTAAAGTCTCACTCTGATTCCCGTGTCAAAGATCACTGCTGCGGTCAGGGACCAGTCGTGGCACAAAGCAAAGGTAATGAATAGAGACAAAAATGAGAGACATCTAGGATCAAAGGCAGGATCCTGTGAAGTGTGACGGGATTGGATTAGGACTCGGGAATTGTCGGCCTGCAAAGTGGAGAGGGCTGGTTTCTCCTCCCCCCCCTGCCTCCGCTAAGGAAAAGGAGTCAAAATGAGTTAAATGTTTTAAATTCTGGACCTGTCGTTGAATTAACACACAAATATCTACTTATTAAAGACTCCCAAAACAAGCGCTCTACTCGGAGCTCCGGCACGGCAAGAGAGCCCCAGGTGGGCAGAGGAAACGCTTCAAGGACACCCTCAAAGCCTCCTTGAAAAAGTGTAACATCCCCACCGACCGACACCTGGGAATCGCTGGCCCAAGACCGCACAAAGTGGAGGAGAAGCATCTGGGAAGGCGCCGAACATCCTCGAGTCTCTTGGCCGGGAGCAAGCGGAAGCCAAGCGCAGGCAGCGCAAGGAGCGCACGGCAACCCAAGCATCCCACCCACCCGCCCCTTCAACCACCGTCTGCCCCACCTGTGACAGAGACTGTCGGTCCCGCATCGGACTCATCAGTCACCTGAGAACTCATTTTTAATGTGGAAGCAAGTCATCCTCGGTTCCAAGGGACTGCCTAAGAAGAAGAAGAAATATTTACACAGAGCAACTCAACAACAACAACCTTGGCCCTAAGCTCTGGAATTTCCTCCATGAACCTCTCCACCTCTCTACCTCTCTCACCTCCTTTAAGACGCTCCTTAAAATCTACCTCTTTGACCAAAGTTTTGGCCCTCTGCCCTAATTTCTCCTTATGTGGCTCGGTGTCAAATTTTGTTTGATAATCGCTGCTGTGGGATGTTTTAATACGTTAAAAGCACTATGGGGGAAAAATTCAGATGGTTCGCGTCTCCCATGAGCGGCAGCAGCTGGTGCTAACGGGGCACTGATGCAATAGCGCCGGCGCGAGTCGAGTCCAGCGACGCACGGCAAATCCGGCCCTCCCCCCCCGTTGTGCCGCCGGTACGAGGTGCCGCCGGGGACTTCAACGCCAGGCAGATCGTGACGTCAGTGAGTGTGCAACGCTCACTGTGCGCCCGATCTGCAAAAATTGATTTTCGCCACTTAGCTTGGCGCCTCGACCAGACAGCGACAGTGTCTTATAACGCCCCTGTGCAGCGCCTTGGGGCGTTTTGCGACATTAAAGGCGCGATATAAATGCAAGTTGTTGTTGCTATACAGCACCATTAACATAGTAAAACGTCCCAAGGCGCTTCACAGGAGCGATTATCAAACACAACTTGACACCGAGCCACGTATGGAGGTATTAGGGCAGGTGACCAAAGGCTTGGTCAAAGAAGTAGGTTTCAAGGAGCGTCTTAAAGGAGGAGAGAGAGAGGGGGAGAGCTCAGCAGAAATAAGAGGGAGGAAGGCTTGAATGAAAGCTCAGTTCAACCTGCGATCCTTACTGCTGCCACATTTGCTGATCTGTTTCTCCCCCCCCCCCCCCCCCACTACGTCGGACTCGCTCGGCACCTGTGCATGCATGTACGATGCAAACACAACTCTGATCAGAGTTTTTCTGCCACCGTCTTTGTCGACACCTGTCACGCGTAGGACTGTTCTGCCTCTGCAAAACAGAGTATTCAGTGTAACTCCTCTCTTCCAGATGGTCATCGTTCGTTCTCCGATATCGAAGAAGACAGCAACAAAAGCGGTAACAACAGCTTGCATTTATGTAGTGCCTTCAACCCAGTAAAAACGTCCCAAGGCGCTTCACAGGAGCGTTATCAGACAGAATTATACACCGAGTCGCAGAAGGAGATATTAGGACAGGTGACCAAAAGCTTGGTCAGAGAGGTAGGCTTTAAGGAGCATCTTGAAGGAGGAGAGAGAGGCGGAGAGGATTAGGGAGGGAATTCCAGAGCTTAGGACCTAGGCAGCTGGAGGCACGGCCGCCAATGGTGGAGCGATTAAAATTGTGGATGCGCAAGAGGCCGGAATCGGAGGAGCGCAGAGATCTCGGGGGGGTTGTAGGGCTGGAGGAGGTTACAGAGATAGGGAGGGGCGAGGCCATGGAAGCATTTGAAAACAAGGGTGAGAATTTAAAAATTGAGATGTTGCCGGATAGCCAGAATATCATCTCAATTTTTTTGCTGTGTGTTCTTTGGTGACTGATGAGACCTATTTTGGTTTGGAATGAGCATCGGCAGATTGAACAGTGGAGCTCATTACACCAGGCTGGGAATCTTGATTTTTCAAGCGAGGCTTCCTCAGCTAGCATTTACAATGGTGCTATTATAATATTAATCATACACCATAAACATTAGATATCTATATATTTTAAGACAGCATCCTTTCCTGCTGCGCAGTGTAAGGACTTACTGCCACTCACAGGATTCGGTGAGATCGAGCTTGGAACACAGTGACTACAATCAGCGGCAGAACAATGTTGATTTTGAGTGAAATGAGCACTCGGTACAGCCAAAATAAAAGAAAAAGAATTTTACAACATTTTGGAAAACAGTATTATTAAAAATCTTACACAATCTCACTTCCTGTTGTCATGAACTTTCGTCACTCTTTTCTGTCAATATTTCCTGTTGTATCAACAATTTCCATTCAGTTTTGCCAAGTCAACCGTCACAGTGTAGTACATGCTCAGACCACTAGGTGGCTCTGCGGAGCGAGTTTCTGACGCCTCTCTTTTTTCCTCTGCCGCCATCTTGTAACTCAAAGCCGCTTGGCTCAGTGGGTAGCACTCTCGTCTCTGAGTCAGAAGGTTGCTGGTTCGCGGCTGCTCTCCAAAGACGTCAGCACATAATCTAGGCTGACAGTGCTGTGGGCGTGTTGCACTATCCGAGGCTTCATCTGTTCGATAACCCCATCTGCCCTTTCAAATTGATGTAGAAGATCAGGGCGGTTTTCTCGGTGTTCTGGCTAACATTTATTCCAAGCCACCACAACCAATAAGCAGGTCATTTATATCATTGCAGTTTGTGGGACCCTGCTGTCTACAAAAATTGAGCAGCTTGCATGAAAGATGCTATACAAATGCAAGTTCTTTCTCATATTCAAGAACTGACTGCGGATAAAGTCACGCCCAATTTACGAGTAACATATTAAGGGGTTAAAAATCGATTAGCGCCCCGTAAAAGTAAACGCCCCCGCGGCCGATTTTCCCAGATAGCGCACATCGCGCCGCGGTACTGCAGGCCTTCCTCCCCTTATTAAAGGGGAGGGACCTGGCGCAGCGCGTCCCGGCGTCCAGCTGGGCCACCAGAGAGCAGCCGGCACCCCGCGGGGGGGGGGGGGGGCTTCACGGGGGCTGGAGACAACAACGGGGGACAGGCGCTGGCAGGCGGCCAGCAACAAAAATGGCCGCCCGTCGCCTGCCACCTCCCCTTTAACTAGCGCCACACCGGCCGCAGGTAGGCCCCCCCCCGACCCCGGCAGACATAGCGTCCGGCGGTAAGTCGGGAGGGCGCCACCCAATATTACAGCTGGGGCGCGAGCGAGCCACTGCGCACGCGATGATGTCATCGCCGGCAGCGCCGCCGCTAACCTCCCACTGAATTTCGCAGGCGGCGTTAGCGACACAGCGCCCAGGCGCTTGTTGATTCATGCCCCGTTTGCGCCCTCTTAGGGCGCTAATGGGAGGTGCCAATCAACCGAATTTAGCCCCCTAAAAATCTTGCGTCACTTCCTGTCATAATCCCCCCAACACATTTTGTTGACAACACTTCACATGTTATTAAACAGTGTATCACGAGGCAGAGAGGGAATTTGAAGGAGCATCCTCATCCCGCCATTCTGTCTTGTCATTTGTTGGTACTGCGACTACTGCGGTATTGGGTTATCCAAAAGTAATAATTTTATTCTGTGCCTTTGAGTTGTCTCACCCGTGTTCCAGCTTAAAGGACCCTGGTCCAAGCCCTGGTTTGACTGTTCTTCGGACGAAGCTGTCCCTGCCCCTGTAGCCGAGATTTCTCACTTCCTGGATAGGATGCTAGTGGTGCCCTATGGTACCCTAGTGCTGAATTACAGCGGGTGTAGGAAACCCCGCTCTGAAAATAATGTCTCCTGTCACTCTGTAGCGTACCAAACAATGGCTATGGATGAGTTCTTGCCTATGCCCTATCACCTTGTTGACTGAGAGTTGGCAGTGCGGAAAGGAGACAGAGAACAAAGAAGAGGCCCGGTTTGATAATGAACCGTTTCTTCAGATCCACACCTTCCACTTCTACCATGTGTCATTGCCTACACCCTCTTCCCAGGTGACCTACCGTACCAATGTCTCTTTGTACTTGGTCAGTATGAGATGCGACTCGCCTTTCCGATAGGGAAACTTCCTGGCCTCTGCTTCCTGTTTTCCATCGCGACTTGGCTGAAGCAGAACTCATTACAGGAAACTCTTCTTTATCCGGCACCGACGGGACCGGCGTGGTGCCGGTTGATCAAAAAGTCCGGATTACAGAGAGGTATACTTACTAAGGTACGAGAGCCCTGTACACGGCCACAGGTGCAGGAGCCCCGGTTACACGGCACTTGTGCAGGAGCCCCGGTTACACGGCCACAGATCCAGGAGTCCCTGTTACATGGCCACAGATCCAGGAGTCCCTGTTACATGGCCACAGATCCAGGAACCCCGGTTACACGGCCACTAATATAAAGTAAAACTTACCTGAACCTACTCCTGAATTTTGCCGGTTAAGAGAGATTTCTGGTCATTTAGGTGCCGGATAAAAGAGAGTTTCCTGTACATACAATTACACAGAAACAGGGCATTCGGCCCAACAGGTCCATGCCGGTGTTTATGCTCCACACCAGCCTCCTCCCATCCCCTCTTCATCTCACCCCATCAACATCTCCTTCTATTCCTTTCTCCCTCATATGTTTATCTTTCTTCCCCTTAAATGTATCGATGCTATTTGCCTCAACCACTCCCTGTGGTAGCGAGTTCCACATTCTAACCACTCGCTGGGCAAAGAAGTTTCTCCTGAATTCCTTACTGGGTTTATTAGTGACTATTTGGATACACTCGTGGGACAGGACCCATTAAGCGAATGCCTTTTTCGAGCATTTACGTGGCTCGTCCACGAGTCAAGTCCTAGCGAATCGCCACGGGCCAAGGAGGGCAGCAGATTCTGGGCTGTTAAGGCGGACCGGGTAGATTTTGTGAATACGGGCGGCCAGCGCAGGTCTTACCAAGCACGGAAGCCACCATAAAAGGTAGAAGCGAAACTGAGTTAGTGTCGTTGGGTTCAAGTGAGTCGCCCTAAGTCATCATTTTATGTGTACGGAGAGCGTACAACAGACACGCGGGGGGTGTAACAAACAATACATCAATGATAACAATAGAAAACGCTGGAAAAACTCAGCAGGTCAGGGCAGCATCCGTGGAGAGAGAAATAGAGTCAACGTTTCAGGTCGAAACCCTTCGTCAGAACTGGAAAAAAAGCAGGAAAAGGGATCGATTTTAAAGCAAGTGGGGGCTGGGAAAAGGGGGAGGGGATGAAAGAACAAAAGGGGAGGTCAGCGACAGGATAGAAAGCAGGAGAGATTGAGAGAGATTGAGAGATATTCAAGGAACAAAGGATGGCTCTAGATGGAGTGTGAATGGCGCTGGCAGAATGAAGGACAGCTGTCCTGTGGGAGGGAAGACAAAAGCCCAGGCGAAAGTGATGATGACGGACAAAAAAAACTAACCGGGTACGAGAACAACAACTATGTACACTCACACCCCTGTGTGGAGTCCGGCCTGGGTCCAGACCCACTGTTTGGGGCACTGGAGGTTACATCTTGGACACCGTCAACTTTGGAGAATCTTCTCAAGGCCCCCTGATCCCTTGGAATGGCGGCGGCTTCCTGTCCAGGGTAACCTGAGGTGATTAACCGCTGTTGGTTGCATTCAAATCATCAATACTCTCGCCTGGTCGCGATCTTAATTGGCAGAGTCTTGTTCCGTCAGCCCTGTAGGAGCGAGTCTGACATGAGGTTTTATACTGAGGCCTCTTCTCAGTTTGGTCCCCTGGAGGGTATCAAAAGCATGGTGTGTTTTTAGGTCTTCAGTCCCCTCCTATATTGATGGCCCCTAGTTCTGGTCTCCCCCACAAGTGGAAACATCTACGCTACGTCTACCCTATCGAACCCTTGCAGAATCCTAAAGCCTTTCTCAGCTCACCCCTTAGTCTTCTCGTTTTTTATATTGAGAAAAGCGCCCCAGTCAGTTCAATCTAAATGTTGGGCACTGAGGGTGTAAACCTGCACCCCTTCACCGTGATGCAATGCACTGGATGCTTTAGCTTTCAAATGACTACCCTTTCTCATCTCTCATTTTTCTCTCTTCTCCTCTCCTACCGCTCACCTGGGTGAAGTTAGCATGCTAAGTCATGGGGGGAGGGGAGGAATGTCCAACCTGCAAACCTCTCCGTCAGCGCTACAAGAAGGAGGAACACACACCCTGACCAGTTTTTCTCACATGTACCCAGTTTTTCTCTCACATGCACCCCCTAATGTCTCTTCTTTCACCCCCTCCCCCATTTCCCAGCCCCCAGACTGCCTTTTGTTTCATTTCCTGCCTTTTTTCCTCAGTTCTGACGAAGGGTTTCGACCCGAAACGTTGACTCTAATTTCTCTCCACAGATGTTGCCGGGCCTGCTGAGTTTTTCCAGTGTTTTATATTGTTATTACCCTTTTTTTTTACTCATTCAGCACCTCTGTTCTGTTGTCCAACTCTGTGGGACAGTCCTTGCTTGGTTCCACCCTTAACCTGTCCAAGAGTAGCCAGAGCATCTCTAACATTGACTTCTCGTTCCATCTCCAGAGTCCCCCAATGACCTAATGGTGGCTCCCCTCCTGATCTACATGATCAGCCATGGACATGGCATCAGATTCAACTGTATGCCGATGAGACCCAACCTTACCTCAGTCTCCACCACCTCTCTCGATCCCTCAGAGCAGGGGGAGCGGGACGAATCGGATCGCTCATTCAAAGAATGGCCTCCTTCTGTGTGGTATGATTCTATGAAGTCTCAAATACTTTCTGTAAGTTGCGGTTGGAGGTACTACAACTTCAAATTTATCTGGTCTGGTCTCCGTGGCTATTCTTACTGTGCCATGTGGTGATATTGTCTATCTTTGTTGTGGAGAAAGAGAGAGGGCTAGCAATTCATTCTAGCCCAGGAAGGGGAGGTATCATTAGAAAAGTTTGAGAATTAGCGCCAGGCGCTAATGCTTTAGACTGCACGCAAAATTCATTCTCACTGTTCAAAGAAATGATTGGAGCGCCAATTCAAGTCTTAAAGGCCTAGCTCACTGGCGTTACACTTGAAGGGCTTGAATGTCCAAGCCCCGTGGATGCGGGTTTGGAGGCAGGAGTGGTGGGAAAATTGCAGAATCGGGGGGGGGGGCAGGAACCCATCCCGCCCCCCAACCTGCCTCCGTGCCAATGTCCCAGGAGGCAGGTATCCGACCTGTGCTGGGAGCCGCCTCCCCGAGGCGGGAAGGGGATTAGTGACAGGCAGTTAACAGCCAGTTTTTTGCCTAATCCCTATTTTTAGCCCTGAAGTGTGGGCTTCCCGACGGCTCCGAACCATGCCAAGTTAGCGAGGCGGACCATCGGGCTGAAGGGGTCGGAGGGGTTGAGATGTCCGTTGTGCAGGTGAGTGATGGGTGCATGTGTGCAGAGGTAAGTGTAAAGTGTTTTAATAAGTTTTACTTACCTTTACTTTCTCCTGCAGGCTTCCTCCCTTCAGTTCTCGGGAGTCCCTCAGTTCACCGGCACAGAAAGCAGAATGGCCGCTGAAATGTCAAAAGCTGCAGCATTCTGCTTTCTGGCCTGGCGAGATCTCTAACTGAGTCTGAGTAGAAGGACTCAAGTTAGAAGACAGATTGTCAGTGTTTGACAGCTTCACAGAGCTGTCAAATGCTGATTTTTCATCTGTCAGAAGCTCTTGACAGATGAAATGTCAATCGCTGACATCACCAGTAACCAGGTGTCCCTTAATTGGCCTGCTGAGCCCGTTGGGCGGGCTTAATCAATTAAGGGAAGGTAGCGTGGGTTGGCCACAAGTCGATGGAGGCGGGACTACAACCCAAAAAGTGGGAGTGCCGCCTCCATCACGTCCCCATTGACAAAATCGAGCCCAAATAATGGACCAATATTGGGTGCAGCCTAATCGCAAGTCATCATTGCCACAGGCTTTTCCCAGTACTTAAAGGGGAGGTTCATTGATACTGCAGCACCTCATTCTCAGCAAGGAGAAGGAGCCGGGAGGACTGAAGCAGGTGTGCTCATGGCAGATCCACTTCCGTCGGGTGATTGAAAGCTTCAACAAATGCTACATACCACCATCTGTACCACAAGCTTCACACACTGCCCAAAGCACCAGACCCCCAGCGCTCACCCACCCACAATCTCTACCTACCAACACTCACACCCACATCTCACGCCTTGCACACAATGACAGCTATTCATCTATGGGAGGCACAAGGGTCATTAGTTATTAGAATGAATGTGATGTTTATGCATACATTTATTAATGGAGTTTGCAATATTTTGTGGTCTCTCTCATTTCACCTTTGTGCCCAGGAGGACGCTGTGATATGGCATGAGAAAGGGATGGTATGATGGGCATGTGGTGAGCAAAAGGGATCTGGGGTTTAAGTCATCCTGGTGTGAGGCTGGAGGTCTGTTTGGAGGAGGTGGCAGAGTTCTGTGACCACCAGCTTGGTGATACAGAGCCATCTAATACACTGCTCCTCGCTTAATTGAAGGTAGGAGAGGTGCTGTCGGAATACCCTCGGAGGGTAAGGCCTCTTGGTGAGAGCCCTGATGCCCCTCCTCATTCCTCTGCACACGTGTTCCCGTATTTCTCGCTCCCTCCACTGTAGATCCTGGAGGGCGAGGTGGTGTGTTAGTACAGCCCCCATTAATGTTGCCAGGTGTAGCAGTTTGAATCTTTGAACAATAAATGTAGCCACTTTGCACTTGCCAGAAGACTGCTGATACAAAGGAAGCTTGAAATTACTCATAGGAACTGTTCCACTGGCTAAAACTGACAACAAACCATTGAAAATAACCCACACTGACAGCTGGGAGTGATTAATGCTGATGCCTTTAAATAACGTCGGTGGAGCCAGCTTCCTGGAGCTGCAGGCCAGCTCTCCCTGTCACTGTCTGGTCGAGGCGGCAATGAATTTTCCAGATCGGGCGGCCAGTGAGCGCTGCACGCACTGACGTCACGATCTGCCTGGCGTTGAAGTCCCCGGCGGTACCTCGTAGCGGCGGCGCAACGAGGGGGGGGGGAGGGGGGTTCGGATTTGCCGTGCATCGCTGGATTCACCTCGTCCCGGCGTTACGGCATCAACGCCCCGTTACTGCCATCTGCTGGCGCCAAACGGGAGGCGCTAAGGTGCCAAATTTTTCCCCCAGCGTCGTTAGTGAGGCCTCAGAATTAAATCTTTTTTTTGACGGCAGCATAAAGCTTAATCTGGGGATCTGCCGCTGCAATTAACCGTAAAATGTCTTAATTGGGTAACCTGTGACGTAAGAAAACTCACTAAGCACTTGGTTGAGTATAAAACAAGGCTTTAATCAACTGTTTCATAACCATGAGATTCTAGTTACATCACTAGTTCCTGGTTACAAAAACGTCCTGGGCAAGCTGGTCCCACGCCCGAGTATTTATACTCCTTGGACGGCGCCACCAGCTGGCCGCCCAGTGTTATTTCATGAGTGATTTCTTCTTGAAAGATAAGATTCATGACAACCTGTAGAAGATTTTTTTTTTAATGTATAATGACCAAAGCACTGCACTAAACTCGCCTATGAACGTGCAGTTTCCTGGCATGGGGGTGAAGGGTTGTTAGGCGTTGCTATGTGATTTAAAGGCCTTTACAGCTAAATATGGCTGTGCTCAAAAAGGAAAAATCTCGAGCTTTAGTTTGGAAACTTCCATTTTTGAAGTGTTCCGAAAGATGTGATACAAGCAGACTGTATCGAAAGCCCATGTAAGGCGAGGGGACCGCACGTGGTTAATAGTGTCAGCTATTGAAATGGATCCAAAGATTAAAAGTCTACCATGTGTTGTTAACATTGCAAGATGGGAGATTGTCAGCCGTACAGAAAATGGCTGCCAAATGTTTTAATTTGGCATTGTTCAGTGATGGCCATGTGTGCATTAACCCGATGTTTTGCCATTAGATTTGCAATATAATCACTCGAGTTAAGCTTATCAATATCGGCCGATCCTTCATCATCGCTGGGTCAAAATCCTGGAACTCCCTCCCTAACAGCACTGTGGGAGCACCTTCACCACACGGACTGCAGCGGTTCAAGAAGGCGGCTCACCACCACCTTCTCAAGGGCAACTAGGGGATGGCTAATAAATGCCGGCCTTGCCAGCGACGCCCACATCCCATATAAGAATTTTTTAAAAGTCATGTTAAAGAAAAGGACGAAACACATGCATTTATATAGTGCGACCACCGCATGACCCAAAGCGCTTTACAGCCAATGAAGTACTTTTTTTTTTAAGTGTAGTCACTGTTGTAATGTAGGGAAACACGGCAGCCAATTTGCGCACAGCAAGCTCCCACAAACAGCAATATGATAATGACCAGATAATCTGTTTTTTAGTGATATTGATTGAGGGATAAATATTGGTCAGGACACCAGGGAGAACTCCCCTGCTCTTCTTCGAAATAGTGCCTTGGGATCTTTTACATCCACCTTGAGAGAGCAGACAGGGCCTCGGTTTAACATCTCATCCAAAAGACGGCACCTCTGACAGTGCAGCACTCCCTCAGTACTGTACTGGGTGTGTCAGCCTAGATTCTTGTGCTTAAGCCTCTGGAGTGGGACTATGAACCCACAACCTTCTGAGTCAGAGGCGAGGGTGCTACCCACTGAGCCACGGATGACACACAGGCAAGGTGTATTTTCTGAAATTTGGGGTTTTCCACACCATGCTTCATAAACCTGTTCATTGATTTTTTTTTGTTGTAAAAAAGAGGGGGAGGATTTCACTGAAGGAGACTTGAGTCATACGTTAAGCAGCGGAACCTAGTGCTGGAGCTCTGGGTTATGAAGAAAGACTGGAGAAACAATCTCTTCAGCCTTGAAAAGAGATGCCTGAGATCTGGTTGTGGCATGTGAGGTAGTAAATGATATGGAACAGGTTAATCCAGAAAAATACTTTAAATTAAATTGCAAGAGCAGGTCGAGGGGACAGAGATCCAAACTAGCAAAAGGCAAATTAAGGACTGATATTAGGTCTGATCAACACATGGAATGGATTCATGCATAGAGCAGTGCAAGTCAAGGCCCTGGAATCGTTTTAGAAATAATTGGTTGGTGACATGAATCAGTCATTCATGAAAGAAAGACTTAGGAATTAATACTGAGCGGCCTGCGGGTGGCGCTGTCCAGGGAGAGTATAAATACTCGGGCATGGGCCCAGCTTGCGCAGGACATTCTTAACAGGAACTAGTGAAGGACACAACTAGACCTCCATGTTGTAAAACAGTTGATTAAAGCTTAGACCAAGTGCCTAGTAGTTTTCTTACGTCAGTTGGCACAATGGGGGGGGGGCTGAAAGCGCCTTTTTGGTTGGATGAGTTAAAGGGGCTGAATTGGCTTCCTTATCCGTAACGATCTTATCCATGCAAACCGAAAGACTTACAGCGGAAGGTGGCAGTATTTCATTTTGGCATTTTTAGGGCGCAGTTATAGTGGCCCGTAATTCCCGATCGGAGGCTTCCTGTGCGTGTGGAGGCCTCCTATCGGGGTAAAAATCTACGCCCTTACCTGAGGGCTCCCGAGGTGTGGCCATTTCCGATCCTGGGCCTCTCCACGATGAAATGCGCAGAGGGCCCACGTATCCCAGGGGGCGCAGGAGGATCGCAAGCGTCCCTGGGATCACGTGGGCCATGGTCAGCCAATAGGAGAAGGGAATCCCCCTTCATACTTTTGACAGATAGACCCGTCAAAAGTATGAATGGGGATCACTGAAAAAAGACACTAAAACATTAAATAAATTTTTAAAAAACCATCAGGTTTTTAAAATGAGTTAAAATTACATTGAATTAAATATTTTAAACAAAAATTTAATTTTTTGAAAAAGGTAATTAAAGTTTTTTACGGAGCTAAAAATTAACTTACCTTTTTTTAAAAGTATTTTTAAATTATAAATGAGTGGAAAAAAAATTTCTTTTACTTTTTTAAACTCATGCAGGCCTTACGCCTGCTTTTACCAGGCGTAAGATTTCTAAGGGTTTTCTGCGGGCGGAGGTTCTGCAGAAAGCGGAACTCTCCGCCCGCAGAGGCCCTTCTCCAGGGCAGGCGTATGATCTGTCGAGAGGATTCTTGACATGCGCTGTGCATGCCTGAAACCAGCATTTCCGATGTCCCTACGGGTGGGTACACAGCACGTACACAACCCGTAGGGATCGGAAAATCTGGGCCAAGGTGTTTTTGCACCTCTGCTGGTGCTGACTCTGGATTAGGTCTCGGTCAGAATGAGGCATTGTGAAACCACAACCCACGCCGAGCCCCGTGGAGGCCGTGGGTTTTTTTCTGTACCTGAATTCTAAGTCACAGATTTGCTTACCTAAGGCATTTTCTTAAACGCTGTACCTTTCATGAAAATATCTCCCCAAATTGTGCAACCTGGTTCCTGAAACTCTATTTATATCTAGTTCTTCGATGCGATGCTGAGGGAGCGCTGCGCTGCCGGAGGTGCCGTCTTTTGGATGAGATGTTAAACCGGCAGGTGGACGTAAAAGATCCCATGGCCACTATGTCGAAGAAGAGCAAGGGGGGGGAGTTATCCTGGTTTAATTTAATGCCCAACCAACGTCACTAAAACAGATTATTTGGCCATGTATCTCGTTGCTGTTTGTGGGAGCTTGCTGTGCGCAAATTGGCTGCTGCATTTCCTACATTACAACAGCGACTACACTTCAAAAAGTGCTTCATTGGTTGCAAAACACTTCAGGACGTCCCGAGGCCATGAAAGGCGCTATAGAAATGCAAGTCGCTTTGCTTCTTTACCTGACAAGTTGAATATATTTTATGAGGGTGCTTTATGGAAATTTCAGATTGATGTCACGAAACTGTGAAGAGGATAGACAATTTAATGCTACTTTGGAACGAGCTGCTTGGGTCTGTTATACTTTGCCTATCTGTTTTTTTCATAAGCCACTTAATCTTCTTCTTAGGCAGTCCCTCGGAACCGAGGATGACTCGCTTCCACGTTAAAAATGAACTCGCAGGTGACTGATTAGTCCAATGTGGGACCTACAGTCTCTGTCACAGGTGGGGCAGATGGTGGTTGAAAGGGTGGGTGGGTGGGTTGCTTGGGTTGACGTGCGCTCCTTGCGCTGCCTGCGCTTGGCTTCCGCTTGCTCCCGGCGAAGAGACTCGAGGTGTTCGGCGCCTTCCCGGATGCTTCTCCTCCACTTTGTGCGGTCTTGGGCCAGGGATTCCCAGGTGTCGGTGGGGATGTTACACTTTTTCAAAGAGACTTTGAGGGTGTCCTTGAAGCGTTTCCTCTGCCCACCTGGGGCTCTCTTGCCGTGCCGGAGCTCCGAGTAGAGCTTGTTTTGGGAGTCTCGTATCAGGCATGCGGACAATGTGACCCGTCCATCGGAGCTGATTGAGCGTGGTCAGAGCTTCGATGCTGGGGATGTTGGCCTGAGCAAGAACACTGACGTTGGTGTGCCTATCCTGCCAGTGGATTTGCAGGATCTTGCGGAGGCAGCGTTGGTGGTACCTTTCCAGTGCTTTGAGGTGCCTGCTGTACATGGTCCATGTCTCTGAGGCATACAGCAGGGCGGGTATCACTGCTGCCCTGTAGACCATGAGATTAGTGCCGGGTTTGAGGTCCTGGTCTTCAAACACTCTCTTCCTCAGGCGACCGAAGGCTGCACTGGCACACTGAAGGTGGTGTTGGACTTCGTCGTCGACGTCTGCCCTTGTTGACAGTCGGCTCCCGAGGTATGGAAAGTGGTCCACGTTGCCCAAGGCCTCATCGTGGATTTTGATAATCGGGGGGGCAGCACTGTGTGGCGGGGGCAGGTTGGTAGAGGACCTTTGTCTTACGGATGTTTAGTGTAAGGCCCATGCTCTTGTATGCTTCGGTGAAGGTGTTTACGATGGTTTGGAGTTCGACCGTATACTGTGTGAATGACCACATATGTCTGAGTGCACTCCCGTCTTCGCCTGTTCTTCCTCAGGAGACTGAAGAAATTTGGAATGGCCCCCCAGATTCTCACCAACTTCTACCGGTGCACCATCGAGAGTATCCTGTCCGGCTGCATCACTACCTGGTATGGCAACTGCACCGCCATAGACCGCAAGGCTCTACAGATGGTGTTGAAAGCTGCACAACATACTATAGGGATTAAACTACCTGCTGTGCAGGATATCTACCCCGAGAGGTGCCAGGGGAAGGCCCTGAGAATCATCAAAGACGCGAGCCACCCCAGCCACAACCTCTTCGCCCTGCTCCCATCCGGTAAGAGATACCGAAGCATACGGTCTCGTACCATCAGGTTTCAAAACAGCTTCTACCCCCAGGCCATAAGACTCATGAACGAATAATTTATTATTATTTATTACTGTTGTTTTATTTATTATTACTGTATTTCTATTAGTATTTTTATCATTGCTATGCCATATTTATTCCAATGTTGGGAGGACTTGTAAAAATCAACATTTCATTGTGCAGTACACACGTCTGCTGCATACATGACAAATAAAATTGAATTTAATTGAACAGAGGAACAGGAGGAGGCCATTTACCTCATCAAGCCTGTTCCGACATACTGTTAGATCATGGCTGATCTGCACCTCAACTCCAACTCCCGGCCTCTGCGCTGTACCCCAACCTTACCCAACAAAAAAAATCTATCTACTTCAGGCTTGAAAATTTCAACTGACCCAGACAGCCACAGCCATTTGGGGGACAGAGTTCCAGATTTCCACTGCCCTTTGTGTGTCGAAGTGCTTCCTGATTTTGCACCTAAATGGATTAGCTCTAATTTTAAGATTATGCTCCCCTGTTCTGAATTCCCTCATCAGGGGAAATCATTTCTCTGTATCTATCCTATCGAATCCCTTCATCATTTTAAGTATCTCGATTGGATCGCCCCTCAACCTTCTAACCTCGAGGGAGCACAAACCAAGTCCATGCAACCGGTCCTCATAATTTAACCCTTTATGAGGACATTTAAGCCCCGGGGTATCATTCTGGTGAATCTGCGCTGCACCCACTCCAAGGCCAATATATCCTTCCTGAGGTGCGGGGCCCCGAGCCTAGTACAGGAAACTTTTTTTTATCCGGAACCAACGTGGTGCCGGTTCATCAAAAATTCCGGATAACCGAGCGCTATAGTAAGATACGGAGCTGAGAGCTCCATATAAAGCAACAAACCCTGTTGCTTAGCAACAAGTGCAGAACAATGGCCACAAGTTCCAAGCGTCTCTGTAGCTTAGCAACAGCTGCAGCCACACCCTTGCACAGCAACAGATGGAGGAAGGCAAGTAGAATATGAAGTAAAACTTACCTGAACCTACTCCTGAATTTTGCCGGTTAACCGAGATTTCCGGTTATTTCGGTGCCGGTAAATCGAAAGTTTCCTGTACTCCAGATGGGGGTCTGACCAAGGCACTGTGCAACTGAATCATCACTTCCCCCCCTTTGTAATTCAGCCCCCTTGAGAGAAAGGCCAACATTCCAATAGCCTTTTTGATTACCGCTGCTACACTCACTGTAGTGGTAAGGGGTTTTAGATGTCTGGACTGCTAAAGCTGTGGGTATTTCCTTGTCATCTGTTGTCAATTGCCGACTGTTAGAATGTCTATTTTTGATCTACTTGGACTCTGCACATACTGGGAAAATAACCCATGTTGTGCAGATCCCAAGCACTCCCTTGTGCTTGGTTCCATCATGCAATAGCTTCAGCTGTGGCGCAGTGGGTAGCGCACCCGCCTTTCAGTCAGAAGGTCGTGGGTTCAAGTCCCACTCCAGGGACTTGAGCACACAAAGCTAGGCCGACACTCCCAGCGCAGTGCTGAGGGAGCGCCGCACTGTCGGAGGTGCCGTCTTTCGGCTGAGACGTTAAACCGAGGCTCCGTCTGCCCTCTCGGGTGGACGTAAAAGATCCCACGGCACTATTTTGAAGAAGAGCAGGGGGAGTTGTCCCTGGTGTCCTGGTCAATATTTATCCCTCAATCAACATAACAAAAACAGATTTTCTGGCCATTTTCACATTGCCGTTTGTGGGAGCTTGCTGTGTGCAAATTGGCTGCTGCGTTTTCCACCATTACACCAGTGGCTACACTTCAAAAAGTACTTCATTGGCTGTAAAGCGCTTTGAGATATCCGGTGGTCGTGAAAGGCGCTATAGAAATGCAAGTCTTTCTTTTCTTTTCAATATACAAGTTGGTGAACTTTGGTCCATGTGACTTGCCTAATTATGGGTGCTGCATGTATATATACGCAAGGTAAGCTTTAGATCAAAATTTTCTTATGCCTTGGGACATAGAAAAATAGGAGCAGGAGTAGGCCATTCGGCCCTTCGAGCCTGCTCCGCCATTCAATATGATCATGGCTGATCCTCTATCTCAATACCATATTCCCGCTCTCTCCCCATACCCCTTGATGCCTTTTGTGTCTAGAAATCTATCTATCTCCTTCTTAAATATATTCAGTGACTTGGCTTCCACAGCCTTCTGTGGTAGAGAATTCCACAGGTTCACCACCCTCTGAGTGAAGAAATTTCTCCTCATCTCAGTCCTAAATGTCCTACCCCGTATCCTGAGACTGTGACCCCCTCGTTCTACACCCCACCCCCAGCCAGGGGAAACATCCTCCCTGCATCCAGTCTGTCGAGCCCGGTCAGAATTTTATACGTTTCAATGAGATCCCCTCTCATTCTTCTAAACTCTAGTGAATACAGGCCGAGTCGACCCAATCTCTCCTCATACGACAGTCCTGCCATCCCAGGTATCAGTCTGGTGAACCTTTGCTGCACTCCCTCTATGGCAAGTTTCTTTCTATATTAAAGGTGCTATGTGTATGTGATGTGCCTTCAATAACCACAAAACTAGAAGTTATAAACTTTAACAAGTTGGCTTTTAATCACTAAGATCAGAGCTAACATCTCAACACACTGACTGGCTCGCAGGAATGAGTCATAAAGATCCTGGGATCTTTATGTAAGAGAAGTCAGGGGTGGAGCCAAGAGCCAAGACCTGGAACATTCCAGGTTAGTCAGGAAAGAGGAAGTGAAACTATACACCGTGTGGAGGAGGGTAATATACATGAGTGCAAAATGAATACAGGCAAGCCAAACACATTTCATCACAGTATGTAACTTGTTCTTGGCACTGTATGAAGTATAATTCTGATGAGTGTCAAATGCGCTCTGGTGGTCCTTTGGGACTCTTCTGGGCACTTGTGAAGTGAAGCTTTGAGAATGCCCACACTCCTAAAACATAGGAAAGTGGGCCCTTCGAGCCTGTTCTGCCATTCAATGAGATCATGGCTGATCAGTGACCTAACTCCATATACCCACCTTTGCCCCAGAGACATGGACCATGTACAGCAGGCACCTCAAAGCACTGGAGAGGTACCACCAATCACTCATTCATGAAAGAAAGACTTATGAAATAATACTGAGCGGCCTACGGGTGGCGCTGTCCAGGGAGAGTATAAATACTCGGGCACGGGCCCAGCTTGCGCAGGACATTCTTAACAGGAACTAGTGAAGGACACAACTAGACCTCCATGTTGTAAAACAGTTGATTAAAGCTTTGTTTAACGCTTAGACCAAGTGCCTAGTAGTTTTCTTACGTCACTACCTCTCCGACTGAGCTTTTGGTCACCTGTCCTAACAGCTCCTTATGTGGCTTGGTGTCAAATTCTGTCTGATTAACACTCCTGTGAAGCGCCTTGGGAGGTTTTACTGCCTTAACGGCGCTATAGAAATGCAAGTTTGTTGTACAGGTAAACCACACACGTTAGCAGTGGTGTTATTGCAATCGATAGCCACTGGAAAGAGCTCCACATCAGCCTAAACCCAGGACTTTCTGACCCAGAGACAAGAGTCCTACCAATGAGCCAAGGCTGACACCCTTGGTTGGAAGCAAATTCACTCTGCCCACTCTGCCAGATCCTCAACAGTGTTGTGGGGAAAAAATTAAGAAAGACTTGCATTTATATAACGTCTTACAGCCAATGAAGTACTTTTTGAACTGTAGTCACTGTTGTAATGTAGGAAACGCGGCAGCCAATTTGCGCACAGCAAGCTCCCACAAACAGCAATGTGACAATGACCAGATAATCTATTTTTTTTTAGTGATGTTGATTGAGGGATAAATATTGGCCCAGGACACCGGGGATAACTCGCCCTGCTCTTCTTCGAAATAGTGGCTGTGGGATCTTTTACACCCACCTGAGAGGGCAGACGGGGCCTCGGTTTAACGTCTCATCCGAAAGACGGCACCTCCGACAGTGCAGCGCTCCCTCAGTACCGCACTGGGAGTGTCAGCCTAGATTTTTGTACTCAAGTCTCTGGAGTGGGACTTGAGCCCACAACCTGATGACTCAGAGGCGAGAGGCAGAAGGGGAGTCTAGTCAACAGTTATCTCCTCTAAGGGGAGAGGAAGAAGTGGACTGGAGTATCCAGTAGAAGAAAAGCTTGCATTTATATCATGCCTTTCCCATCCTCAGTAAATCCTAAATTGCTTCACAGCCAATGAATTACTTTTGGAATGCAGACACAGTTTTTTTTTTGTAGATAGCCAAGTGCGCATAGGAAAGCCCCACAAAAACAGCAACGAGATGAATAATCAGTTAATCTCTTTTGTTGGTGGTATTGGTGGAATGAATGTTGCCGGGGGAACTTCCTGCTATTCTTTGTGAAAAATACCATGGAATCTTTTACATCCACTTGCACAGGCAGGCGGGGCCTCGGTTGAATGTTTCAGCTGAGAAACAGCACCTCAGACAATGTTGCATTCCTTCGATACTGCAGAAGAGCCAGCCTAGATTTACGTGTTCAAGACCTGGACTGGGACTTGAATTTGTGACCTCAGTGTCAGCTGTGGCTTAGTGGGCAGCACTCTCTTTGCCTCTGAGTCAGAAGGTTGTGGGTTCACGTCCCACTCCAGGAACTTGAGCACATAAAGCTAGGCTGACACTCCAGTGAATTGCCGCACTGTCGGAGGTGCCGCCTTTCAGATGAGACGTTAAACCAAGGCCCCGTCTGCCCTCTCAGGTGGACGTAAAAGATCCCATGGCCACTATTTCGAAGAAGAGCAGGGGGAGTTATCCCCGGTGTCCTGGCCAATATTTATCCCTCAATCAACATCACTAAAACAGATGATCTGGTCATTATCACATTGCTGTTTGTGGGAGCTTGCTGTGCGCAAATTGGCTGCCGCGTTTCCCACATTACAACAGTGGTAATACTTCATTGGCTGTAAAGCGCTTTGAGACGTCCGGTGGTCGTGAAAGACGCTATAGAAATGCAAGTCTTTCTTACTTCTGACTCAGAGGTGACCACTGAGCTAAGCCGACACTTCTGAAACACTGGGGATGAATTTTCTCTGAGGCAGTAGCGCCAAGGAGGATGTCGGGAAAATCCAGTACGATTTGGACAGGTTGGGTGATTGGGCAGAAACATGGCAAATGCACTATAATGTGGATAAATGTGAGGTTATCCACTTTGGTGGCAAAAACAGGAAGGCAGATTATTATTTGAGTGGCAATAGATTGGGAGAAGGGAAAGTGCAAAGAGACCTGGGTGTCCTTGTGCACCAGTCGCTGAAGGTAAGCATGCAGGTGCAGCAGGCGGTTAAGAAGGCAAATGGTATGTTGGCCTTCGTAGCAAGAGGGTTCGAGTACAGGAACAAGGATGTCTTGCTACAGTTGTACAGGGCCTTGGTGAGACCGCACCTTGAGTATTGTGTGCAGTTTTGGTCACCATACCTGAGGAAGGACGTTCTTGCCATGGAGGGAGTGCAGCGAAGATTCACCAGGCTGATACCTGGGATGGCAGGAATGACGTATGAGGAGAGATTGTGTCGATTGGGCTTATACTCACTGGAGTTTAGAAGATTGAGAGGGGATCTCATCGAGACCTATAAAATTCTGTCAGGTCTGGACAGACTAGATGCAGGAAGGATGTTTCTGATGGCGGGGGAGTCCAGAACCAGGGGTCATAGTCTAAGGATAAGGGGTAAGCCATTTAGGACTGAAATGAGGAGGAATTTCTTCACCCAGAGAGTGGTGAACCTGTGGAATTCTCTGCCACAGAGGGCGGTGGAGGCCAGTTCATTAAATATATTCAAGAAAGAGTTGGATATGTTTCTTGAGGCTGAAGGGATCAAGGGATATGGGGAAAAGACGGGGACAGGGTACTGAGTTTGGATGATCAGCCATGATCACATTGAATGGCGGAGCAGGCTCGAAGGGCCGAATGGCCTACTCCTGCTCCTATCTTCTATGTTTCTATGTTTCTAAGACGGGTGATAGCGAATTGGCGCCCTGTGTTACACTCTATCCGATTACCCTTTCCATCGAAATCAATGACAAAGTAAAGTGGGTGGTTGATTCACTATTGCCCGTTTTGCGCTACCCCCACCCCCCGAGGAATGTCACCCCCACTTTTGTGAACCTCCAATTTGTGTCCAAGTGTCGTAATGCCTGAGGCCCAAGCAGTAGACAGCCCACCTTCTTTAACACAGGAGGTACAGTACACTGCCCGGGATGGTGGGAGAGCCTGGGCGGTGGGGAAGCTGAAGGCATTTATTAAAAAATAAATGGGGGCAGAAAAAGGTACTTCAGTGAACAGAGGAAAAGTGTGGCATTTTGCACCTGGATGTTATAAATCCTCATTGTGTCAGCCCGTGGCTCAGTGGGTAGCACACTTGCCTCTTGAGTCAGAAGGCTGTGGGTTCAAGTCCCACTCCAGGTATTTGAGCATAAAAATCTAGGCTGACACGCCCAGTGCAGTGCTGAGGGAGTGCAGCACAGTCAGAGGTGCCGTCTTTCTGATGAGACGTTAAACCGAGGCCCCGTCTGCTCTCTCGGGTGGATGTAAAAGATCCCGCGGCACTATTTCGAAGAAGAGCAGGGGCGTTCTCCCCGGTGTCCCGGGGCCAATATTTATCCCTCAGTCAACATAAAAGATTATCTGGTGATCATCAAATTGCTGTTTGTGGGAGCTTGCTGTGCGCAAATTGGCTGCCGCGTTTCCTACATTACAACAGTGACTACACTTCAAAAGTACTTCATTGGCTGGAAAGTACTTTGGGAGGTCCTGAGGTTGTGAAAGGCGCTATAGAAATGCAAGTCTTTCTGTTTTTTATCCTGGGACCTGGTGCCATAATCTGGGGTGCAACACTTGAATTGCACCGGCAGATTGAGTAGAGCCTCATTGTTTTTAATGCTGCTAGGAGCTTTACTAAATACTTTGGCATTTCAGAATTGCGGGGGCATGTATATGTGCAGACTTTTCATTTTTCCACCCACCTGTTTTCTTCCCCCATCTCTGCAGAGGACATGGGTTGGGACGGAGAGCCGGAGAAGGTTCTGACTCTCGTTGGGGTACAGCGTCACATTCAGTGGTGCCCTGTCGGTGCCTCATCCCATCGCCCATTTGTCCGGATAGTGAGAGGCGGGCAGCTATTCGCCAACGTAGGGCATCGCCGTTGAGCTCGATTTGTTCTTGTTTGGCCTTTTTGTCTTCCCTCCCACATGACAGCTGTCCTTCATTCTGCCAGCACAATTCACACTTCATCTAGAGCCATCCTTTGGCCCTTAACCTGTCCCATTACCATCTCGTCTCGCCTTGAATATCTCTTAATGTCTCTAATCTCTCCCGCTTTCTATCCTATCTCTGACCTTCCCTTTTGTTCTTTCATCCCCTCCCCCTTTTCCCAGCCCCTAAACTTGCTTTAAAATCTGCTCCATTTCCAGCTTTTTTCCAGTTCTGATGAAAGGTCTTCGACCCGAAACGTTAACTCTGTTTCTCTCTCCACGGATGTTGCCCTGGCCTGCTGAGTTTTGCCAGCGTTTTCTGTTGTTATTTCGGATTTCCAGCATCCGCAGTATTTTGCTATTGTAAAAACAGGAAATGCTGGACACATGCATTAACTCGGTTTCTCTGTCCACAGGTTCTGCCTGACCTGCTGAGTTTCCCAGCATTTCTGTCCTTATTTCAGGTTTCCAGCCGTTGCAGTATTTTGCTGTTGTTTTATTGTTCTCCCACTGTCCTAGCTAGCATTCCTCGCTCAACCAACACTAAAAAAAAACAGATTAACTGATCATTCATCTAATTTGCTGTTTGCGGGATCCTGCAGTGCACAAGTTGGCTGCCGTGTTTGCCTGTGCAGTGACTGCGCTTCGGGTGTAATTCATTGCTTGTGAAGCATACCGAGCATGCTATAAGGTGCTATACAAATGCAAATTCTTTCTCCTTTTCTCATCCGGAGCGTGCGCACGAACTTTCCAGCAGGGATTGCTGGATAGTAGGGACTTAGTGTGGTTTTCCCCTCGGTAGTCTTTCACCTCTCTGATCCTTTACGTCATCAGAAGAGAAATAATTAAAAAAACTGCTTTCCAAAACAAGAGCATCTGGATTAGTCACAAGTCAGGACACTCCAGCTCTCACACTGACTAGTGCTATATACATATAATAAAAAAAGTGTAGGTGATTGCTCAGGCTGACCACTGGGCGATGCTGTTCTGGGAAGCCAGGTGCGAGCAATTCACCTGCACTCAGCAAGAGAGCTGAGGTCAGGTGAGTGACAGAATTGCTGCTCCATCCAAGACCATCTAACTCAGGAGCCCAGAAACTGGGACCCTCTGGCCTTTTTGACTTTGTTTCATCACACGACACATTTATCCAGCGAGGCATTTGGGAGCTCAGTGCACTGACGCCTGGAATGACCCATGATGTGAAGGATCCCACGAGTCGTGGTGATTGGATGGAGTGACCTTTATGCAATGGCTGGGGGGGAAGCAGAAAAATGCTTTAGAATCTGATAACGCAGGGAGTCCCAGGAGAAATGGTAACATTTTAGAATTCCCCCTTCGGGCCGAATGGCCTTTCACAGTTGCCGCAGAATGACTGCCCTGGAGTAAAACATAGATCGTGGGTTTATATTACAACATTTCACTTTGGCAAATGAGTACTGTAAGTTGCAAAAATGTTTTATGCTTCCATTCATTTTCCTTTTGTTATATTTTAATTAAAAGTGTCTGACTTTTGCGGCACTAATGCTAGACCCACCACCTAAGGCAGGTTTAGTTTGCATTATTACCAGTGGTACAGATAATCTGTGGTGACACAATGAATGGTTGGACTTCAGGATAATTTTTTTAAAATGTTTTCCAATTTTGTCCCTTTTTCTCTCAACAACAACTTGCATTCATATAGTACCTTTTAATGTTTAAAAAAAAAATGTCCTAATAGGCGAAAGGAAAATGCACGCCATGCCAGGAAGGGATCGATTTGGAAGATTTCAGGACATCCCAAAGTGCTTTACAGCCAATAAAGTACTTTTGAAGTCTAGTCACTGATGTAATGTAGGAAACGCGGCCTAGGACACCGGGGAGAACTTCCCTGCTCTTCTTCGAAATAGTGGCCGTGCGATTTTTACAGCCACCTGAGAGAACCGACGGGGCCTCAGTTTAACTGTAATGATCAGTAACATGTCATTCTAGAATGGTACACTAGGTGGAGCTGTATGTTTAGTAGGGGGCTACCCAGAAGGCAGTAGTCAAGATGGATGTCTGTACACTAGTCCACATGGCTGAATAAATGACTAGCTCAAGCTAGCTGTTCATAATGAAAACGTCTATTTATTTATGAACATAACATAACGTCTCATTCGAAAGATGGCGCCTTCGACAGTGCAGCACTCCCTCAGCACCGCACTGGGAGTGTCAGCCTAGATTTTTGTGCTCAAGTGTCTGGAGTGGGACTTGAACTTTCTGACTGGGAGACGAGTGTGCTACCCACTGAGCCACGGCTGACACTTGACCAAAGAGGTGAGTACCGAGGAGGTTATTAAAGGGGAGAGAGAGGGAGAGGATTAGGGAGTGAGTTCCAAAGTGTAGGACCGAAGTGGCTGGAAGCGGGGAAGGCAGCAGTCCGGAGTGGAGCATTCTGGAGGGGACAGCAACAACTTACATGGAGCACTTCACGTAAGGAATGTCCCTAGGTGTGTAAGAGATTGGAGGACAATGAGCAGGAAGAGCCATGGAAAGCTAAGGAAGTTGGCCAAAAGCGCTGTTGAAGAGATAGACTTTAAGAAGGTGGCTGAATATAGTTAGCAATGGTTTATGAGGAGAGATTGGGTCGATTGGGCTTGTACTCGCTGGAGTTTAGAAGAATGAGAGGGGATCTCATTGAAACTTATAAAATTCTAGCAGGACTGGACAGACTAGATGCAGGAAGGATGTTCCCGATGGCGGGGGAGTCCAGAACCAGGGCTCACAGTCTAAGGATAAGGGGTAAGCCATTTAGGACAGAGATGAGGAGGAATTTCTTCACCCAGAGAGTGGTGAACCTGTGGAATTCTCTACCACAGAAGGCAGTAGAGGCCAATTCATTAAATATATTCAAGAAGGAGTTAGATATATTTCTTAAGGCTAAAGGGATCAAGGGGTATGGGGAGAAAGCAGGGACAGGGTACTGAATTTGGATGATCAGCCATGATCGCATTGAATGGTGGAGCAGGCTCGAGGGGCCGAATGGCCTACTCCTGCTCCTATCTTCTATGTTTCTATGTTTGGGAAGAGAGTTCCAGAGTGTAGAGGTGTTGGGACGAAGGGTCTGTTGCCAATGGTGGAGCAGAAAAGATGGG
This sequence comes from Somniosus microcephalus, assembly GCF_052327205.1. NCBI lineage: Eukaryota > Metazoa > Chordata > Chondrichthyes > Squaliformes > Somniosidae > Somniosus > Somniosus microcephalus. Next base: position 27,173,854 of record NC_141017.1, on the reverse strand, counting down.
AGGGAGCTGCGTAGTAGACCAGAGGACACGGGCTGGGATGGAGAGCTGGAGGTGGTTGCAGAGGTAGAGTCAGGATAGGCTATGGGCGGGTGGGGAGAAAGGTTGGAAAGGAGAATGAGGATTTTAAAGTCACTGTGATGAGGAGACAATGGAAAATGAGAGATGTGTGGGATTTAATATGAGGCAGAATACAAATGACAGAAATCTGCAAGGGAGAGAGATTCTGTCGGATGGGGTTTGAGGGGCCGGCACGGGGGGAGTTGAGGAAATCAAGCCTTGAAGCGACAAAGGCATGTGTGAGAATTTCAAGGTGGAATAGGGCGGAGATCTTACAGAAGTGAGAGTGGGCACCAAAACTAGGGGCCATAAATATAAGACCGTCACTAATAAATCCAATAGGGAATTCAGGAGAAACCCCTTTACCCAGAGAGTGGTGAGAATGTGGAACTCGCTACCACAGGGAGTCGTTGAGGCGAATAGCATAGAAAACAGAAGATAGGAGCAGGAGTAGGCCATTCGGCCCCTCGAGCCTGCTCCGCCATTCAATGAGATCATGGCTGATCATCCAAATTCAGTACCCTGTCCCTGCCTTCTCCCCATATCCCTTGATCCCTTTAGCCTCAAGAAATATATCCAACTCCTTCTTGAATATATTTAATGAATTGGCCTCTACTGCCTTGTGTGGTAGAGAATTCCACATGTTCACCACTCTCTGGGTGAAGAAATTCCTCCTCATCTCAGTCCTAAATGGCTTACCCCTTATCCTTAGACTGTGACCCCTGGTTCTGGACTCCCCCGCCATCAGGAACATCCTTCCTGCATCTAGTCTGTCTAGTCCTGTTAGAATTTTCTAAGTTTCAATGAGATCCCCTCTCATTCTTCTAAGCTCTAACGAATATAAGCCCAATCGACCCAGTCTCTCTTCATACGTCATTCCTGCCATCCCAGGTATCAGTCTGGTGAATCTTCGCTGCACTCCCTCCATGGCAAGAACATCCTTCCTCAGATAAGGCAACCAAAACTGCACACAATACTCAAGGTGTGGTCTCACCAAGGCCCTGTACAACTGCAGCAAGACATCCTTGCTCCTGTACTCGAATCCTCTCGCTATGAAGGCCAACATACCATTTGCCTTCTTAACCACCTGCTGCACCTGCATGCTTACCTTCAGCGACTGGTGCACAAGGACACCCAGGTCTCATTGCACGTCCCCTTTTCCCAATCTATTGCCGTTCAGATAATAATCTGCCTTCCTGTTTTTACCACCAAAGTGGATAACCTCGCATTTATCCACATTATACTGCATTTGCCATGCATCTGCCCAATCGCCCAACCTGTCCAAATCATACTGGAGTTTCTCTGCATCCTCCTCACAGCACACACGCCCACCCAGCAGAGATGCATTTAAGGAATAGAAGGTTATGCTGATAGGTTGCGAGGAGGCTCGTGTGGAGCATAAACACCGGCGTGGTGCAGATGGGCCGAACGGCCTGTCTCAGTGCTGTACAGTCTATGAGAGTGGTGAACCTGTGGAATTCTCCACCACAGAAGGCAGTGGAGGCCAATTCATTAAATATATTCAAGAAGGAGTTGGATATATTTCTTAAGGCTAAAGGAATCAAGGGATATGGGGAGAAGGCAGGGACAAGGTACTGAATTTGGATGATCAGCCATGATTGCATTGAATGGCGGAGCAGGCTCGAGGGGCCGAATGGCCTACTCCTGCTCCTATCTTCTTCTATGACGGTGGACCAGATCCGGAGCGAGAAACTCGGCTCAGGATTGATGAGGGCATCAGGGTTGTCTGAGTGAGCTGCCTCATTCGGGGGGGGGGGGGGGGGCGGGGGCGGCGGTGGGGGGTGCAGGGCGGGGCAGGGGGAATTGACAACTGAAGCACAAAGTGAGGACAAAATGGGGCTCGGGTCCGATGCTGCTGCCCTCACAGTTGAAGGGACACGTGGGTCTGTTTCAAAAATATCATGTTCGTTCTTTCAACTCTGTGAGGAGGGGGGGAAGCGAGGGGTTAATTATTATATAAGAAAGACAAACACAGTCGTCTGACGTGATAGTGTTGTTAAATAGCTTCCATTGCTGAAAGAAAAATATTGTTTCTGTTGAAACAAATTCAAACTTGTAGGTTGGCACAAAATGCCTTGAGGATGAAAATTAGCCTATTTTTATGTTTGTGGTGCTATTTTACTCCTTTGTACAATCAATAAATCGTTACATCTGTTTGGCATTCTATCAATAAAGAACACATGTAGCAGATGGAGCCCAGCAGAGAGACTGTACCAGAAAATATTTATAAAATTCCGTCAAATAACAGACAGAAAGCAAACATCAAACATTTACATCCCATCAGTTAGAACATAATACTGTGAGCCAGTTGGTTTCAGTGCCTCTGACCTAAGGAGGGCAAATTCCCACCCCTGCCTGTTACCCTGTGGCCTATGCTGAGGACTGCATGTCTCAGCTGTGGCTCAGTGGGCAGCACCCTTGCTCTCTGAGTCAGAAGGTCGCGGGTTCAAGTCCTGTTCCAGGGACTCGAGCACAAAAATCCAGGCTGACACTCCCAGTGCCGTGCTGAGGGAGCGCTGCACTGTCGGGGGTGCCGTCTTTCGGATGAGACGTTAAACCGAGGCCCCGTCTGCTCTCTCGGGTGGACGTAAAAGATCCCACGGCATTATTTCGAAGAAGAGCAGGAGGGAGTATCCCTGGTGTCCTGGACCAATATTTATCCCTCAACCAACATAATAAAAAAACAGATTATCTGGTCATTATCACATTGCTGTTTGTGGGAGCTTGCTGTGCGCAAATTGGCTGCTGCGTTTCCCACATTACAACAGTGACTATACTTGGCGCCTTGGGACGTCCGGTGCTCGTGAAAGGCGCCATAGAAATGCAAGTCTTTTTTTTCTTTTTATGGGCAGTTGGGTTCAGACAGGATTGGGGTTGGCTGTGTTGCCCGCTGGCCGACTGCCCAACAACCTGCCGCCAGTCACTGCTAACGGATGGACAGCGGTCATTTTGGGACATGGCAGCGGAAAGCGCCGGGGTGCCCGTTGGAACGCTGAGAATGTAAGGACTGAAAAGCATAGCAAATTGGCAATTACAAAAAAACAAGACAGTGCAGCGTGTTTCAGTGAATGTGGTGTGCAGGTGAATGGGTGCGACACATTGTGCAGGGAGGCCCTGTCTTGGGTGATCTTCTTCTTAGGCAGTCCCTCGGAACCGAGGATGACTTGCTTCCGCACTAAAAATGAGTTCCCAGGTGACTGATGAGTCCGATGCGGGACCTACAGTCTCTGTCACAGGTGGGGCAGACGGTGGTCGAAGGGGCAGGTGGGTGGGGTGCTTGGGTTGATGTGTGCTCCTTCCGCTGTTTGCGCTTGGCTTCCGCTTGTTCCCGGCGAAGAGACTCGAGGTGTTCGGCGCCTTCCCGGATGCTTCTCCTCCACTTTGTGCGGTCTTGGGCCAGGGATTCCCAGGTGTCGGTGGGGATGTTACACTTTTTCAAGGAGGCTTTGAGGGTGTCCTTGAAGCGTTTCTTCTGCCCACCTGGGGCTCTCTTGCCGTGTCGGCATACTCTGAGGCCGAACTCCAAACCATCGTCGTGGGTGATAGGCTTGTGACCAATGTTCCCTTTAAGCTACGCGGCTGTGCGGCGGTCTGGAGCTCCTGCGCAGGCCGCCCGCCGGCTTTTCAATTACAATAACCGCGCACGCGCGCGAACATTTGAATAAGCCGCACACTTAAAGGGGCCGTGCACCTAAAAAAAAAAGACAGGGAACATTGCTTGTGACCGGTTGGAAAATCGCACTGATGGGAAAGTATGGAGCAGATTGGGGACCATTTGCATTTGTTGGGATACGGCCCTGAATTCCTTGTATTAGGATCGCGCGGGCGGCGGTTTTGATCGTGTTTCATTGGCGGCATGGGTGTCAGTGAGTAGCACTCTTGCCTCTTGAGTCAGAAGGTCGTGGGGCGGTAGTAGGGGGGAGATGTCGAAGGTTTAATCTGGGCCAGCTCCCAGTCTGAGCTGGGCTGGATCGTGAGGCGCTGGAACAGAGGCTGAGACGTCCCCCAGAAGGGGAAAGGAATAATTGCAGAGGGAAGTCGCGCCTGGGCAATGTCTGGAAGCTGGCGGCACGCTGGGAGCATTGGCAGCAGCTTAGGAGCAGGCTGCGCGCCTACCCCCTTGACTGTAGTTATCCAGGCCAAGAGCAACCACTGTTGCTCACCCCTTCAACCCTTGCAGCGAGACCGACCTACAGCACCTTTAAAATAGAAAGCCTGCAGGCTAGGGAAAGGGAGGAAACTGGAAGGGACATTGAGCAGCTCATCAAAGTGTTGTATTTCATATTCCTGATTCCAAGTCTTTGGAGATTTGCCCAAATATTTAACTGTTCCGTTTTTTTGTAATTCTCTCACATTATTTTCATGTTTATTTCCTTTTTGTCCGTCCCTGTCCTCCCTTCCTTTTTTTTTCCCATTGCAAATCATTACAGCACCCAGTAAAAGCAAACGCTCGAAGCCTTGGGCCTCCAGGCCTCATCTGGTTTACTTCTCATTTCTCTGACGGATATTCAGGGACAGTACTTGTGTATTGCATTTATCCATATGGAAATTCACTATGATTCAAATTACCTCCCGCGAGAGAGAGAGAAAAAAAATCCTGTCGAAAAGCATGAATGCGATTGTGTCTCTTCAAAGGTAGCTTCCTGATTTTAGTTCACACGTTGTTCTGGGAGGTGTGAGGGATCTCCTTCAGTGTACTGTACCTTTCTCATCAGCTCTGCGCTTGAACCCTCTCTCTTGGTAGCTTGTTCACACCTCATTCTTGGTTTCCTCAGTGCATTAAAATTCTGCTCATAGTTCCTGTGACGGCCTGGTGAGTTAAACCACGGCCTGGTGTGTTAGAAAAGGCACCTTTACACTACACAATGTGCAGCTGCGCAAATTGCCCTCTCCCCTCCCTATCTCTGTAAGCTCCCCCAGCCCGACAACTCTCCGAGATCTCTGTGTTCCTCCAACTCTCCCAGATCTCTGTGTTCCTCCAACCCTGGCCTCTTGCGCATCCCACACTCCCTTCGCCCCACCATTCAGCTAGTGAGGCCCTAAGCTCCGGAATTCCCCTTCCTAAACCTCTACGCCTCTCTACTCTCTTCCTTTCAAAGGAGCTCCTTAAAACCTACCTCTTTGCCCAAGCTCTTGGTCACCTGTCCTAACGTCTCCTGTAGCTCAGGGTCAAACTTTGATAACTCTCCTGTGAAGCGCCTTGGGATGTTTTACTACCTTAAAGGGGCTCTGCAAATGCAAGTTGTTGTTGTTAGCGACACCCCATAATAATAGAGAGGAGGAAAAAGCCCGGGTTCGAGGAACTAATAGACCCTGAAAACGCGGGTCTGTTAATCCGCTGACACGATAAGGAGCCGGTCTGAATTGTGTAAATGAGAGGAGCTAGTCCCATGGATTTGTTTTCTGTTCGTCACCGAAGTACAGGTGGAGCCCAGTGCAAGCACCGGGACCAGCTCCTGGCTCCAAGGGTAAGAGCGGAAGAACAGCACACGTTGCCCACTGTCAGGAAATATAACATCAGTGGGGACAGCTGTCGGATGCTACACTCTGCAGGTTTGCCCGTATTCAGGAGTCTAAAAAACACCGGCTTGCTTCCTTCCAGTGTCCCATCATTTGTCAGAATAAATGGATCCTCGCGTGCCGGACGTCAAACGGCAACGTCGCAGTCACCTCTAGGCCACTTATTGCATTCAAAGCCCGTGTAGAGGAGCCTGTTTGGAAATGGGAATTGGAACAGAGCTGCTTCCAAACAGGCCAAATTCGTGTGATGACCTCCGTGGCTTTAAGTTCTCTTTTTTTTTCTCTCCAGGAGTGGAGGTCACTGCCATCTCTTTAGGCAGTCCCTCGGAACCGAGGATGACTTGCTTCCACATTAGAAACGAGTTCGCAGGTGGCTGATGAGTCCAATGCGGGACCTACAGTCTCTGTCACAGGTGGGGCAGATGGTGGTTGAAGGGGCGGGTGTGTGTGGGGTGCTTGGGTTGACGTGCGCTCCTTGCGCTTGGCTTCCGCTTGCTCCCGGCGAAGAGACTGCCATAATGAATAAGGGAGTACCTATGGATCCTGTCTATATGGACTTCCAAAACGCATTTTATAAGGTTCCGCACAAGCGATTAATAGTAAAACTAAGAGTGCACGGAATTGGCGGTAACCTTGTGACATAATTGGGTGGGAGGTTGGAGACAGAGGGGGAAAAATTCAGTTGGTAGCGCCACCCGTTAACGCCTTAAGAGGGCGCTAAGTGGGGCGCAAACCAACTAGAGCCCGGGCGCGGCGATATCTGTGCCTCTCGCGAAATTGACCAGACATTTTGCGGCGGCGCTAAACACTACCGCCACGATCTCCTGCGCCCGCAGATCGTGACGTCAGTCGAGTGCGCAACGCCCCCGTAGTGCCCCGGACTGGAAATTGAGTGGCGCCCCCTGCCTTACCGCCTGCCGCTAGCAACGACAGGTTGAGGGGAGTGTTTTGCAGTCAGGAAGGGACTGGGGGAGCGCTATTTAACGGCGACCGCCTCGTGCCTTTTTTTGTTGGTGACATTTTTGCACCACGCATTCTGAGAGAGAGAGAGAGAGAGAGAGAGACTTCTGGAGAGATTCAACGCTGTGTGAAGGAGTTTTGGGTACTGAGCAGCACTTTGCAGGTTCATTTTGATTTGCCCTTCCTTGTGTCGATTTAGAAGAGACTGTGGGGGCTGCACTCTGAGCTCTTTCCCTGGGTCTCTCCATTGTTCTTTCCAGCAGATTTAATGTACAGGTCTCTCCAGGCCGAGACTCAAGGCTGCAATCAGCAGGATGTGGATGGAGACCAGGATAAACCCTCCCCTTTAAGATAAAAACAGAAAATACTGGAGAAACTCAGCAGGTCAGGCAGCATCTGTGAAGAGAGAAACAGAGTTAGCGTTTCAGGTCGATGACCATTCATCAGAACTCCCCTTTAAGAATTGGCCGGTGCCAGTGTGTCTGTGTTCCATTGCTGACTGACATCACATGAGCTTCGCCAGCACTGTGAGTTAGCGCCTCGCTCCTTGGCCTTTGCGCCTTAAGACAGATGTGAAGCGCCTGATTTAGCGCTCCAATCACCTCCAGGGACGATAAAAGCCAAGTTTGCAGTCGGAGGCGATAATTAGCGCCAGGCGCTAATCTTTGCGCCCGGCCGATAATTGCGCCCCAAATGGGGCGATACCGAATTACTCCCCCAGAGAGTAGGGATAAAGGGTCTGTTCTCTGCTGGGTGGGATGTGACAAGTGGCGTTCCCCAGAGCTATGTACTGTGGCCACCGCTTTACACCATATACATCAATAACTTCGTGAAGCAATAGAACCCATTGTATATCCCGGTTTGCAGCTGATACTAAGTTGGGAGGCACATTAAGTTGTGTGGATGTGAGGAGGAAGTTACAAAGGGACATGGACAGACTAAGTGAGTGGGCAGATGTGAGGAAGTGTGAGGTCACCACTTCGGATCTGCGAAAAAAAAGTTGGAATATGTTCTGAATGATAAGAGACGAGGTGGATTTCGATGTCCCTGGACACAAATCATTAACAGCTGTGCTCGCTGACCTACATTGGCTCCCGGTTAAGCATTGCCCCTTGTGTTCAAATCCCTCTGTGGCCTCGCCCCCCCCCCTCCCTATCTCTGTAATCTCCTCCAGCCCCACAACCCCCGAGTTATCGGCGCTCCTCCAATTCTGCCCTCTTGAGCATCGCTGACTATAATCGCTCCACCATTGGCGGCCGTGCCTACAGCCGCCGAGGCCTTAAACTCTGGAATTCCCTCCCGAAACCTCTCCGCCTCTCCACCTCTCTTTCCTCCTTTAAGACACTCCTTAAAACCTACCTCTGTGACCCAGCTTTTGGCCATCTGCCCTAATTTTTCCTTATGTGGCTCGGTGTCAAATTTTTTGTCATTTAACACTCCTGTGCAGCGCCTTGGGACATTTTACTACGTTAAAGGCGCTATATAAATACAAGTTGTTGTTGGTGGTGTACAGGTACAAAAAATGGAATGTTGGGCCTTTTTCTCAATGGGGTTTGAATACAAAAATTAGGAAATGATGCTTCAGTGTATAGGGCCGTGGTCAGATCCCATCTGGAGGTTTGGGCAGGAAGGAGATAATGGCCATGGAAGGGACACGATGCAGATTCACCAGAATGATACTGGGGCTTAATGGGTTAAATTATGAGGACGGGGTGCATAAACTTGGCTTATATTTCCTTGAGTTGAGAAGATTGAAGGGTGATCTCCATCAAGTATTTAAATGATTAAGAGATTCAACAGGGTAGATACAGTGAAGCTATTTCCTCTGGTGGGGGAATCCAGAGCAAGGGGGCATAATAAAATCAGAGCTAGGTCATTTTGGAGTGAAATCAGGAAGCAATTTTTCACACAAAGGGTAGTAGAAATCTGGAACTCTCTCCCCTTAAAGGTTGTGGATGCTGGCTCAATCTCAATTGAAATTTTCAAGACTGAGATTGCGAGATTTTTGTCGCAAAGATAATCAAAGAATATGGAGCAAAGGTGGGAAGAATGGAGTTGAGGCAACGATCAGCTACGACCTAATTGAATGATGGAACCGGCTCGAGGGGCTGAATGGCCTCCTCCTGGTTCCTATGCCTCTAAAGCTGGAAGTGTGCAGGCAAGGGCTGTTATTTTTGCAATGTGTGCTTAACCCAGTAAACCTAACAGAATGCAAATTTTTTCTCCTCTTAAACTAGTTTTTTTTTAAATTTCATGCAAATTATCGCCCTTATCAAAGAAGGTTGTTACTACTGGGGAACAGAACGCTTTGCAGTTCAGGCACCCAGAATCCGCTTCAAACAGACTGCGTTCAGTTATTGTACAACTAGATACAGAATAATGATCCCTCTACTAAGCTCCAACCTCTGAACAGCAGCTCATGCATCACAAGTACATTATCTTTTTTTTACTTTCCATACCAGCCAGGATGTGACCTCTGCTGTGCGAGATTGCCAGTTAGAAGTTTGTGCTCGAGCCAATGCTGCCTAGGATCTGGATTTAGACTAGTATTTAATAATGCATTGCATCGCAAATGCTCCAAAAAGCCTGTTCTGCTTTAACAAGAGAATACCTCTGATGACAAAAATTAGCAATCGGTGTATAGAAACATAGAAGATAGGAGCAGGACTATGGCCATTCGGCCCCTCGAGCCTGCTCCGCCATTGAATGCGATCATGACTGATCATCCAAACTCAGTACCCTGTCCCTGCTTTCTCCCCATATCCCTTGATCCCTTTAGCCTTAAGAAATATATCTAACTCCTTCTTGAATATATTTAATGAATTGGCCTCAACTGTCTTCTGTGGTAGAGAATTCCACAGGTTCACCACTCTCTGGGTGAAGAAATTCCTCCTCATCTCTGTCCTAAATGGCTTACCCCTTATCTTTAGACTGTGACCCCTGGTTCTGGACTCCCCCGTCATCGGGAACATCCTTCCTGCATCTAGTCTGTCTAGTCCTGTTAGAATTTTATAAGTTTCAATGAGATCCCCTCTCATTCTTCTAAACTCTAGCAAATATAAGCCTAATCGACCCAATCTCTCTTCATACGTCATTCCTGCCATTCCAGGTATCAGTCTGGTGAATCTTCGCTGCACTCCCTCCATGGCAAGAACATCCTTCCTCAGATAAGGCAACCAAAATTGCACACAATACTCAAGGTGTGGTCTCACCAAGGCCCTGTACAACTGCAGCAAGACATCCCTGCTCCTGTACTTGAATCCTCTCGCTATGAAGGCCAGCATACCATTTGCCTTCTTAACTGCCTGCTGCACCTGCATGCTTACCTTCAGCGACTGGTGCACAAGGACACCCAGGTCTCGTTGCACTTCCCCTTTTTCCCAATCTATTGCCACCAAAGTGGATAATCTCGCATTTTATCCACATTATACTGCATCTGCCATGCATCTGCCCAATCTCCCAATCTGTCCAAATCGCACTGGAGTTTCTCTGCATCCTCCTCACAGCACACACGCCCACCCAGCTTTGTGTCGAAAAAAATGAGCAATCGGCGTACTGGTCAAATAAATTGAACTGCATCTAGTGTCGGCACATGATTTGATAAACGTGTAGGCTGAGATCTTAGAAACTCAGTTTAAAGAATATTATTGATTGAATAACAACAGGATTTACCATATAACTTATCATATGGTCGATGCCCCACACTTTTGTAGTGTATGTACCCGTCTACCTTTAAGAGAACTATTGTATGTAACCGTCCACCTTTAAGAGAACTACTTTAGGTGTTGCACTACTTTGTTGGCTTCTGTATACTGTAATACCGACGGTGACCACACCGGTATATAAGTGCTGTGTCAGGATTTATTGGGCAGATTCGCCCTGACCTTCGAATAGTAAAGTCCTGTTTTAAGTTACTCTGGTAGTCTGTGTATTAATTAACTAAACAACCCACAGACTTTACAACTTTCAGTTCTCATTTGATGATCCAGGTGGATTAGACTGTCCCGGGGATTAGCTCGTGCATTCTGTTTCTCGTCAATCTTCTCCCCTCCAAATCCTAAAGGCTTTGACTTCTTGCTAGGGTAAGATTGCATGGACACGGGCTTGCCTCCAGCATCCTGCCTATTATGCGTGAGCCTTGACAGCCTTTGTTAGTAGGCAATTTGACCAGAGGCCAGGAGGCTAGCCCCAAAGCTGAGCCCAATCCTTCCCTCATGGGACATCCACTTTCTAGCAGAGGATCCCTGTGAGTTGATCACAATTGGAAACCGTGTCTGATTTTTGCTTTTGCCCTCTCTTGCCGAGGGGAGGTAAGGCCAATTGTAGCATCCACAATTTCTCCCCGCCAACCCCATAACCCATCTCAACCCTATTCCTGCTCCTATTTCTTATGTTCTTAACTCAGACCCTGAATTGGATCTGGCCGCGAATATGCAGTCTCCAGAGAATACAACCGCTACACCAGCAAAGACATGCCGATCCAGGCCGACTTGAACAACCTACCTCCAACCCGTCTCAAATCTAGAAGGCCATTTTGGACTGTCACTGAAGCCCTTCAGCGATCTTCCCTCCGCCTTGCTGACCGACGGCGAAATGCTTGGAAGAACTGCGACGTACAGAATGGATTCCTTACAGAGGACCCCCTACAGTGCAACCTGCAGGATCAAACCTTCCTCGCAAACAGTGGACAACCGTCAACCGCCTCAGAACCGGTCATGGTGGATGCCGCCCGCCTTCTCCATAGATGGAAGATTAAAGCATCCCCATCATACAACTGTGAAGCTCCTAATCAGACCCTGGAGCACATCATTGAGCACTGCCCTCAGAGGAAATTCACAGGCGGCCTTCATAGAAACATAGAAGATAGGAGCATGAGTAGGCCATTCGGCCCTTCGAGCCTGCCCCGCCATTCATTGAGATCATGGCTGATCATCCAAATTCAGTACCCTGTCCCTGCCTTCTCCCCATATCCCTTGATCCCTTTAGCCTTAAGAAATATATCTAACTCCTTCTTGAATATATTTAATGAATTGGCCTCAACTGCCTTCTGTGGTAGAGAATTCCACAGGTTCACCACTCTCTGGGTGAAGAAATTCCTCCTCATCTCTGTCCTAAATGGCTTACCCCTTATCCTTAGACTGTGACCCCTGGTTCTGGACTCCCCGGCCATTGGGAACATCCTTCCTGCATCTAGTCTGTCTAGTCCTGTTAGACTTTTATAAGTTTCAATGAGATCCCCTCTCATTCTTCTAAACTCCAGCGAATATAAGCCTAATCGACCCAATCTCTCCTCAAATGTCATTCCTGCCATCCCAGGTATCAGTCTGGTGAATCTTCGCTGCACTCCCTCCGTGGCAAGAACATCCTTCCTCAGATAAGGCGACCAAAACTGCACACAATACTCAAGGTGGCCAACAGTGGACAACCATCAACCGCCTCAGAGCCGGTCATGGTGGATGCTGTCCATCTTCTCCATAGATGGAAGATTAAAGCGTCCCCATCGTACGACTGTGGAGCTCCTAATCAGACCCTGGAGCACATCATTGAGCACTGCCCTCAGAGGAAATTCACAGGCCGCCTACAAGATGTCCACACTGTTACACCGGAAGCTTTGGCCTGGATATCTGACATTAGATATTTGTGAGAAGTCACACAACACCAGGTTATAGTCCAACAGCTTTATTTGAAATCACAAGCTTTCGGAGCGCAGCTGCTTCGTCAGGTGAAGACTTCCGAAAGCTTGTGATCTCAAATAAAGCTGTTGGACTATAACCTGGTGTTGTGTGACTTCTCACATTTGTCCACCCCAGTCCAACACCGGCATCTCCACATCATGACTTAGATATTGATATTTGATTTGCTTTGCTACAACCATACGAAAGAAGAATAATCTGGGACCTTTAGTTATGTAGTTCATAAGATAACTTTTTTTGGGGGGGGGGGGGGGGGGGGGAAATGTTCCACATTTACATTTCTTGTCTGGTAATGATTTACAATATCTAAGACTAGACTGCCCCAGACATAAGCATGACTGGCTCAGCCTGCAATAATAGACATTATTCATTCTCCTGCAGCTGGATGGGCGGGGACAGGAGGATGATGGACATCTCAGTCCGCCAATGGGAGAAGGGAAGGGCGGGCTGGAGGCTGATTGACGGGGCGGGTCGGAAGCGGATTGATTGACGGGGACGGCCGAGCAATCAGGAGCCGGCAGGGCATGGAGGGACAGCCAATGAGAGCGGGAGGGAGGCGGGAGCGCAGCAGCGGCTTGATTGACAGGGACCGCCGAGCAATCAGGAGCCGGCGGGGCGTGGAGGGGGAGAGCCAATGAGAGCGGGAGAGAGGCGGGATCGCGGTAGCGCGTTGATTGACAGGGCCTGCCAAGCAATCAGGAGCCGGCGGGGCGTGGAGGGACAGCCAATGAGAGCGGGAGAGAGGCGGGATCGCGGTAGCGCGTTGATTGACAGGGGCCGCCGAGCAATCAGGAGCCGGCGGGCGGCCGGGGCCGACCAATAGGGGGCTTGGAGGGAGGCGGGAGCGCGGCGCGTGGGGGGGCGGGGTATAAAAAGGGGCCGCTGAGTGCCGGCGTGCGGTCAGTTGTGAGCGAGTCGGCGGCGATGGCGGACGTGCGAGCGGAGCTGCCGCCGGCGGCCAAGCGGCTGTGTCTCGGCAACTGCGGGGCGACGACAGCGGCGGCGGCGGCCGTGGCGAGAGCGGCCCAGACAAAGCCGGGCCACGGCAGGTTCCACAAGCCCGACACCCTGCTGGACATCAGCGCCAAGAAGGTGGCGGAGAAATGGCCGTTCGAGCAGGTGAGAGGAAAAAAAAATAGAAATTAAAAAAATTGCCCCAGTAAACAAGGCTGAAAACAATAGGCAATAAAGCCCGAGCTGTCACTCTCTCCAGCAGCTCAGAAATCCATAACAAACACCCCCAGCTTTAACTTTTACATCAAAAATACTTCATTTTTTTGCTTTTTAATAGAGATTTTCCAATTTACAACAGTGCAGATCTGTCTCCAATTGTCTTTTTTTAACATATTTAGTCAAATTAAAGTCTTAATTGTTGTTATAATTGTTGTACAATCTTCCAACAAACACCCCAGCTTTAACTTTTTATCAATTGTTGGTTTCAATCATATTTTTTGCCTCATCTAATTTTTTTTTTTTTAATTTCCAATTTATAAGATGGTGCAAATCTTTCTCTAATTGTCATTTTAATTCAAATTAAAAGCCTTATTTGCTATTTAAATTGTTGTACAATCTTCCAACAAACACCTCTGCTTTAACTTTTTTATTAAATATTTCAGCTTTAACTTTTTATTAATTGTTGGCTTTGATCATATTTTTTGCCTCATCTAATTTCTTTTTTAATTTCCAATTTATAAGATAGTGCAGATCTTTCTCCAATTGTCATTTTTATTCAAATTAAAGCCTTATTTGCTGTTAAAATTGTTGTACAATCTTCCAACAAACACCTCAGCTTTAACTTTTTTATTAAATATTTTAGTTTCAATCATATTTTGCCTCTTTTCCCCACCCCCCAAATTTATAACTGGGTGCAGATGCTCTTTCTCCAGTTGTCTTTTTATTAATCAAATTGAAGGCTTTTATTTAGTAATGAAATTGTTTTTTGTGTAAAATGATTGATTTTTTATTATATATGATTTTATTTAAAAGGAAACCTGCTGTTGTCGAGGTACTTTCTCCCCCCACCTCCCCAACACGCAGCAAAGCTAAGATCCATTTTTAACTAAAAAAAAAATGAGGGAGAAGGGGATAAAGTGAAGGTTATAAACAGCAGAGGGAATTAGAAAGTCGCTCTCAATTGAAAGTTTGGGAATTAACTTGAATCCAGTGGGAGAGTGGAAGCTATTCCTGTGGAAAGGTTAAAAATCAGACTCGTAACTGGGACGAGGACGAACATTGCAGAATGGGGAAAGAAATTGAGTAAATTCAGGGAGGGGGGGGTTGAGTTTAAAGGGAACCCATATAGGGCTTGTTAAAGACTGTCTTGAAGCACAAGATGGTTAAAAACTGACTAACTGAATAACTTCTCCAGTTTATAAAAAAAAAATCAAGAATTAGGTTTTTTCCTACTTGTTTTGAACTTCATGTCAAAGAATGACACCCGCAATTGATTCTTGCAGTAGATGTCACTGCATTTTCTTGGTGTAATACCCCTTGTGTCTGCAGTTAATTTTAGCATCAATACTAGTGAGCGACTTTGTCATTTTCTTCCAGATTACATTCTTGGTTTTGTGGTTCAGCAGATAATGCAGTAATAGCTGCTTTTGTTTAAGTTATTTTGCAGTAAGTTAGTGCGGAAGAGTTCTGCTAACTGCTCCTAATTGGCGTAGGTTTTTTTTGACGCAAAGTTGACTTCATTTACACAATGCTCTTTCCAAACAATGGACGGTGTAACTTAAGAGAAAGGGAAGGGCTCTCTTCTGTACATGGGTATGGCTGTCATGAAACAGATAAAATATTCTAATTATTTGACACAGAATTGATCTTGTGCTTGCCAGTCTTGTACAAGGTTTTTTTACGAGAGTTGAGCATGTAACCAGTGAACCTTCCTTGAGTACATGTCTGTGTGTGTGTGTCTGTGTGTGTGTGTCTGTGTGTGTGTGTCTGTGTGTGTGTGTCTGTGTGTGTGTGTCTGTGTGTGTGTGTCTGTGTGTGTGTGTCTGTGTGTGTGTGTGTGTCTGTGTGTGTCTGTGTGTGTCTGTGTGTGTCTGTGTGTGTCTGTGTGTGTCTGTGTGTGTGTGTCTGTGTCTGTGTGTGTCTGTGTGTGTGTCTGTGTGTGTCTGTGTGTGTCTGTGTGTGTGTGTGTCTGTGTCTGTGTGTGTGTGTGTCTGTGTCTGTGTCTGTGTGTGTCTGTGTCTGTGTCTGTGTCTGTGTCTGTGTGTGTCTGTGTCTGTGTCTGTGTCTGTGTGTGTCTGTGTCTGTGTGTGTGTCTCTGTGTGTGTGTGTGTGTCTCTGTGTTCCCTGGGGAATAGTCACTCTGGAGAGAGAGTCCGAGTGCGCAAGTTGGTCAAGATAGTCATGATTCAGACTTGAGTTTGCCGCTTTAACCTCCTCGCCAGAGCCACTCGCAGAAGTTTGAGACCGTCTGTGCGATTAACATTTTTAAAAAAACTTGTGGGAAGAGAGAAAATAGAAATTGAGACCACGCGAATTGTTTTTTTATACCGAAACATAGTTCAGAGTCTTTCATTGTTGGTCGGGACCCAGGAATTGGCCAGCATCAGATCTGGTTTAAAATGGCTTGTTTGCACAATATATGGGTCATGAATGACCTCGGATTCCTGGTTGGGATGTCATCGTACACTTAATAAAACTCTAATTAAATTCACAATTCTGCCGTACCCAATTGTAATCGTAAAACCTTTAATCAGTCCAACTGGATTATATTGTGTACGCATTGCGATTTTAATTTGGCAGCTGACCTTCCAATCCAAGAAGGTTGATCTGTACAGCTTCTCGTCGGAAACTGATTTGTCTCGTGGGCTTGTAAGTTACTGGCTACTTCCATCCTTTTGTACTGTGCTAACAATTTTTTGCCCTGCTTTTTGTGTTACTTTTTTGGCCTCTGGTTTTTACATTTTGTGAAAAGTTCCGAACAGTCAATTCAATCAAGAGTTTGTGTTGATTTGTGCAGCCTGGTTATCCGAGTGGGTGTGGAAATTAAAAAATACCATCAGACATTCCCCTCCTCCTCTTCACCCCCCTCCCTCCCCGGACGTACCAATCCCACAGCCATGGACTGACGTAATTTTGTCTCAAGGCGATTGAAGCTGTAGCAACTAACAGAAAACCATAACAAAGCCTTTCCACTTCAAAGCAGAAATTTCCAATAAAAACAGCATGGTTTGTGGTTTCTTGTAGCGTTGCTATCGATATGCTATATGTAGAATAACGGATGCCAAGGAGGGAGTTTAAAAGCTGACTGTCGAAGGGTTCCTATAAATTCATAAGTAGCGCTTAAGTGATTGTCTGAACCCACCTATAGTCCCGAACCCCCCTTTTACTGTCTGTTATTTTACACGTTTAAAGATCACGATGAAAGACTTGACACTTGGATTTTGGTTAAGTGTAAGTGGCGTGAACTTTAAAAGTCCAGCGGTGATGTACAGTTGTTTTATTCATTAGGATCTTGGTAAGGCGTAAGGGTAGATCCGGGGAAAAGAAATGGGTACAACGTTCATTTGAACTGGAGGGATAAAAGACCAGCACAATTGGACTTCATCCTTCCAAATGGGTAGAATTTTGAGCTCCAATGCTGGGACCTAGTACTGATGGTAGTCAGGGTGGGGAGGCAATTTGAGGTGACAAATTGAGAATATTGCATGAGTGCACTGGCTTAAGTATAATGTTTCTTAGTGTATCATAGCATCGTAGAAAGTTACAGCACAGAAGGAGGCCATTCGGCCCACCGTGTCTGTGCTGGCCAGCAAAGAGCTATCCAGCCTAATCCTGCTTTCCAGCTCAGTCCGTAGCCCTGTAGGTTACGGCACTTCAGGGGCATATCCAAGTACTTTTTAAATGTGATGAGGATTTCTGCCTCTATCACCCTTTTGGGCAGTGAGTTCCAGACCCCCACCACCCTCTGGGTGAAAAAAGTTCTCCTCAACTCCCCTCTAACCCTTCTACCAATTACTTTAAATCTATGCCCCCCTGGTTATTGACCTACTAAGGGAAATAGGTCCTCCTTATCCACGCTTTCTCGGCCCCTCATAATTTTATACGCCTCAATCAAGTCTCCCCTCAGCCTCCCCTGTTCCAAAGAAAACAACCAAAATAGCTAGATATCTCCAGTCCTGGCAAGATCCTCGTAAATCTCCTCTGCGCCCTCTCTAGCGCAATCATATCTTTCCTGTAATGTGGTGACCAGAACTGTACGCAGTATTCTATTGGCATCACTCCACTACAAAAAGTCTGTCGCTGATGTTGTACAACCGCCCAATGCACTTGTATCAAATTCCTGAACTGAGGCCTTAATTTGCTTAGAATAAATGGGCTGACACTCCTTTTAAAGTGGTGGGGAGAGAAACTTCAATGAGTGCGCTAAGTGTTCGTAGGTTAACATCGACCTGATTTCCAGGTGCTAATGTTGGCGTTGGCAGATCTCGTTTTCCGATGGCTAATTTGAATTGTGGTGGAAATTCAGTTCTTTCACTATCCTGTGCTTTCTGGCAGCTATTTTAGATAGTAACCTAGTCGGCAGGTGACGTCCTCACTTCAGAGGGCATGTCGTTTAAAGAAATCTGTTTAAATACCTGAGGTTGCGTTTTATGCAGTGGAGGCTGTGCTTAAAAACTTGGGTATGAACTGCCAGCAAGTAATGAAGGGAGAAAGCTGCCGCTTCTACTGATGGTTTGGGTGGAGTCCACGATGGGATCAATTATACATCTGTGGAAAGGATGGACTCGATGGGCCAAATGGTATTTTCTAAATTACTTTGAATTAGTTGTTCTGTCGTGAGCGAGTTAGGACGGTGGTTTATACGAGCAAACAGTACAAGACCGACTACTGTGTTTGGTTGGGGGGGGGGGGGGGGGGATTGGATTGGGGAGGGGGTAGAGCGGCTGATAGTTAAAGACTAGTCGCTCTGTCTTTTTTTGAAGGGATTCCTGCAAAACTCTGCCCTGCTGCTGACACAGCCTGTACAAAATGAACAATCCGTTAGTGGCTTTCTATCATGACCCTAAAGGAAATCTTTACGGGATTTGTTGTCCTGTATATTGTGAGACTTTCATTGAAAGTTGGAAAATGGAAATTGCTTATTTCAACTTTGGAGACGTTCAGCTGCTTACTTCTGAAGGCCAGGCTACATTTTGTTCCCACGTTATTGTTTTAAGTTATGCCTCTTGAAACCGTTATTGTATTCTCTACCGACATGGTACTGTCGTGTTCAATTTTCCTTTTACTGTGCTTATTTTTAGGTCGAGGAGCGATTTTCTCGCATTCCAGAGCCAGTTCAGAGGAGGATTATCTTCTGGTCCTTTCCCAGAAACGAGCGGGAGATCTGCATGTACTCGTCACTCAGCTATCAGTGTCAGGAAGGGGAGAAGGATGGTGAAGTTCCCTTCAACAAAGGGCTAAGATTATTGGAAACTGGAGCCATAGATCGGGTACTGCAAGTAGGTGAGTACCTTCAGTAATCTGGAGGCGGTGATTGCCGAATGTGGATAATCTGAGGCCCATTAATACAGTTTCGATCAGTGTACATAGCATGCCATCATGTCGCATCTGATGAGGCGTCTGTTTGGTTAAGACCTTATCACTGAGATGGTCAGACACAATTTTCTTGCTTGCGCACCAGAAGTGCAGGATGGTAGAGGTGCCCTACAGGATGTTTGGATAAAGTGTTCTTTCCTCATGCAGTCTGCTTGTAGGAGGAATGATTTGGGTCTACTGAGACCTGTATCAGTAAAAAGCCACTTGATGGTATGTAACAAGAGGGTGGGGGAAAAAAATCTTTGCTTGAAATCACTGTGCCTATTGAAACTTTTTGTATTGCTGTTGGGTCGTGTCTGCTGTTCCTGAACTTGAGTTTGAAAAGCAGGCATCATTTGTAAGGGAGCAGTTAACAAGATCTAGACTGCTAACTTGGCAAGGAGTGAGTAGCCGTTAGCAGCATCTCTTGTTATGTAGTGGACTTCCTTTTACGATGCTAGTGTGGTCCCAAGACGGTGGAAATGCAGCTTTTTCCCACAATAGTGAAGTCATAATAAACTAATTTCAGATGGCTTGGGACATAACCTTCGATTTAAGAAAAAAACTTGAATGGGGCTTCATGTGATGAGTTAAGCTAAACACGCAGTACTGAGAGAATAGAATCCGAGATGTTTACGGCACAGAAGGAGGCCATTCGGCCCATCGTGTCCGTGCCGGCTGAAAAAGAGCTCTCCAGCCTAATCCCACTTTCCAGCTCAGTCCGTAGCCCTGTAGGTTACGGCACTTCAAGAGCATATCCAAGTACTTTTTAAATGTGATGAGGGTTTCTGCCTCTCCCACCCTTTCAGGCAGTGAGTTCCAGACCCCCACCACCCTCTGGGTGGAAAAAGTTCTCCTCAACTCCCCTCTAATCCTTTTACAATTACAGGAAACTTTGGTTTATCTGGAAGTTATATGTCTGGAATACTCGATCTAATGGCAAAAATCAGAGCCGTTTTCTATTTTTTTTTAGTTCTCGTTGCTTTTTCCCCCCCCCAGTCAAGCACTGCAAGGTCTGTAGCTAAAGCAACAGCTTCAGCTACAGATGCTTGCAGCTGACTGTTTTGAAGCTGTTGCTAAGCAAGTGTTTGTTGATTCACACGGAGCTTCTCAGTTCCGTATGTTTAAACATTAACTCTGGTATGTCCGGCACTTTTGATACGGCACCAGCTCGGTCCCGTCAGTGCCGGATATCAAAGTTTCCTGTACTTTAAATCTATGCCCCTGGTTATTGACCTCTGCTAGGTGAAATAGGTCCTTCCTATCCACTCTATCTAGGCCCCTCATCATTTTATTCACCTCCATTAAATCTCCCCTCTGCCTTGGTATACACCGATTTTAAGGTTTCAAGTTGGATTCTTTATTTCCCCCCCCCCCCCCCCCCCCCAATCCCCATCCCTGTTTTCTTGGTCATTAGCTGGGGCGTCAGTAGGGGCTGCAGCTTGCCTGTACTGTGTCAGCTGTGTCTCAGTGGGGAGCACTCTCTCTCTCTCTTGCCTCTGAGCCAGAAAGTTGTGGGTTCAAGTCCCACTCCAGAGACTTGAGCACAAAAGTTTAGGCTGACTCTCCCAGTGCAGTGCTGAGGGAGTGCTGCATTGTCAGAGGTGCCGCCTTTGGGATGAGACGTTAAACCGAGGTCTCGTCTGCTTTCTCAAGTGGACGTAAAAGATCCCATGGCACTATTTCTAAGAGCAGGGGCGTTATCCCCGGTGTCCTGGCCAATATTTATCCCTCAACCAAGAACTCTCTTTATAAAAATAAATAAATAAAAATAAAAATGATCCAGTCATTATCCCACTGCTGTTTGGGAGCTTGCTGTGTGCAAATTGGCTGTCGTATTTCCTACATTACAACAGTGACTACACTTCAAAAAGTAATTCACTGGTTGTAAAGTGCCTTGGGACGTCCGGTGGTCATGAACAGCGCTATAGAAGTGCAGGTCTGTCTGTCTGTCTTTCTTTCTGTCCCTTGCCTCAGGAGCTGGGGGGGGGGGGGGGGGTGGGCAGGGCAGTGGAAATCCGCCAGGGTTCCTGCTCCTGATTGCCGCTGTGACCCTGGGAGGTGCAGGGGTGGATGGGATGTTGAGCCTGGTTACAATTGCCTCCAAGGTCAAATAGTCTGAAAGCATTCCCCCGTTGGCACTCGATCAGGATGTGCCGATGCCTGCGGATCCATATCCCAGTTGAATTGGTGCCTTAAAGTGAGGAGAAGAATTCATCAAAGATTGCATGTGTTCCATCCCCCTCCATACTTTGTCCTTCTGCTTGAGTATTATAATGTCTGAGCTACATCTAGGAATTTGTGTAGCTCTTTATTGAGCTTTAGTTCCTCGTCTGACTTGTACGAAAATCACACTTTTATAGTGCTTGCATAATAGGCTAACCCTTTGCACAGTTCTGAAAGCTGATTAGACGATGAGTCAGTAATCCAGTTTCCCTTTGTGTGGTAACACTGCACCAATGACTTCTGTCTCTGTGTTGCGTTGTTGGCCTCTAGGCTTCCCTAAACTGATTTGTTTGGGGTGTGTAATTATGTATAATTCATATCAGAGGTCCCTGAGAAACCACTGGCAGGTGTCTGCTTCTCGATTTGTTTAACAGGCTTATTTTTTTGCACTTGCAAGGTCATTCTACTGAGTCAATCCAGCAACGCGCAAGAGAAAAAAATTTTTGTGGAAAAAAACGAACCAATGTTGCGTTTTGCAATAAAGGGGTGGGATGTACCCAAGGGCTTCAGCTAACGACCTTAAATCATATAAAAGTAGAATTTGAGCAGTTTGCAAAGCCTTCTGAGCACTAGTGACTGTTACAACCTTGCTGTGCAAGTCAGCTGTTTTTGTGAATTAATTTTGCCGTGTGTGTAGTTTGGCTTTGACTTTAAGGTGTCTGGATTCCCTTAAAAGAATGATGCGCTGTCGACTGCTCGTACCCTGCTCCTTGCTTGCTGGCCGAGTGGTCTCTCGCCTTTTTAACCCTTTTGTCTGAAGAAATGTATCGTGCAGTTCAGTTCCATTTTGGCTCCTTGGCCAAGCCACCATGCGTTGAGATGTTGGCTGGCTGCTTCTCAAAAAAAAAAAAAAAAAAAAACCAGCGACCACCTCGAGTTCGGTGTAGGAAGAGCTGCGTCTGATTATTCATTTTGTGACAGCCGCTCTCTGGCAGCGGTGCTTGGGTTTAAGAAGGAAAAGAAACTACAAATGCTGGAAATTGGAAATAAAATCAGAAATGGTTGGCAATGCTCTACAGGCTAGTCAGCATCTGAGAAGAGACAGGTTCATGTTTCAGATGTAGATCCTTCTGATCTTTACAGACCTGCAGTGATTTCTGACATTTTCTGAACACTGCTGATCAGTTCTATTTGTTCTCTTCAGTGGCTAGAAAATGAACATTGCAGCTGATTTCAGAATGGGCTGAGTTTTGTTTTTTTGCATTCATTCCCTCTAAAGCAATCTGTGGCTTTGGTGCTACTTCTGACTCCCAAACCCTGGCAGTCCAGCCTTTGGCAGACCCAGTCCTACTCCACGCACTTGCTTGCTGCTTTGTCCTGTGTGAATGCCGTGGGCCTGGAGGTTTTTGAAGGGCTGTTTCTGACCGCGATCACCTCGCTGGTGGATAAATCCAGTTGCGATTGGTTGGTATCGGAAAATACACATTAACGGGCACATGGATTTAAATGCTTTGGCCCCCAGAGGCTCCGTGCAGACAAGAGCATGGGCGCCCTGCTTGAAACCGGCTTCACTGGTGAATGAAGAGGAGGTTTGTTCTCTGGTATAACAACCTGTTAATTACTGTAACATTTGATACTGAACAATTTAAATCCAGCATTGCAGGTGTGCAGAGGTTTGCCAATTGTGGACAGGTCTAATTAATGTAGTTCAGGTGTTATTCCTGGAATTAATACAGGGTAACTGATATCTGCCAGTATGTTGTAACTGGATGAGTGGGAGAAAGCTTGTGAATGTTGTCTGTTATTTTTTCCCCCATAATCATTGAATTTTTCAGCACAGAAGGAGGCCATCGTGCTTCTGCTGGCTCTGTTATCCACAACGTCCCATTCCCCGATACCTCTAGGCTGACGCTCCCAGTGCAGTGCTCAGGGAGTGCTGCACTGTCAGAGGTGCCGTCTTTCAGATGAGACGTTAAACCGTGGCCCCGTCTGCTCTCAGGTGGACGTCAAAGATCCCACGGCCACTATTTTGAAGAAGAGCAGGGGAGTTCTCCCCGGTGTCCTGGGCCAAGGTTTATCCCTCAACCAACATCACTAAAACAGATTGTTTGGTCATTATCAGATTGTGGTTTGTGGGAGCTTGCTGTGCGCAAATTGGCTGCCGCATTTCCTATATTACAACAGTGACTACACTTCAAAAAGTATATCATTGGCTGTAAAGTGCTTTAGGACGTCCTGAGGTTGTGAAAGGCGCTATAGAAATGCAAGTTTTTTTCTCTTGGCTCTGATCGACTGGCAATGAGAAAGTGTGTGCCAGAAATGTACAGGTTGGCCAACCTCTCCAGGCCAATTGGCTCTCTTGGGAGCAGCTTGCTGATACACACGTGGTACGAGGGAGTTCCTGGGAAGGGAATGAATTGGAGGAGATGGTACCGAGGGCCTTGATTTCAACAGGGAGGAGGAATTGCATGTAGGATGATGTATCGGTGCATTGTGTGGGAGGGAACAGAATATCTCGATGCTGAGGTAATGGATGAAAAGGAACCATGTATTTTTGAAGCTTCAGTTTTCTTTTGTGCCAGAGAAACACAATACTGTGTCAAAAGCAAAATACCGCTGGAAATCTGCAAAATAAACTAACCATGCTGGAAACACTCAGGGTAGGGATAGAGATAGATTCAGGTCGATGACCTTTTCATCAGATTACTCTATGTATTGTAAAGCAAATGTTTCCCTTTTTGGGATTAGCTTCGTACGAGTGCTGATGAATTGTATTCAAGGTTTTGAGGGTTTGCTTCTTCACTACAATAACTTTTACAAAAAGATTTGGTGCAGAGGTACTAGCTCATTTTATTTATGATTAATTGTGTATCTCCTAGTTTCAGTAAAATAGCTGCTTGGCACCTTCAAGGCAGGATAGATGCCAGACAATTGCTTTAATGGTGTCTCTTCAGATGTCCAGTGAAGATCTGTGCATAATACTGCTTCATAGGCTATGTTCATGCAAGTGTGGGTGAAAGACAGGCCAGTTTGAAGGGATTGGTGCGTGAATTGTGTACTAACGAACAGAAATTGGCTGCGAACAGCTCATAGTGCTGCTGCAGCTGTTTTCAGTTCAGGCAGTGGGCCAAGCCAGAGAGGTAACTCTGCTTAACCCCACCTGGAGGTGCTGACTCGAGCCTGGACATTGTTTCACAGGTGCTGGCTGCCCTTCAGCGTTTTGTCTGAGTGATTGCTCTTGTGTGAGGCTGGAAAGCAAGTGATGGTATGTTAGTCGAGTC
This sequence comes from Somniosus microcephalus, assembly GCF_052327205.1. Taxonomy (NCBI): domain Eukaryota; kingdom Metazoa; phylum Chordata; class Chondrichthyes; order Squaliformes; family Somniosidae; genus Somniosus; species Somniosus microcephalus. The sequence continues at coordinate 27,149,628 of NC_141017.1, read as the reverse complement.
TGGAAGCTGGAGCCAGGTCCGGTCCTGTACTCTGTGCTCACATGCACATGTTTCAACAGGTCACTGGACAGAAAACTAGAACCGAGATCTTGGCTGACTGCGACAATCACCCCCCCCCCCCCACCCAACTCGCTTCCATGGCTCGGGCATGAATTGCAGCATCTAACACTAGCCTGACAGTGACTAGTTAACTTAGTGCACACTAGGAGTCTAACTGGGGTTCTTACTGGTCTGTGGCCTGAGGTGTTATGCATTGCCAATTTCCCCCTGTTCCTGCCTTGAGTGACCTCTGCACTGTGCTCCACTTTAGCTTTTAGTTAGGTGCCAGTCACATTGAGCCCTGCAGTGTAATTCAGAGACCCAGGTTGCTGAAGTGTCTCTGTGGGAACATGTGTACGCAGACCAGCTTGGGCTCCCCATTCTGGAGAGGTTGTAAAGTCATACGTAGTATGTACACATATACATTCACCAGGGTGATGCCAGGAATGGGGGCGGGGAGACATGGGTGATCCTGGAACTGTTAGCACTGGAGTAGAGGAGGCCAGAATAACATCGAGGGGTTTTAACAGTGAATAGGGATAAACCTTTTCCTTGCATCAGTGACGTTAGGAGAAAATTATTTCTGCTGAGTTATTGGAACACGGACTGCTTTGTCGGTGGTTGAAGCAGAGGGCTTTGCATCTTTTGAGGGGAAAAGTGAATAAATATTTGAAGCAGAGGAGAATGCTGGGCTATGGGAACAGGAGCATGGTGTTGGGGATTGCTACAGTAAAGAGCTGGAACAGACGACCTTTGTGGTTCTGCAGTTGACAGCACATTGGTCGACCTATATTTCTATGGTTCTGTGATGTGTGTTTCCATGAAAATCAGTACACTTATACTATGCAGTGCACGTTCTGTCTCGCTGTTTCTGATTGCTGGAGTCCACAGTACTTGAATTGACTTATCCTGGCAGTACAATTGTAGCCCACGCAAAATTGGATCTTCAAGTCTGCGGTCAGTATAAAGGAGCCGGATATAGCCATGCCAGCTGGATCTAGCAATGTGCATGCTAGCTAGCTAACGGGTGCTGGTTTTCCAGAATCTGAATTAAAACGAGACCAGCGTAAAAGCCTTGTGCACACCGAACCATCGGGGAAAAACTTACTGTTTATTATCCAGTAAGTTAAAGTAATCTTCACTCCTAACACAAACCAAACCTCTTGTATGGTTTAGGACCAGGAGTAGAGCATTCAGCTTGTTCCGCCATTCAGTTAGACCATGGCTGATCTGTACTGCAACGCCATTTGTCCACCTTGTATCCCTTGAAACCCTTGCCCAACAAAAATATGCTGATTTCAGTCTTAAGTTTCAGTTGACCCACAGCCTTTTAGGTGAGTGAGTTCCAGATTTCCACCACCCTTTCCTGATTTCACTCCTAAATGGCCCAGCTCTAATTTTAAAATGATGCCCTGTCCTGAATTACTCCACCAGAGGAACTAGTTTCTCTGTATCTACCCTATTGATCCTGTTATAATTTTAAACACCTCAATTTAGATCACTCCTCGACCTTCTAAACTCAAGGGAATACAGGTCAAGTTTATGCAATGCTTGTTCCCTAATTTAAGCCTTTAAGCCCTGGTATCATTCCAGCGAATCTGCCTTGTTACCCCCCCCCCCCCCCACCCCCAACCAAGGCCGAGATCTGTTGAGGTGCAGTGCACCAAAACTGAACACAGTACTCCGATGGGATCCGAACAAGACTCTGTACAATAACATCCTCCCCTTTGTATTCCAGCCCCCCCTTTGTGGGGTGGAAGTGAAGGAGTTTTAGTTCTTGTAGATCCATTTTTCTTCTGTGTAAGCTCAAGAGCTTATATTTAAATAGCACATCCTCAGGATATGCCAAAGTGTTCCACAGCCAATGAATGACTTGAATTGTGCAGTCACTTATGTAGGCAAACGTAGCAGCTAATTTACATGGTATTTATAGCACAGAAACCGGCCCAAAGGGTCCGTGCTGGTGTTTGCGCTCCGCACCAACCTCCCACCCCTCTTCATCTCACCCCATCAGCATATCCCTCTATTCCCTTCTCCCTCATGTGCTTATCTAGCTTCCCCTTAAATACATCTATACTATTTGCCTCAACCACTCCCTGTGGTAGCGAGTTCCACATTCTCACCACTCTCTGGGTAAAGAAGTTTCTTCGGAATTCCCTATTGGATTTATTAGTGACTATCTTTTATTTATAGCCTCTAGTTCTGGTCTCCCCACAAGTGGAAACCTCTTTGTCTTCACTATCAAACCTTTTCATAATCTTAAAGACCTCTATCGGGTCACCCCTCAGTCTCTTTTCTAGAGCAAAGAGCCCCAGCCTGTTCTCTATTTCCTGATGGGTATAATCCCTCAGTTTCTTGTATCGTCATTGTAAATCCCTTTTGCACCTTCTCCAGTGTCTCTATCCTTTTTATAATACGGGGACCAGAACTGTGCCCAGTGTGTAGTCTAACCAAGGTTCTATACAAGTTTAACATGACGTCTCTGCTTTTCAATTCTATCCCTCTAGAAATGAACCTCCGTGCTTTGTTTTCTATTTTTATGACTTTATTCACCTGTGCCGCTACTTTTAGTGATTTGTCTACCTATACTGCCAGGATCCCAGACCCGGAGGTGATGGGAACACTGAGCTTCAGTCACTCGCCTTCAGCTGTTAATTTCCCACCGCCAGGTAGATGTAATCTCTCTGCTCCTCATTGGATGCTACGGGATACAACTCTTGCAAAATCTGCGAGTGAACAGCAATTTAGATGAATGTTTTGGTGGTGGTTGAGGGATGGGGTCTTTTACGGGTGCCCGAGATGGCAGCTGAGTCCTTTAGTTTATGGTACCTCTGACAGTGCAGTGTTCCCTCAGCACTGCAGTGCCAGCCTAGATCTTGTGCTCGAGTACCCGAGTGGAGCTTGAACCATTGCGAACTAGACCAAGCTGATATTGAAGTTGTAAATGCTCACCCAGTCCTGCAGAGTACCTGGCACTTAATTGGTCTGATGCCTGTGAGGAGCAGAAATAGTGCGTTTGTGTTTGAAACTTGACAACTGTTGATATCAGTCTGCAATTAGGACTTTAGATGTAACTTTACATTAAAAAAAAAAAGCATCAATCCCCTTTTTTATTACAAGTTGCACAATTTTTTCAAGCAGTTTTAGCTGTCAGGCAGTTCCTTTTTAGCTGGGGTTTATTGCCACAATTTTAATTACGATTGTTCATTGAATAAAACAACTTGCATTTATATAGCCCCTTTAACGTAGAAAGATATCCCCTCTAATTTCTTTTGGTGCCGCACAGGCCATTCAAAATACCGTGCATGATACCTGGGATGGCAGGGATGACTTATGAGGAGAGATTGGGTCGATTGTGCTTATACTTGCTGGAGTTTAGAAGAATGAGGGGATCTCATTGAAACTTATAAAATTCTAACAGGACTGGACAGACTAGATGCAGGAAGGATGTTCCTGATGGCGGGGGAGTCCAGCACCAGGGGTCACAGCCTAAGGATAAGGGGTAAGCCATTTAGGACCGAGATGAGGAGGAATTTCTTCACCCAGAGAGTGGTGAACCTGTGGAATTCTCTACCACAGACAGTTGAGGCCAATTCATTAAATATATTCAGGAAGGAGTTAGATATATTTCTTAGGGCTCAAGGGATATGGGGAGAAGGCAGGGACAGGGTACTGAATTTGGAAGATCAGCCATGATATTGAATGGCGGAGCAGGCTCGAGGGGCCGAATGGCCGACTCCTGCTCCTATCTTCTGTTTCTATGTGCAGTTTTTACATTGAAAATCCTGCTGCGTGGGATCCCTGGAGTGCTGTGCGGCCACGTGGCTTAAAGGGAGCGTTGGTCCCAATGCACTTTAGCGGTGTAATTCCAAGCCAAAGAAGGGGATATTGGGAGTGGTGACCGAAAAGCTTGGTCGAAGAGGTGGGTTTTAAAGGAGATGAGGGAAGTGGAGAGGTTTACCGAACGTATTTATGGAGTGTAGGCCTTCTCATGAGGGGTCTGGATAGAGAGAGAGTTCCCATTGGCAGAAGGGTCGAGAACCAGAGGAGACAGATTGGCAAGAGAACCAAAGGCGCCATGAGGAAAAACTTTTTTATGCAGCGAGTGGTTAGGATCTGGAATGCACTGCCTGAAAGGGAGGTGGAGGCAGACTCCATTGTGGCTTTCAAAAGGGAATTGGATAAACCTGAAGGGGAAAAAAATGTGCAGGGCTACGGGGAAAGGGCGGGGGTGTGGGACTGGCTGAAGTGCTCTTGCAGAGAGCCGGCACGGGCTCGACGGGCCGAATGGCCTCCTTCTGTGCTGTAATCATTCTATGATTCGATGACGACTGGAGGCACGGTCGTCAGTGGGAAGTGGTGTGGGGGTGGTGCAGTGTGTGCTTCAGAGGCCAAAGTCAGGAAAGCACAGTTCTGGGAAGGAGGGAGTTGTAGCGCAGGAAGAGGTTGAGCTCGAGAGAAAGATTTGTCCAGGAAACAGCGCAATTACTCATGGCTCCTGCAGTTCCTGTTTGCTAAAAATGGAATGTCCAATCAGCAATTGGCACAGGAAAAGTGCAATCACACTAGTAAATGTTTTATTTTTATACATATAAAGAAACCATGGGTGGGAAATGGGACGTTTCCAAGATGCTAAATGCTGCATTTCACTGGTTTAAATTGTTTTAATTGCCTTCATTCTTTAGGCTGCTGTGTATTGGCTAAATAACATGCTTTGTCCTAGGATTGCGAGCAGCTTTTTTTTTCTCACGAAAGGTTTTGGATCTGTTTTCCACTACAACTTCAAAGCTATTTCCCCCCCCCCTTTCTAAAGAGCTAAAGGAAGTGACCATTGGGCTTGGGGACAGCACAGTCGGGGATGTTAATGCAGCCTTGAACCAAAGCTGTGTTTGAACGAACATTTTAAGCTTTTGTTCCAAGTGTCTTGCCGTAATCCCTGGCTGTGATTGATCACTTCACTCTTCGAGACTGATAATTTCACATGTCTTGTAGATCAAAAAGTAGTGGTTTGCACATGTGAAGTTTAAGACAATGGTCTCCTGTGGGATTCAGCCAAAGGATGTGTTTGGGCTCCAGTGGGAGCTGGATTCCTGGAGGGAGGGGGAAATCGGAATCTAGAACCAATAGAAGTGAAGTCCAGGTGTGTTTTGCTCCCAAGTTAGGAACTATCATAACTCGCTCCTGCCTTTCGTGCTCAGAGTAATAATTCTTTCACACCTGTGAAGGTGCTGTTATTCATTGCCATGCAATCTTAACAACTTGTGTTTATATAGTGCCTTTAATGTAGTAAAACGTCCCAAGGTGCTGCACAGGAGTATTTTAAGACAAAAAAATTTGACACCGATCCACAAGGATAAATTAGGGCAGGTGACCAAAGGTTTGGTCAGAGGTAGGTTTTAAGGAACGTCTTCTAAAGGAGGAAAGAGGTAGCGAGGCCGAGGTTTAGGCAGGGAATTCCAGAGCTTAGGGCCGAGGCAACAGAAGGCACGGCCACCAATGGTTGAGCGATTATTATCAGGGATGCTCAAGAGGGCAGAATTAGAGGAGCGCAGATATCTCAGGGGGGTTTGTGGGGCTGGAGGAGGTTAGAGATAGGGAGGGGGCGAGGCCATGGAGGGATTTGAAAACGAGGATGAGAATTTTGAAATCGAGGCGCTGCTTAACCGGGAGCCATTGTAGGTCAGTGAGCACAGGGTGTGATTGGGCGAACGGGACTTGGTGCGAGTTAGGTCACGGGCAGCCGAGTTTTGGATGACCTCGAGTTTACGTAGGGTGGAATGTGGGACGCCAGCCAGGAGTGCGTTGGAATAATAAAGTCTAGAGGCAACAAAGGCATGGAGCACAAGCTATACCTCACTACTATGTTATTTGCTGCGTTCTTCTGTAACTTTCCAGTTTTGTCCCCTCGCTCTTGTACCTGCTCGTGAAGGTGGCGACCAGCGCAGGGTACAGTTCCACTGGTGCTTGAACCCGACATCTCTCGCTTTGGTACTCTGTTGCTGCCAATGTTGGAGATTCTTGAGAAATTCCGCCTTGTTTTAAATACCTCTGGCAGAAGAGCAGTAAAACAAATGTAGTAATGTGACGACTAATGTAATGACCTTGCAGATCTCCTGGGCTCACTGAGCAAATCCCAGCTTGAAAAAAAAAATGGACGCGTGCTCCCAAGCCATAACCGGAAGTGTGTACGCATGCATCAGTCCGAGCAGAATTTGTTGCAGAAATCCAGTGATCAAAAGGGGGCACAACCAATATTCCCTCTACTTTAGTGCTACTTTGACTCTGCTCTTTCGGCGCTCCATTGGAACTTCTTACCCAATGCTGGGTACCTCTCTTTTTGAGCGAGCCTAGACTGCAAGCATTGTCGTGCTAGTAAAGGTGTTGATCAGCATTTTTTATTAAGTACTGTTTTACGTTGTGTTTAGCATCATTCTGTTCTTGTGAGCCCCGGAGACTGGTTGCTGTAGTGCAGGGGTCCTTTTATGGTTGGGGAGCCTTGCATGGTTGAAAAATCTAATGGCGTCAGTTGTGGTGGGACCTTCGCGGAGGTTTGGACCCTTCCAAACGACAGTCGAACTCCCCACTATTAATGCATCTCCAAAGGAAAGCCTCTACATGGAGGGGTCTATGTACTCCACTCTGTTTAATGTAGTTTTCATGGACCAATTTGCTGCAATATCAACAGGGGGCGGGGGGGGTGCTTTCACCTTTCAGGCACAACAAGCCTCCCAGATTTAAGTGAGATGGTGTCTTGTTAAACTGAGTCTGAGAGCTGAGGAAAGTTGCTGGGAGTCCTATTGTGCTGCAGGCTAGTTTTAACTTTCTGATGACTGGCTGTTTGTGGCCTATACCTGCCCTGTTACGAAGCAAGATGACGACTTAAGGCGAGCCCCTCAGTACTTTAAAAAAAAAAAGGCTGTTCCAAATTTAGACCGAGATCAATCTTGTATTTCCTGTTGTATCGTGGGACACGCAACGGAGGAGGAACAGACCCTAGAAAATCTAACTCTGCCAGATGTGGAGTGACCTTCAGACGTTTGGACTCTGCCAAACTGTACAGTCAAACTCCCTACTATTAATGTACTCTCAAAAGGAACGCCTGTCCCTATGCTTTGGGCGTGATTTGTTTTCTTTCTGAATGACTTTCGCTCCTTATTTCGGCTGCATTTGTTCTGCCTTTTTGACTTCCTCCTTTTTAAGATGCTCCTTAAAACCTTTGACCAAGCTTTTGGTCATCTGCCCTACCTTCGTACGTGGCTAGGTGTGAAATTTTGTTTGGTAACACTCCTGTGAAGCGCCTTGGGACGTCTTACTATGTTCAAGGCGCTGTATGAATAAGTTATTTTCCGTCTGTCACACGTGGAAAAGACTTGGCGCAGAAAGCCGGATGGTTGTGTACAACGTTCCCGCTAAGCTGCACGGTCTGGAGGTCCAGCGCTGGCGGCTCACAGGAGGAAACCACGCATGCACGAAAATTTGAATAGCCCGCGCAGCCCGTTAAAGGGGCTGTGCACAGGGGAGACTTAGAGGGAACATTGGTCGTGTGCCCCCTTTTGATCACCGGATTTCTGCAGCAAATTCTGCTCGGACTGATGCATGCGTACGCACTTCCGGTTATGGCTTGGGAGCAAGCGTCCATTTTTTTTTCCTAGCTGGGATTTGCTCGGTGAGCCCAGGAGATCTGCAAGTCATTACATTTGTCGTCACATTAGTACATTTGTTTTACTGGGATGTTGATCCTATTACATAGCTAGAAAGATGCAGATAGGTGCTTTCGCTTAGGTAGCTAACGCTGCCCTTTTATAAGTTAATAGACATATACCCATGGACCCTTTTCTTATCTTCAGGGGTCTCTCCCTCCCTCCCCTTCTCGCCCCTCCACTCTTTCTCTCTTTTCCCCCCCCCTCTCTTTCCCTCCCTCCCTCCCCCCTCTTTCCCCCCCCCCCCCACAAAAACCCCTCCGGTTTGGAAAAGTGCTACGCTGCACTGATAGCTGTGATTTATACCCTTGCCCAACAAAACTCATTCATCTTGGTCTTAAAAATTTCAATTGTCCCAGCACCCTCAGCCTATCCAGCAGCCTTTTGGAGGAGGGGGATCCTGATTTCCATCGCCTTTTGTGTGAAAAGTGCTTCCTGATTTCATTCCCGAGTGGCCTAGCTCTAATTTTATGATTACGCCCTCCTGCTCTGGGTTTCTTCACCAGAGCCAATAGTTTCTCTGTCTACCCTATCATTTTAAGACCTCGATCAGATCACGTTCAGTCTTCTAAACTGAAGGGAATACAAACCAAGTTTATGCTATCTGTCCTTGTAATTTAACTCTTGAAGCCCTGGTATCATTCTGACAGATCTGTGCTATAAACCTTCTCAGCCAGTCTATCTTTTCTGTGGTTTGATGCATCAAAACTGAATGCAGTACTCTCGATGCGGTCTGACCAAGGCTCTACAGCTGAAGAGTCACTTCCTCACTTTTGAGTTCCAACCCCCTGGAGATGAAGGCCAACGTTCCGTTAGCCTTTTTGATTGCTTTTTGTACCCATGCACCAGCTTTGAGGTTTGTGTATGTGGAAACTTAAACCCTTTTGCTTTTCCACAGCTTCTAGTTTCTCCCCATAATGAAAATAGTCTGGTTTGTTTGCTTGTCCGATCCAAAATGCTTACACTGCCCTACATTGGACTCCATCTGCCCATTCATTTAATCTGTCTATGTCCCTTTGCAACCTCCTGCTTCCATCTACACAACTTGCTGTACTTCCTAACAGTGTTACTTGCAGGCTTGGATATCCAACTCTCTCTTCCTTCATCCAAGCCAGCAGTATATATGGTGAAAAGCTGAGGGCCCAGTATAGCTCCCAGGGGCAAAACCATTGTCGTGGCCCGCCACTCAGAACAAACCCTTTATCCTTACCCTGTCTCCTACCCATGTCACAAGATTACCTCCAATTCCATGTGCTCTCACCTTTGCTCATAATCTCTTGTGTAGAAACCAGATCCTTACTGAAAGTCCATATAGATAACATCCACAGACACTCCCTTACCCACCATGCCAGTAACCACCCCCAAAAAACAATTTGATGAGCTCTCCTTGCTGACTCTCATCAGCTAATACTTGTCCAAGTTCTCGGTCACTGTCTTACGGATTCCTGTAACTTCCTCACAATGTCTAAACTGCAGGATAAGTTATGTGGTTCCTCCCTCCTTTATAATGGAGTGACATTTGCAGTTTTCTTATACTTGCTCCCATGGTCCCTGTGGGCTTTTAGCAAAGGTCATTTAAGGTTGGGAGCAGGAACCTTTCTCTCTCTTTCTCCCCGCCCCCCCCCCCGGTCCTCAGCTCTGTTGTAGAACTGTAATACCCACCCCACTGATCATCTGAGGTCGACTAACTTGGCATTGACCAGGCATTGAACTAGTCTCCTGTGTGATTCAGTGCATTGGGATGTACCTCTACCTTTGGAAGCCAAAACCTGATCTCTTTAACTTCTGAACAATCTGTTCTTTGCAGTAACTTTAATTTCACTGTATTTAATGGGTAAGCAATGCTTCAATTTTAAAATTCTCATCCCAACCAATGCCTTGCCCCTCCCTATCTCTCTAACCTCCTCCAGCCCTACAACCCCCCCGAGATATCTGCGCTCTTCCCAATCCTGGCCTCTTGAGCATCCCCAATATTAATCGCTCCACCGTTGACGGCCGTGCCTTCAGCTAATGAGGCCCCAGGCTCTGGAATTCCCTCCCTAAAACTCTCCGTCTCTCTACCTCTCCTACTTCAAGACACTTCTTAAAACCTACCTCTTTGACCCCTGCCCTATTATGTGACTTGGTGTCAAGTTTTATGTGAAGCGCCTTGGGATGTTTTAATATGTTAAAGGCGCTGTATAAATGCAAGATGTTGTTTTATATCTTATTCATGGAGGAAGAATTGGTTAAATATCATGCACTGGACAGTTTCCCACTCTTTGATGCCATAGCAACTTGAACATACTCACGACTGACTTGTTTGATCAGTATTTCTCAACCTATAAGCTTGTTCTGAGTGGGTTTAATGATGGTGGCTTATTTTACTAAATTTTACCCCAGGGAATATTTTGCAGCTGGGGCATGAATAGTTCAGGAAGTTTCGGTCTTTTTGCAGGTTTCTGTGACCCCTCCCCTCTGACTCACCCCTTCACTAGTGAGTTACTGGTGAGCTATGCGACTGGGGAAATAGCAATGAGTTAGATTAGAGCCTGCCATTGTTCCACTGGCTTTGAACTAAGCAAATCACACAGCTGCAGATCCTCTGGCAAGGAACTGAATTTCATGTCATGTACACTACTGAGTAACCTACACGGTTTCCTCTTGCCGTTTAGATATATGCCTTCCCTCCTGTGCTTCTTCCACTTGCCCCCTCCCCTAACTAATTTACTGTCTCTTTAGAGGAACAGAATCAGGGGAGTATGTTTATAATCAATAGTGTTGTACAGTGTCAGCTGTGGCTCAGTGGGTCGCGCCCACGCCTCAGAAGGTTGTGGGTTCAAGTCCCACTCCAGAGACTTGAGCACACAAATCTAGGCTGACCCTCCCAGTGCAGTGCTGAGGGAGTGCCGCACTGTTGGAGGTGCTGTCTTTCGGATGAGACGTTAAACTGAGGCCCTGTCAGCGCTCTCTGGTGGATGTAAAAGATCCTATGAAAACTATTTTGAAGAGCAGGGTGTCACCAGATTCCTGGGCCAATATTTATCCCTCCATCAACATCACTAAAACAGATTATCTGGTCATTATCACATTGCTGTTTGTGGGAGCTTGCTGTGCGTGTTTCCTACATTACAACAGCGACTCCACTTCAAAAAGTACTTCATTGGCTGTAAAGTGCTTTTGGATGTCCAGTGGCTGTGAAAGGTGCTATAGAAATGCAAGTCTCTTCTTCCCCCCCCCCCCCCCCCCCCCCCCCAGTACAGAACCTATTTGGAGCAGAGTGCCTGGTATAAAATCTACTTGGACTAGAGGAAATGATGTTTAAATGTCACTATCAGACTAGTGAGTTGTGAATTTCATACCGCACCGTTCTGATCGATTTAAGTGGGGCAGACTGAGATTGGAGTTAACTTTTGATATTCTGACAACTGACCAGCGATTTCCCCCGCCTCCACTAATGTGTCTGAATAAGGCGGGCTGTTACTATGACACGCTGACGTCTGGAGAACGGGATTTCAAATGCCCTGTTATCTTATGTGCCACACAATGCTAAACCTGTAATGTAATTTTTTTCTGAAATCAGTAACTTGGTTTCTGTTGTGCGATGCTTTAAATGAGATGATGGTGTCTAAAATCATGAAGGGTTTAGGATAGAGTAAATAAAGAGAAACTGTTTCCAATGGCCGAAGGGTCGATAACTAGAGGGCACAGATTTAAGGTGATTGGCAAACATGAAACTTTTTTATGCAACGAGTGGCTCGGATTTGGAACGCGCTGCCTGATCGGGCGGTGGATACAGATTCAATAGTCGCCTTCAAAAGGGAATTAGATAAATACTTGAAGGAGAAACCATTGCAGGGATGTGGGGAAGAGCGGAGGAGTGGGACTAACTGGATTGCTCTTCGAAAGAGCTGGTGCAGACTCGATGGGCCGAATGGCCTCCTGCTGTGCTGTACTGTTCTATATGCCCTGCTTTAGAACTGCAAGTACAACTGCTGCTGGTTTAGTGCTGATGTTAAATTTGATGTGCGAAGTGTGAACTATACTGGTCAGGCTGGGGAAGGCCATTACTGAAGCAGTTGGGTTTTTACAATGGTCTGGCAGCTTGCAAGTCACTATTTCCTCCTAAGTTGCTATCCCACAAATGACCAGATTACCACATTTCTTGAATTCTGTTTCACATCTTCCTGTGTTGGGAGTTTGTACTCGTGACTTCTGAATTGCTAGTTCTGTGGCATAACCACTAAAGGCTGCAGACTGGTACAGGTACTTGTATTTTTTTTTTTAATGAGGTGCACCTCAGTTTGTAAATGCCCCGGTCAAGAGGGATTGCATAATATCAACATGCTTGCTGCAGTGGTCGTTTGCATTATACTGCATGTAGTCTTGCATGCTGTAAATGTTTAGGACCTTGCATTAAAAAAAAAGCCAGACTTTGTACCAAAGGAATTGGCTATTCTAGCGGCAGGTAAGCTAACTGTACTGAGGGGTCTGCTAGTGAACCAAACTCTGAAGGCCCCAGGGCTCAGTCTGGGAACTGTGCGACGTAACCAACTCTCTGGGGTGTCATTGGGGCATGGCAGTTGGCCTGACTCTTGGGGAAGGGGACACCAGTATTGTGCCCTGCTCCTGAGGATTAACATCTGTTGATTCATGTTGGTGGTGAGCCTAGGATCAGACTGGGCTCTGAAGCTCCTACTGACTGACCAACCCATTGACGTTGTCTGGTCTCGTGAGTCATTAGTTCTGGGGCCCACAAAGGCCATTCCTATTTGCGCATACCTGTTGGTTTGTCCTGTTTTACTTGAGAACCTGGAGGTTTGCAAAGGGCTGTTCTTGGTGTTGCCTCGTTGGTAAATAAATCAAGCTCTGTTTGACTGAGCAGCTTAAGGCGCGTGCGAATTTATAGGGGCATTGATTTACATTTTATGTGCCTGATGTGGCTCTCATGGTATGCACCTGAATTGCTCGTGAAGACAGAAATGCTTGGGCACTCCTGGTCTCTGGGTGGAGTGCTGACAGCTTCCATCGTGTTTTGGCTATATTGTCGCATGGATCACTGCCTTCAGGAGAACAGGGGTAAGGGGGAGAACAGTGAGGAGGATAGGTTTGATCTGTGTATTTTGCAGTCGAGTACCAAATCATGTACAGCATCTGAATCCTTGGCTGTAACTGCAGACTTCAAAAAATGTCAAACAAAAGAAAACTCTCTCGTGCAAATGACTCTCGTATAAATTGGATATCTTGTCATTGGGTTCTGAGCTTTGTGAAACGAGAGTGTTGTGTAGCAGGAATGGTTGCATTCTTGTAACTTACTGTAGTAGAGGACAGGATTCTGGAGCAAATATTTGGCATTGGGTATTGAAAAGGAGAGCTTGATGTCCTTGTTGAAAATCAAGTAACAAACCTGCATTTTGAAAGACCATAAATACATTTGAATTGGATTCTCTGCTTTCTTGAGTTCTAACAATTGCAAATGTTAAATATGGTTTTTAACAAAAGTAATTAAAAAGGATCCTAAATGCAGAGTTTTCAGTTGGTTGGTTCCAACAATGACCTCTTGCACATATGCTGCTGCCCCCCAAAACCTCCCTTCGTCCCCTTCATTGACAGCCTTGCCTTCAATTGCTCAGGCTCTAAGCTCTGGCATTCCCTGCCTAGACCTCTCTACCTTTCTCCTCAAAACCTACCTCTTATCTTTCAATTACCTCCTAATATCTCCATTTTTGCCTTGAGTATTCTCCTGGTGACGCACCTTTTTTCTATGATAAAGGTACTAGATAAATGCATGTTGTTGCCATTATAAAGCTGCTTTGGTAAATGTGCTCAAAAAGGAGATTACAACATTAATTAAAATTAGCAATTTATTATACAAGAGAATTGATTGAGGAATACCTAAGGCTATAATGCAGTTTTGGAGTTTGGATGAAATTCATCCTCCTCTCCTCAGCTCAGCCATGGGCCTGTGCATGATGATTACTACTTTTCTGCGATGCCTTTGGTATCGTTCAAATTGCAAATCGGAGTTGTAAGAACTGCCTTCAGGATAGGGGAGAAAATCGCAAGAGATGGCATTAACCCTTTCATCTGTGTAGTCTTGTACAGCACTGAACAGAATGCTTTGAGAGTACGGTATAAAGTCGTGCATTGTAATTGGTATCGCATTGCATTATCCCTTTGTGCAGCTGGGCATTTCGTGTGCGTGGAATTCTAGGAACGAGGAACACAGTAGAGTTGTGATGAATAGTAACTTATTGAAATAGCCTGAGCACCTTGCTTTGGTGCAATAGTTGATCTATTAACAAGCTAAATATCCTACTCCCAGAATGAATTCTCTAAGGTTAGGGTTCTTGTGACCAAGGTTCCCTCAATTTTTTTTGGGGTGCACAGCCCCTTTAAGGGGCTGTGGCCCATTCACAGTTTCATGTGCGAAATGTAACATTGGAAAAGCCGGTCCCGGGCTGCATAGGACTGGCAGAGAGCTGCTGCATGGCTGCGCAGCTTAGAGGGAACTACTTATGTGCTTGTGTTGCATTGGAGTGCTGAGATGCAACAATATTGGGAGAATTCAGCAAAGCATGGTGATTGGTTGGCATGTTTCCCCGCTATGTTTATCTGAATTGGGGGGAGGGGGGGGGTAAAAATCCCCAGCTGTACTATCCAGATTTTTAACTTGGGTTATGTTTGCTAAGAGCATGTAGAACTGGTGGTTACAAGTTGGTTATTGCTGTCGGTATCGCATGGAGAGCATCATATAACAATCATGCAGCAACATTAAAGCGTGTTGGCTCACTGCATTTTTTTTCTCGCACACCGCCACGGACAGGGGAGAGGTGTTTCTGTGCCGGGCGAGGCATTTGGCAAGGTCAGCTGTCGCCAACTGCTCGCGCGCTCTCTCTCTCCGTATTAAGCATCTCATCACAGAGGAGGTTCCAGAGATTAATTTCAGTGAAACTATTGGACCGAACCCCATGCTGTCCTCCAGTGTACAATAGGAGTCAACCCTTCAGGGGTTGAAGAGAAATTTGAACAAGTTCCGATGTTTAAAGTGGCTGGTTATGTGCTTTACGGACAATTTTGTTTCTCTTCTGCAGTGAAATGGCTGAATTTTCCTGATTAGGGAATGGAAAGCTGTAATACACGGTTGTGCACTTGGTGAATCATTTCAAGGAACAATTTGAGGTTTCGGATATTTATATTGGCCCAGAAATTAGGTTCGGGGGCTTGCCGCGTGTGCAAGCCCCCGATGTGCACTCACCCGGCGCGCCGACAGCTGAAGCCTGGGCCTGTTTGGAATTCCTGTCACTGGCCCGGTTCAGCTGTCGGCGCGCTGTGCTTACCTGATCCAGCGGCGTAGTTAGTTCGATGTGCCGGCTGGGATCAGGTGAGCACTGGGCAGCCAATCAGGGGAGGGAAAAGTTCATTCATGAGTTTGATAGTAAGAACTGTCAAACTCATGAAAACTACGGGCACCCAAAACACAAACTTTAAATAAAATTTTAAAAAACATCCCACTAATTAAATGAACTATAAATAACTTTAATAAACTATTTTAAACAATTAATCAAATTTTTTAAGAAATCGGTTTAAAAATACACTTACCTTACTGTAAAGTCCTTAAACAATAAAGCTGTGGAAAAAATGTTAATTTTAAATAATAGACCACTTACCTTAAAGAATCAAGTCCTTACGTCTCCTTTTTACATTTCTAAAAAGTTCAGGCCCTTACACACGGGCAAACTGTCAAAAAGAAGGAAGTTCAACGCGTGTGAGCAGAGTCCTGCGTGCACGCGTTGGACCTCTGAACCCGTTGGAGGAAATGCCGGTTTCCCGTGCATGCTGAAATCCGGCACTTCCAACGGGCCCACGTGTTGGGACCGGAATTACTGGGCCATTGAATAGCACCCCATCCCCCCCAATTTTTTTTTTACAATTGACATGCTTCAACCCACTTTCCTGATGAATTATGCCCTAACAGTGACTCATCATGTAGTGTGGCTGCCTGTGCTTTGAATTCACTTGTTCTATACTTCAAGATTGCTTGAGGTTGGTGACGGTTGTGAACAGACACGTGCAAGATTGCGCCACTCCAAATTGCAATTTTCCTCATTGCATTTGACTGCACACCTTATCCGCTGTCATGAAGCCATTAACTGGCCAGCGATGCCAAAGGACCACTGTTGGTCCACATAGGTGGTCAGGTCCGCCCACCCTCTGGCACAAGAAAATGGCAGCCCCCCCCCCCCCCCCCCTTTGCGAGTGAAGTAGCAGTGGTGCAAGTGTAAGGTCCTCCTACTATTGGGCTTGATTTTTGTTTAATATTCCGGTTACAATGACGCAAGTTTGGTGACGGTCCAGTTCCTCGTCGCTTCCTCAACTCCTCTCCCCATAAATGTTCTCACTCTGTAGTGGAGACTGCTGCTTGCAGCCCAAGGTTGCGTGGAACCCGGAGCCGTGTTCATTTAGCACCCCCGTGTAAACTGAGCAGTGGGATTTGGCTGTTTGTTTAGCTGGGTTTGCTGTGGATGAAGGTTTTAATTGTTTATCGAGAGCTGTGTGGGGCTGGTGGTCCAGTTTGTTCTATAATTGCCTGACTGCTTTGACGGCAAATGTTTGGAATTGGCCCAGATAAGCTTTATTTACTGTGAAACTGTTCGCAACCTTTTTTTTTTGAAAGTCGCAGCTCCTTAGTCATTTTTGTAAATTGGATTAGTTTATTTTTAAAGTTGGTGAATTAAATAACATAATCTCATCTCCCTGCTTCCCTCAAAGTAAAATTTATGAACTCCCGTCTTCTTTTGGCACACTGCATGTAGATGTAAACTAGCTGCTGCTGTCTCCGATGTGTAGGTGGCACTTGTGAAGCTTGTTTGGGTGGTCCAAACTTGTCGGGAGCCCAGGGATTTCGAGCAAGACATAAAATCCGCCGTGGATTGCACCTTCGTGCCTGCTATCCAAATATAGGCCGGGGAGGAGAGAGATGTGAAGTACGCTGGTGGATTGTTAAAATCCAATTTTCTGGTACTACTTAACGAGGCAGGGCAAGTTGCCTGAATGGATCTTGCTTCCGACTGACATCTTTTTTTTAACCAAGTGGGAGAGGGAAGAGGAGGTGTGACCTTCAGGAGAGGAATGAAATGCTGATAGTTGCTACTAAGGATAGCATGGGACAGATTGAGCCAGAGCTGAAAACCGAATTTGAAAGAGAGAACTGAAGCTTTTCATGGCCCTGACTGGGTTTAAACATCCACTATTGTCAAACTGAACTTGCCCTGACACCCGTCCCTAATTTTCCCTGAGCTGCTTCCGCAGTCCAGAGCCAATGACTGACTGATGCAAAGCCTGGAGGCCCTCTAATCCTCCATCTCAAATACTGATTAAGTATTGTTCAAATATTGCTTTGTCTTTACCCGGATCCTGCTCTCTCTCTCTCTCTCTCTCTCTCTCTCTCTCTCTCTCTCTCTCCCCCTCCCTCTCTCTCTCTCTCTCTCTCTCTCTCTCCACAAAGCAGCGGCTTTGAAGCTTCTAATGCTCGTTTTCTGAGATGAAAAATGAACACCCAGGGGCTTGTTTGCAATCCTTAACGCAAGGGAATATCGGCAGCTTGAGGAGCTAGTTGTTCTAATCTGGTAATTTTTTAACGACAAGTTTTACAGCTTGCTAAAATAAAGAGGTGCAATTTCGTGTTTCTGTATCGGAGATGCAGGGAGCCGAACACCTTCCCCCTTCTCGCCTTCCATTCCCAACCCCTTGCCCTCAAATATCACACTCTGGTGGGCAGCTGTATTTGGCACAAGATTGATTTGTTAGAAATGTCTGTTTCTCACCATTTAATCTGAAGGCACTGATTTCATTTGGGTGAATTGAGCTCCTTCTGCATTTTGCCCAAGCAGCCTTTGTGTGTGAACTTACAGGCACTTTTCGCATTGTCTGTACATAATGCCGGCAGGAACTGACTGCGACCAATACAAACTGAGGCACGCTCCATGCCTCCCACTGTTTAGATCAGAATTTTCCTGGGTCCCAGGCAATGTTCCCTGTAATTAATTATTTTTTGTGCCGCGCGGCCCATTCAACTTTCCGCGCGTGCGTGTTTTTCCTGCTCAAACGCGGGCGAGCCGGCTGCGCGGAGCGTAACGGGGTCATTGGGCCTCGACTGGCGCGTGAACAATGCTGATGCTGCTTCCTCCAGGCTCTCCAAGTGGAGTCCAACCAGCCCCAACATAACTGGTTAGTGAGTGTGGTGCTTGGGTTCAGGGGTCCCTGGACATTGCAGTCATGGTGCCCAAGCAGCAATTGCCTTTAGCCTATTCCATAGGAAGCATCACAGCTAAGCTTGATACCCACACGTGGACACTTTCCAGTCCGAGTTCCTGGATAGAAATCGAGATACTTGGTTGACTTTTTATTATCTTTCTTTCCCTCCCCCTGACCTCCACTACCTTAGGTGAGATTGGGGATTAAACCTGGTACCTTTTGTATTATGTATGGGTGCAGTACTGTTTTGGTGCATGATCAAAGGTGCTCACGTGGCTTTGGTGGGCTTGTGTAGTCTTGACCATAAGTTATGTACATGATTAATGGATCCCTCAATCATTACTATAGGATTTAGTGCATTTTAGAGCTGCCTGTAGGTAGGATTTAGTAATGAAAGCTCCGCGAACCTCCACTTGTGCAGTAAATTCCTACTATACCACGAGTGCAAACCAGAGGCCCAAGATCAAGGGTTGCTTGTGCATTGAGACTTGGGGCCCTTGTACATTTGATGGGCCTATTATTTTGAGTGCTCATTCTAGCTTCAGAACTCTCCCAGTGTACAATGGCAAGTGTTTGATATTCAAAGCCCTATGAAATCTGGTCCCTTGGGTTCATGCAAGCTCTATGCCTGTTGGCCCAGCTATGTTTTGCCAGTCGGAGAGTTCCAAGTCTGACTTCCACAGTGATGCGGCAAAGCTGTAGCCTCAATTTCCCCCCCCCCCCCCCCCCCCCCAAACATGGGCCCTTTTAAATTTGCTGTGCCGTATCTCTTCCAGTGGAACTGCCCGTGAGCGACTTGCGCGGGGCCTCGCGATCGGTGCGCAGCTTAGGGGGAACATTGGCGGTCGTGTTTTCTGAACGAAGCTGAATTAAGTAGTGGCTTATCACCTTTGGCTGTTCCAAAGCACCTCGGAAGCCAATAAGTTACTTTCTTAAATTGCAGTCGCTGTTCTGAGCGAGCATTGACAGCAGATGAATGTTTGACGGGTAATCTTGGTTTTTGGTGATGTTGGTTGAAGGAAGAATGTTGGCCGGGTCAATAGGAGAACTCTCTGTTCCTCTTGAATAGTGTCCTGGAATCTTTATGTCCACTAGAACTGGCACACAGGACCTCTGTTTAGCGTCTCCTCTGATAAACAGCGACTCTTGCGACCTCTTAATGTTGCATTCTATAAATGCTGGCCATGGCAATATCGGCGTGGTTTTTGGCAGTACCTCAACCATGTTTAAATCATTCACCTTGTCCTGTTCTAATTCATTGTTTCCTTGGAGTCAAAATTATGGCACTACTTTTCTGAAAGCGCCACATTCTCCTGCAATCGATACACTTCTAAAACCCGAGCATTGTCTTATTTACCTCTCTTTTGCCTCCTGATCGGTTAACCTTTTGTCCTGAATTATGGGCCCTGATCAATGTTCCTTTTTAAGCTTCGCAACGATCCGCAGGTCCCATGCAGCCGGCTTAACGGTGTTCCAAGGACAAACACCGTGCATGCGCGGTAATCTGAGTGGGCCCCGCGTCCCCTTAAAGGGGTCGCGCACCCAAAAACAATTTGCGTGAACATTGGCCCTGACCCTTGTTTCTCAATTTTAAAAAGGGGATTTGCGATTGCGCTGTCCTAGATGTTTAAAGCGCGCTTTGCTTTCTGAGGTACAGCATGTCTGCTTTCCCGCAGAACCGTTCCGGAGTTTGCCGTCATTCAGTCATATCCGTACAACTGAATTTCCTGCAAGGTTTGAAGGCAAGAATGGAATTAAACTATAGCAGTGTCTTTCTTGCAAAAAAAAAAAAAAAACCCCTGCCTGTCTAAATGCCACAAAGCAAGTTTAATGATGTGTAATGTAAAAGGAGATTTGCAATCGCTTCACTGTTTTTGGGCCTTGGTACATCAAATTGTTGGAACTGCAGCGCATTCCTGAATTACATAGCTGTTTTTAGTCAATTTTCAGGGCCTTTATTCTCCCTATTATATTGAACATAATTCTACGATTCATCAATCTCTCCTTTCCTGCATGAGAGCACCCAGTGTCTCTTCACCCCTGCGGAATCCATGGGAGAGTCACTGGTCTCGAACAATTACCGCAATATCGTGGTAAGATCCATTTTTACCAAGTTCCTTAAACACGGTGCAATGCTTCGTCCAGCTATGGAAATACATCTTTAGGAGCAACTCTGATACTATCTGGGACTTGGGGCTATGTAAAAAAATAAATGGAAAGTGTGAAATTCAGACCTTTCTTCCTCCCTAACCCCTCAAAGTCTAGGTATGGACTCTGTCTGCTGTCTTTCCTCTTTAACACAGGATTGCAGACATCAAACAGTAACTTGTAGTGTTTTTAATGAAAAAACATCGCAGTATTTTTTATCAACGGTCCCTCTCCCATCCAGTAGAATGTGCCATGTCGCTTGAGTTTGCCATTAAAATTTTTCCTTTCTCTCTCTTCCCTCCGCCCCCCCGCCAAACACACAATCCATTGTTCAGATCTTGAAGTGTCTTAACAACTAATTAAAACTGTTAATGAAATGCAGTATTCAAATCGCATTCAAGTGGCAAGTACATTTGATAGTGAAATTTTTCATTTGGAAGTGAAAATACTATCCTGTCAGTCTGTCAGCGAAAGTGTTATCAGTTTTAACATTCTGGCGCACTGCGGAACCCAACCTGCTCTTTTGCAATGTGTCACTGCAACAATATGAATGTGATCAATTATAATGCTGAATTCAGTTTATTTAAAAAAAAAAAAAAAAAAAAAATTATTAATGAAAATGTAAACAGGCAATCTTGTCCCACCGAGCAGTGTTGTCATTTTTAAAAGTGCACATCTAATTAAAGCCAGGTCTTGGGCGAGTGTCCCGAGTGCGCACCTCGTCTGCATTTACACCTTGTGTGCAGGCAGTATTGCAGCCAGTTTTACTGTAAAGCAGTTGCGACGCGAGTCTCTGCATCCTGTTCACGTGCAGATTGGTTGTGGCCTTTTGGCCAGTGCATATGCATGAGAGCACATTACGATGCGACCACAGGTAACCGCTGCTCTTGGCCTTGAAGACTAGCACCATGCCAGTATTTATATATAAAAACTCTGTTTAGCTTTTGCCGCTGGCTACACGAGACTTGCACGTTGGCAGTTGGAGTAGGATCAACTCAAAAACCAGCTCTGTCTCCTTTTCAATAGACGAAGTGTGTTTTGATTCAATACCTTCAGTTCCTACATCCTCCCCCAAATTATTTTTATGCACGTGCGAAGCGTGACCCGATATCCTCTTCCATCCGTTAAATACGAATCTTTAACCCTCTTCTGCAAAAATGTCAGGAGTTCTAATTTTGAACGACCTTGGAGTCAGTGTTGGGGATTTATTCAGTGAGTGGCTGAGCAATAAACCCAAGTAAATGCCATTTTCCATTTCCAGGTGGTACTGAGCCGGCTGATGTCAGATGATCGGGATATGATACCTGGTTGCCGGGGTTCCGGGTTTGAGACTATCTGATGGATATCCAACAATTCCTGTTTAGCATTTTATACAGCGTCTTTCATGACCTCAGGTTGTTCCAAAGCGCTTTACAGCCAATGAAGTACTTTTGAAGTGTAGTCACTGTTGTAATGTAGGAAATGCAGCAGCCAATTTGCACACAGCAAGGTCCCACAAACTGCAATGTGATAATGACCAGATAATCTGCTTTAGATGTTGGTTGAAGGGTATATATTGGCCAGGACTACCCTGCTCTTCTAAATAGTGCCCTCGGATCTTTTAAGTCCGCCTGAGAGGGGCAGACAAGACCTCGGTTTAATGTCTCTGAAAGATGGCACCTCCGACAGTGCCGCACTCCCTCAGCATTAGATTTTGCTCATGTCTCGAATGGGATTTGAACCCACAACCTTCTGACTCCAAGGCACTGAGTAAGGGCAGACCACCCAAAGGTGGAAGGAAAGCTTGAAGAGATGAAGAAAAGGGGCAAAAACTGCAGTTGCTGGATATACACAGCAGGCTAGTTAATACGTGACAGACCGGTTAATGCTTCAGGTGGGATTTGTCTAGTTTATAAGCTAAGCTATACTTTATATTGGTCTGGTGCTGCCTGCTCCTTGTGTTGTGCAGCCCAGAGTTATAGAAAGATATACTGCATTTACCTGAGGCTAGTTTAAAAAAAACAAAACTGGGTCTTCCCAGCTGGCTGAGCGATCTGTGCGTAGGGACCAACACCACTAGTCATTTAAGAGACTTGAGTTACTTCCTTTTTGAAAAAAGGAAGAGAATTATACACAACTGCTGCATTGATGAGTGGTAGATGTTAACTCCCGAGGTTTTTTTTTCTGTCTCCATTTCCCCACCACCATTACGGCCCAACCTGAGCTGCATTTCGGGCTGCTCCTCCTGCACTATTGGAGGGGAAACTGGTTTTCCAAACCTAGCGATTGGCTCTTTACTGCAGCATCTGCATTGTGTAGGGATGAGCTCCAGTTCACACTCGTGTCTGTTGCGCTGCTTGTAATTATAGAGCAAAGTGCCCCAGTTTTTGATTTCAAATAAAACTGAATTACCCTGAGAATGTTGCCTCGATCTGAAAGAAAGACTGACTTGCATTTCTATAGCGCCCTTCACGACCACTGGATGCCCCAAAGCCCTTTTACGGCCAATGAAGTACTTTTTGAAGTGTAGTCACTGTTATGTCTGAAATGCGGCAGCCAATTTGCGCACAGCAAGCTCCCACACAGATCAAATGACCAGATAATCTGTTTGTGATGATTGAGTGATCAATATTGGCCCAGGACACTGGGGAAGAAATCCCCTGCCCTTTGAAATAATGCCACGGGATCTTTGACATCCACCTGAGGGTAGACGACCCCTCCAACAGTGCAGCACTCCCTCCGTACTGGCGCTGGGCATGTCGGCCTAGATTTGTGTGCTCTTCTCTGGAGTGGGACTTGAACCCACAACCTAATCTGAATTCGGTTCAATCTGACTTGAAGGATCTAGAAAATAAACCAAAAATGGTTATGTGGTGGATTAAAACTGAGTGTAAATAGACAAGGTTTTTACATTGGGTTTCCAGTTCCTATACAGTTTTGAATGTCTCCATCAGCTGTACCTATAGTTTGGGCTGCTAACTGTTGAATTATACCTCGTACCTGTACTTGAGAGCAGCAAGGCTGCATTGAGTGCTTGTTTTCAATTTTATTTTTACAACTTTACTTCAGTTTCTGAAGTTTTTCTTTAACACTTTCCCACCCCACTCCCCTCAAATACACTTCAATACTTGGTTAAAATTTACTGTTCTTCCCGGACATTTTTGTTAACCTTGGGGTGAACTGTTATTTTTAACACGTGAATGTGTTGCTTGGAGCTTTAATTTCTGAGAACACAGCTACTATAGTGAGTGTTACAGAACGTGTGCTGCAGCAGTGAATATTTAGAGACTGGTAACAAACCAGATAGCCCAGAATAGTGCAGTAACTGCTTCAGCACAGCATCGGGCCTTGGAGCATTCGTGCGGCAGGAGCTGGTTTGATGGCTGTCACGCTTGAGCTATTGCACACCAATACGCACTTGAGGCCCAGAAGAATGGGATTAAGCCAGCTACTACAATGGAGAATGCACTTGGCTCTTTTTAAAGATGGGGCTATCAAAGGAGACTGATTGCACTTCACGCAGCTTTGTCGGGCGCTGTGGAGTCTTTGCCCTGGCTTTGCATATGTGCAGCTCGGGTTGGGTGTTTTTGTGGCAGACAATGGGAGCACAGTACCGTCGCATGCTCGTGTGAAGGATAATGTTTCGCAGCATGTGTTCATTTTTAGCTGGAGGTGCGATTCAGATGGAGATGCGCGCGCGGATGAGGTTTCAATTTGAGGCCCCCGTGTTCTTCTCCACTGTTGTGATAACTGTATTAATGCGTAGCCATATGGAGAGCCAAATTAGCATTTTGGAAGGTCATCAGCTGATACCTCGGTTTCCTGTTCTGAACAGGCAGCAGATGAGCTGCTGTAGCCAATTGAAAAGGAGGAAATTAAAGCCAGCCAGATGGAGAGATGGGAGCTTTCTCTATCTCTCCAACCCCCCCCCCCCCCCCCCAACACACACGCGCAAACACCCCCCACCCCTGAGCAAAACCAGGCTGTATTTGAGAAAATCTACTAACTTTGCTGACCAGTTGTGGCTGAAGGTGTTTTTTTTTTGTAAGAGACAATCGCAGCATTATTGATCTAGATGTGCATGATTTAAATGTCATAGCCCGAGCAGCAAAACAGTGATAACATCCCAGGCTGCTTACATCTCCAAGTCCAAGGGCTATTTATATATATTTTTTAAATGGACTTCCCAGTGTTACTGTTTGTAATTGATGTTCTGTCAGTGCGGAGAGCATTCAGAGTGAATTTTGAAGGTCAGTGTTGTGCTTGACCATCGAGTGTGGATGTTCGTACCTGCTGAATTCCCACAATAGCAAAGGAAATGAGGCATCTCTCCCTCCTCCCTATGTAGTTTAGGATTGGCAGAGGTTCTGAGCTAGCTGCAGCCTTCCCTTGCGGGGAAGGAATGGGGTTCGTGGATCTGAAGGAGGACAATGGATTTTTTTAGACAACGAGGTGGGAGTATCTTTCATTTACTTTAACAACTGCACTGTGCTACTGAGTCAAAGACTAGAAGGGGCCCAAGTGCAGTTTAGCTTTTCTGTGCTGCATGTGCCCATTTTCAACAGGAGCAATAGTGATGGTGCTGAAAGAGGCCTCATTGCTCCTGTGCTACAGCAAATCCACCCTTGTTCTGACTCCCGGTCGCTATCCAGTAGCTCCTGCTGAAAGGCTTGTGCGCGCGCGCAGTTATCTGGTGAGGGCAGAATTCGCGGTGACCGTGATGGCCCCCTCGGTTGAACAGACCGCCTTCCTATCCGGCTTAAATGTGAGTGAATGGCCCGTTGGTGAGTTAGTGACCGCCACTCATGGAGCCTGACATGAACATGAGTTGACGCCTTCTGGGGGAGGGATGCTCTTAAAAACAGGCTTGGAAATGTGCTTTGTGGCTTTCAAGAAAATTGTATTGCTTCTACCTTCAGTGATCCACTGCCAACCCTTTGAGATGGCAAGTGAGTGAGTGTGTAACTGAAGGTAACGAAAGAAGTGTTCTCTTGGTGTTTGCTTTTTGTATTCCAATAACAGTATGTTGGGAAAGTTTCTCCAGCTCTGGTTGAGCATTTGTTCTTTTACTGCCTTGGCATCGAGCAGATTATGAAAGAGCTGCAGATCTTTTTAAGTTGGAAAAATAAAAACAGTTTCAAAAGAAGTGGCGTGCTGTATTAATTTGCGCTTGGGAGCGAAGGAAACCAGTCCTGGAGCTGGAGGCAGACGTCCTAATTTTATAGGACGTGCTCAAGAGCCATTTCACAGCTGACTGAACCTCGGATAATGCAGGTGATCAGAGCAGCCATTTTGCGCACGGGAATACCCCATTGGCCTCATGAAAGCATTGGCCCATACTGTGGGGTATGGTTCCACAGATGATGGCAGTCTTCCGATAATAGCCCTTCATGAGCAAGCCTGTGAAGATTTTTGGGTGGCTATTTGGCAATGTAAGGCATCACTTTTTTTTTTTTTTGTTTCCCCTCCCCGGGACCTCAATCCAAGGTCAGTTGTAGCGTATCTGCTAAGATCAGCCAACTCATGACAGACCAGCGAGTGACCTTTCTGATTTAAAAAAAAAAAAATGTTACTGGGAGTTTTTTGCTAGCTGACAGTTTGTTGCTAGACAGAGTATCTGGCCGTGCAGTGGTTTTACTGTGCTGTATATGCCAGTTAAAGAATGACCTGTTATTGGAAATTGAAGAAAACACTAACCCAGTCATGGATTTAATTGAAATGTGATGCGCCACTTGTTTGCACCCATTAACTGACTCTAAGAGAAAATCCTTTCTGCCTCACCTGCGTGATGACTGCAACAGACAGAATCATTTATGATTTCCCCTTCCCCTCCCCCCACCCAAAAGGAAACACCCACTTCTTGTCACCTTGTATGAAGTAGTGAAGGTTTAAAGGGCCATGTTGTCCTACACATTGAGCTCGCTTGTCTCGCGTCCCTTTGTGTTGTGCACTAGCCCTCCATGTCCCAGAGCTTCAATCCACAGGCAGAATGGCATGCCTGCCTATATTGGGAAGCTGACCCAGTGGCCCTCCCACCAGCCTTGCCAGTCATGAACAGTCACGTTAAAATCTCGCCCCTCCCCGCCAAACATTCTCCACTCCTGAGCGTGCATTGCAAGCTGCAAAGATCATCGTATCTCAGTAGTTACAGCAGAGCTATTTAAAAAAAAAAGCCAGTATCTCAATGAGCTCTGGCACAGGCTCGCAGTGCATATCTCCTAGGCTAACGTTTCTCAAGGTAAAACAGGAGTTTTTATATGGAGGAAATGAACAAGAAATGCTGCACTTGGTGTGTTCCTGAATACATAATGAAATTCAAACTTATTTTTATGATATCCAGATGTAGTAATAACCCCATGTCCATCTAAATTTGGTGCCGCAAAATTTAATAAGTATTCTCATTTGTACCAGGGTGGGTGTTGGCCATCCTTGCGACAGGACATTCCCTTTCCCTCTCCTGTGTCTGTCTCTCCTTGTCCCTGAATTCAACTCGTAGAAAGAATCCAACATTAAAAGACAGATGTGCAATATCTGATCTGTTTTTGTGAGGGCTTCCTTCCTTTTTTTTTCCCCCAGTAGGAAACGTGCTTTATCTTTGTCGTCGTCTTTGTCCCTCCTTTTACATTCGGTCCATTTCAGGTTTGCGCCTGCCAGGAGTAACCGTCCTGTGCGATATTGCGAGCCCTGTATTAATATAATCAGTGTCTTTACAGTGTCTCTCTCTACTTTCCCTCACTGCGCAGACAGCCGAAGAATTTTCAGTTTACTATGACCGGAACTGTTGTCATGGCTTCACCCTTAATTTCGGGTGCCTGTCTGTGTTGTACTGTTTCTTTCTTTATTGTCCCTTTTTAAAAAAATGGAGGGTGGCTGAAAAAGTGTCATTGCACCCTTCTGTCAGCATTATAAAGTTTCAAAGTAATTTGATTGATTAAGCTAGCAGCACACGCTGAGGCGTTGAGCTCCAGTAAATCCCGACAAAGAAATCCCAACTCTGGTAGAGAAATGCTTCCCTCCGGAGAGGAAAGGATGTCATTTCATATGGCTCGCAACAGTGACATGCCTTTTTGTTCTAAAGGCTGTTATGGCTCCTTGGGGAGCAATTTGGATTTTTTTGGACTCCTTGGAGAACACTACTGCGTGCAAGGACATGCAGCGGGGACGTGCTAACTAATCCAGTCCTTCACAACGCTGCAGTCTTCTTCACTCCTTGTGTTTCTATTGATGATTGTATGATGCTGTGCTATTCAGGCAGCTTGGTGAACTCCACTGGCCAGCAATAGTAAACTTAGCGACTAGTGTGGTTAATGGCCTTTGATTAACGGATTAAGTTAATATTTTCTCTTTTTTTCGCCATGTAATAAATTGACATTTTTGTTTGACTACTTACACCATGCAAAGGTGTATTTTTTAATTTTATTTTGGCAGATCGTGTCAAGTAAGTGGTATTGCCCTCCAATTAAGTAAAACAATTGGTGCCCAGTGAGAATCGGCTGGTAAGGACCCAGGTTTGTTTGATTGGCCGATCTATGTGCTGAGTTAGCCGGTGTCAGGTGTACTACAGTTGGTCTGAGCTGGGGGTGGGCAATGTCTTCCCCCCCCCCCCCCCCCCCCCACTTTTTTTTAGGTGCACAGCCCATTCAAATTTCCACGCATGCAGTTATTCCATTGTGAAGCTGCTGAGTGGCCTGCGTGGAGCCTCCAGTCCTCTACGTGGCCCCTCAGCTTAACGGGGACGTTGGAGGAGGAAGGAAGGGAGGGGGAAAAAAGAGTTGTCTGTGGTTCCTGTTCTTAATGGTACACTGACCACTGCTGGAGTGAGAGCGTTGACTTGGTTGTAATCACAGAATCACAGAAACCCCAGAGTGCAGATAGAGGCCATTTCGGCCCATCGAGCCTGCACCGACACATATCCCACCCTATCCCTGTAACCCCACGTATTTAATCCCCCTAACACTAAGGGTCAATTTATCATAGTCAATCAACCTAACCTACACATCTTTGGACTGTGGGAGGAAACCGGAGCACCCGGAGGAAGCCCACGCAAACACGGGGAGAATGTGCAAACTCCACACAGACAGTCACCCGAGGCCGGATTCAAACCCGGGTCCCTGGCGCTGTGAGGCAACAGTGCTAACCACTATGCCACCGTGCTGCCTCAGAGTTGAATAACCTCCCACCACTTGCTGATGAATGACCAGTTACTGAGGTAATTTGGTACCTATAAACCTATCGGAACACCAGTTGGTGCCTTCAGGAGAGGCAAGTTGGGATGGGTGGGGAGATCCTTGCTGGCATGTCTACAGGCTCACTTACATTGGTCTTGTGTCCTGCTAACGTACAAGGCATCTCTGGAATTCCGTGGGCATCGGAGAGCCACCTTTCTTTGGTTGGTCTTGAGCTGCTGCTTTGTCATCACTTCAATTTCAGACATGTAGAGGGAGTTTTATTGCCTCCCACTAATGAATCAATGGTTTCCAGCTACTGATGTGCAGTAGCAGCTACAAAAGGGCACACAACACATCACATCCAGTACTGCTGGAGTGCTGGGGTCTCCCAAGGACAGTCACATGCAGCCAGTTGGAAACCAAATGTCAAACGGTTGATATCTAGTCCACAACTTGCATTTATATAGCACTATCATAGTAAAAAGTCCCCAAGGTGCTTCACAGGAGCGTTGTCCACGCCACGTGAGAGATTGAGACAGGTGACCAAAGAGGTGGGTTTTAAGGTGCTTCTTAAAGGAGGAGAGGCAGAGTGGTTTAGGGAGGGAATTCAAGAGCTTGCGGGGGGGGGCCTCAGCATCTGAAGGCACGGCAGCCAATGGCGGAGGAATGAAAATTGAGGGTGTGCAAGAGGCCAAGGCTGGCTGCTGGGAAGAGCTGTTCAGTGTCTTTTCACAGCTGGTCTTTGCGAGTTGTGCTATCTCCAGGCACCAGTATTACACGATCCTGGGGGCGGGGGCACGAGCACAGTTCTCCAGCAATATGAAAGCCCTTTTATTATATTTGTGTCTCTGATTTTTTTTTGGTAATCTGGTATCCATAAGCTGCCTCCTGACATTTGCTATTAAAGCTGGTTTCTGTAGACCTGCGGTGAACATGTAGACTCAAGTCAAACTGTTTCAGGATCACTTATGTGAAATAGCAAGGGAAGTGAGCCAGTGCATTCCACAGGCGGCTTGTGGACTTGCTGGATTCTGGCTGAATGATGGCAGTGTCAGGAGAGGGTTGCTCATCCATCTCTGTCCAGTGACTGATTTTGGTTTGTAGAAGGTACATGATCCCCAGACTTCAGACCATTGGATATTTCCAGAATGTACACTCCTGGCCAAAAAAGTCAGTAAAAGCTCATGATTTCACAGAATCACAGAAACCCCACAGTGCAGATAGAGGCCATTTCGGCCCATCGAGCCTGCACCGACACATATCCCACCCGATCCCCGTAACCCCTACACCAACACATATCCCACCCTATCCCTGTAACCCCACATATTTAATCCCCCTAACACTAAGGGTCAATTTATCATAGCCAATCAACTTAACCCGCACATCTTTGGACTGTGGGAGGAAACCGGAGCACCCGGAGAAAACCCACGCAAACACGGGGAGAATGTGCAAACTCCACACACAGTCACCTGAGGCCGGATTCGAACCCGGGTCCCTGGCGCTGTGAGGCAACAGTGCTAACCACTATGCCATTATAAGCTTTTTGAAAGCTTTGTACATTACTCTTTGCAGTACAGGTATTTACTTCATAGCTCTTCTACTAGGCCTCTGTGTAATCGTGCTAATGCATACATGGTGACAGCATGAAGCATTGTGGTTGCTGCAGGCCGCTTTCTCGCCTTCCCTCGCTCGCCATACAGAGCAGAAAATCACATGCAATTTGTTTAATTAGTAGACCCTGAGACTGCTTTTTAAATATATATATATATTTTGCAAAGACTCCCCAATTTTAATTTGCTTTTAATGTTGTGTTGGGGAGCTCTACAAGAATTTTCTCCTGCCAAGGCACAGCATCCTGATCTCCTCCTGCATGCCCCCTCCTCCACCCAGTTGAGCCAGAGCCACTGTTCTTGACGGATGAATCGAGGTTCTGTTGTACTATGGCTGTTCTCAAAAGCTGTATGTTTGAGGAACTACGCCTTTGGAGAAAGAAATGTACATGGAAAAGGCCAAAATCTGTGAAGGAAACTTGCAGTGCATCAAATCTTTATATGTAATGGTCGATATATTATTGACCCTTTTTATAGTCAGTCATTTGGTCATCTAACAATCGCTTGGAACTGTCCTTTCTAACAGTCTACTCTTCAAAGCTGCTCAGTTCAAGTTTATGAATTTCTTTGAGCACTGAAATTCCCAGTTTGCTATTTTTTTGTTAAATCAAATTTTTAGCGCATAAACCTACTTTGAATTGTTCGAGGTAGACCATAATGCTGCTTGTTTCATTTGCTTTGCCTCGTTCAACTCACTTGGAAAAGCACAGTGGTGATTTTCCAAATTCCATGGTAAGCCTTGGCTGAGTGGTAGCACCTTTTGCCTCTTGAGCCCAAAGGTCAAGGGTTCAAGCCCCACTCCAGCGAGTTGAGCACGTAACCTATCTAGGCTGACACTTCAGTGCAGGACTGAGGGAGTGCTGCACTGTTGGAGGTGCTGTCGTTTAGAAGAGATGGTAAACTGAGGCCCCCTCGGGTGGATGTAAAGGATCTCCAGGCACTAGAAGAGGAGCGGGGGAGTTCTCTCTCTATCTTGGCTAACATTAATCTCGGCAGATTATCATTGGCTCCCGGTTAAGCAGCACCTCGATTTTCAAAATTCTCATCCTTGTTTTCAAATCCATCGATGGCCCTCGCCCCTCCCTATCTCTGCAATCTCCTTCAGCCCCACAACAACCCCCCCCCCCCGAGATATCTGCAGTCCCCTCATTCTGCCCTCTTGAGCATCCCTGATTATAATCGCTCAACCATTGGTGGCCGTGCCTTCTATTGCCCAGGCCCTAAGCTCTGGAACTCCCTGCCTAAACCTCTCCGCCTCGCTACCTCTCGCTCTTCCTTTAAGACGCTCCTTAAAACCTAAAACCTAACTCTTTGACCAAGCTTTTGGTCACCTGCCCTAATTTCTCCTTTGTGGCTCGGTGACAAATTTTTTGTCTTTAAAATACTCCTGTGCAGCACCTTGGGATGTTTTACCAAGTTAAAGGTGCTATATGAATACAAGTAGTTGTTGTCATATCACATTGTTTGTGGGACCTTGCTGTGCATAATTGGATTCCTGAATTTGCTTAGATTGCAACAGTGACAACAAAAGTACTTTGACTGTAAAGCGCTTATGGGGATGTCTTGAAGTCAGGAAAGATGCTATATAAATGCATGTTTGTCTGCTATGGGAACCGCTTACAAATATTGACACTTCATGCCCTGCCTTCTGAAAGATGGTGAAAGCCACCTAAAGGAGAGCGGTTCTTGTCGGTACGTACCAACAGAAATAATGTTCCAGACAGTCAAATCGAGAAATCTGATCTCTATGCCATAAATCTGAACTTGCAGACCCAGTTTGAACACCTTGAATGAGAAGGAAGACGTGGTGTGAGTAAAGTGGAAATAGATTCCGCTGGGTTGCAAAGGAAACTTTGACAAAAGGTTACAAAGGGCATTGTCGGAAGGAGCGAGGGAATGGATAGAATGAATTTCAATGCTGCAATCAGCAGGTATTTTATGTGCGATGTATAGGAGATGACGGAGTGCTTGCTATCTGCGGTGCGCATGGAATGCAATCACTGTGCACTTTATAAGTAGCCGCGAATGCAAACTTTACCGTTAATGGTGTAAAATTAGCTGACTGCATCGAAGTGCAGAATTCACAGTAAAGCACCAGTTATATGAAATTCTTTGGCTGATTGAGGCATAACAGTTGTTGGCAAGGTGTTAACCATTGGTGCATTGCATTCATTTGAATTTCCATAGTAATTAAAGCTCGTTATTACAGACTACCGTGCAAAGTAACAGGAGTTTTGACCTTTTCTCAAATTGATTAGAACTGACACCAAGGACCATATTGTAACTAGTTTTTACAAACTTGTTTGCTCTTTAGTTTAACTGTACAGAGAAAATAGTCAGTTTTGAGTGTTTTCCTACTCTACAGGAAGTGAATCTTGCATTGAACTGTAATGCGTGCCTCTGAATTTGTATGTAGGTAAGGTTGCACACGTTTATCCATAATTCAGTACACTGGCAACTACTGAGGGGGATAGAATACTGCATTGTACCTTTTTTTTATTTTTGGCCTTTAGACAGAACTGAGACAGCTGATTGATGGCTCCCCGGGGAGCGTGTAACTCCTGCCTCACCCTCCACTGCAACTCGGTAGACGTCCAGTAAACTAAGGACCAGTGTCATCTGTCTGCCATCGATTCATTTATTAAAACTAATTAAGGAAAAATGAGCTTCCAGCAGAGCCTGGGGGCAGGCTCGTTCCTCCTGGGGAATTAGGATGATGGAGGTGTGATGTGGTACCGTGGGCTACACAGCTGAGAGCATCAATTACCTTCTCAACAAGGGAGGCATTTGTGAAAATGGCTTTTTTTCTTTTCCTCGTTCTCCTGGAACAAGTTATTGGTGTGGAGTCGTCTTGAAGGGGGCAGCGGTTCCGTCGCTGCAAAGTGGTTAAATTTTTATGTTCGTTAGCAATGTCTGCAGATGGTGCTGCATTTTACCGCTGCTCTTTGATGCCACCCAGCTCTGCCGTGATTACGGGAGCCCGGAGTGTGCACGGCGATATGTCGACAATGTTTTGCCATGTTTTGGAGAAATAAGTAAACGTCTAAAAATAGCGCTGTACTAGAGGATTTGTTGTGTCGCTTAGACACTTTTTTTTGTCTTTCAAAGCCCAAATATTGCAGTAAGGTTCATCTAATTCAGTACGTCGGCTTTTATGACCTTGGAACCATTCCAGAGGCTTTTCGCTTGCATGAATATGCCCAACTTGAGAATGAGTTGAGCATTGCTTGCGGTTGTGCTTCTCAACTGTATATCTGGGAGTCGGTTCAAATTAAGCTGCAGCAAACCCACCTCCCTTTTTTTTCTTGCAATTTCTATTTTTAATCCAAGTTGGCTGCTAAACCGAGCTTCGTTTACATGGCAGAATTTTTAAAATCCCAGTGTGTCCCGCGCCTGTAATTTACTTGCAATTCCCTGCTGGCTGGCTTTAGCATTTACAGTACTCCCAAGCTTGCAGCATTAATGTGGTCGGGGAGTGACTTGAGGTAACACGGTGGCTTTGCTGCTACAGATGTATCCGAGTTCAAAATATCCACTTCTAAAGAAATGGAGACTTGTGAACGGTTCACAATGTAGCTCGACTGCCATGTGCAAATCATTTGAAATGCTGGATTCACAGGAAGTGGCATCTAAATCGGAAAGCCTTTTCAGTAATCCATTCCACTTTTTTATATTCTATTTCAGGGTGGGAGATTTTGCATTGTTGGCTTTGAGCATTTTTAGGCCAAGTTAGCACAGTCAGACAGGGTAAAACTGTTGTAGCACTGCCCCAACGGTCTGAGCATTTACCACGGCGGCATTGTGATTCTTCCAATTTTGCACTTTGGCTGTACAGGAAACTGTGCTATCCGGCACCCACGGGACCGAGCTGCTGCCGTTGCCTCAAAACTGCCGTACTCTCCAGAGTTAATGTTGAGAGATACGGAGATTCTTATCTCCGTATTTGACAACAAACACTGTTGCTCAGCAACAGCTTCTAAACATGGGTGTGGCCTGCAAGCTCTGTAGCTGAAGCTGTTGCTATAGCTACAGACCTTGCACAGCTTGACTGTTCAAACAAAGCAAAAAAAAAAACAATCAAAAACGGCTGCTGGTTTTTGCCGGTGGCTCCAGATTGCCGGATAGCTCGCCTCCGGATAGCACAAAGTTTCCTGTTTTTTTAGGACATACCGTGGAAAATTGCACGCGCCTGCTGCTTTTTGTAGATTAAGAGCGGGCTGTTCTATTTGATGGGTTGAGCTTTATTGAAGTGTTTTTAATTCGGATTCCAGGAGGCCAGTATCCGTGAGGCTCCCCCAAACTTCCGATACTAGTGTCGGCTTCTCTTAGCTTGGCGGCAGAGTCTTCAACCCTGTTGTTGGAATAGCAACACCTGCCGTGGGACCCTGCTCACGGGTGCTGCTCTCCGAAAATCTGAATGAAAACAAAACGGCTATAAAAGTGTCAAGATGGTGCCCAAATTGCGGGCACTTTTGTGCTGTGTTCTTGTGAGGTTGCTCCAAATTCTTTCCTGTCCAAGCCAGGAAAGAAAGGGAGACTTTGTCTCGTTGGGTTGGGCTGAATCCAAACCTAAACCTCATTTCGTCTCTTGGTGCTTGGCAGGCTGTTTGACCACAGGTGGGGCCAGGGGGACATCGCAGTCCAGCCAAGATCCTGTCCTTGTATCCTATTTGCATGTGCTGGATGGCAATCTGGAGCCTTGGTTCCCCCCCCCCCCCCCCCGGGGCGCTGCAGCCAACTCCAATGTCCCAGTTGCTTCCCTAATTGAGCAGCTAACTGGGGTTTAAACCTGGAACTTTCAGTTCTGTATGGCCTACTGCTGTTGAGTGCTGCCTTTACTTCCAGACACTGGAAAGTGGAACTCAGCAAATGCTTAATGAATGCAGGAAGGATGTTCCTGATGGCTGGCGAGTCCAGAACCAGGGGTCACAGTCTGAAGATAAGGGTTAAGCCATTTAGGACTGATGAGGAGGAATTTCTTCACCCAGAGAGTGGTGAACCTGTGGAATTCTCTACCACAGAAGGCAGTAGAGGCCAATTCATTAAATATATTCAAGGAGGAGTTAGATATATGTCTTCAGGCTAAAAGGATCAAGGGATATGGGGAGAAAGCAGGGACAGGGTATTGAATTTGGATGATCAGCCATGATCTCATTGAATGGCGGAGCAGGCTCGAGGGGCCGAATGGCCTACTCCTGCTCCCATCTTCTGTTTCTATGAATCTTAAGTTTTCAAAAGGGCAGTGTTGATTTGAAGAGTATTTTAAATGTTTTTTTTTTTTAACGCAGGATTTCATTTGAGTGGCACTGTGACGGAACTAGCCAGCCAGGGTGAACCTGAGAAAACCTACAAAGTTGCCATCAGCTTTGACCGCTGCAAAATTACCTCGGTGACGTGTGGCTGCGGCAACAAGGACATCTTTTACTGCGGCCACGTCGTGGCCCTCTCCCTGTACCGGATCCGGAAAGCTCAGCAGGTGGAGCTGCGCCTCCCGATCTCCGAAACGTTGTCGCAGATGAACCGGGACCAGCTGCAGAAGTTCGTCCAGTACCTCATCACCGCCCACCATACGGAGGTGCTTCCGACCGCGCAGAAACTGGCCGACGAAATTCTGTCGTCGTGCTCTGAAATTAACCAAGTGCACGGTAAGGAGCAGGGTGCAGTCTGCGTCCGCTGTGGCTGGTTTGTACAATCTGTCGGTTCACTCGATCAGTGCTATTGTGTTGAAATACTTTCAAGACTTGCATTCTGTACGCGATCTTTGTATGAATGCTAATGTATACAGCTGCAGGTAGCACTGAACTGAGGTAAAACTCTTGATTTTTATACACATTGCATTTCACAGTACAGGAAACTCTCGATTTACCGGCACCTAAATAACCGGAAATCTGTTAACCGGTAAAATTCAGGAGTAGGTTCAGGTAAGTTTTACTTCATATTAGTGGCCGTTCCTGGATCTGTGGCTGTAATCAAGGTTCCTGCACTTGTTGCTAAGCAACAGGGACGCTTGGTCTGTGGCCGGGGTTCCTGCACTTGTTGCTAAGCAACAGGGAAGCCTGGATTTGTTGTTGTGTACAGAGCTCGCGTACCTTTTAAACTATACCTCTCTGTAATCCAGATTTTTTGATAAACCGGCACCACTCCGGTCCTGTCGGTGCCGGATAAGAGTTTCCTGTAAACCGAATTGGAGCATTTTCATGCAGTAGTTTCTTGCTATTTGTTCTTGGTTTCACTTGTGTTTTTTTGAACCAATCTATGCACTCTTCAGGGTGAGGCTTTTAGTGTTGGGGAGTCGAACACTTTGATGTTTTTTTCATTTTGCATCCTCATTTCAGTGGGATCAGGTGCATCATAGGTAAGGTGCAGAAAGAGCTCCTTGTACTCTGCTTTGAACTCTGAAGAGGACCCCAATTGCACATATGCTGCCTATTTTCTTTCCACACTGGCCCTCTGTTGGCCTGATATTGCAGGTGTTTGATGTGGGTACCCTGCCCATGAGCTGGGTTGAGGCTGCCCAGAATCACTCTAGGATTCTTAGCCAGCAGCGATGAAGCACTCATCCCTATCGGGGCTGGGATTTTACTCATCGTCCCAATATTTACATCTCCGTCCTCCATTTAGTATTCTCGTGCAACTCTGAACTGCATGATTACTTCAGGTTGCACAAGTTTTTTTTTGTAATTTTTATTTCCAGGTCTGCCACAACTTCGGTGTGTCTGTCTGCATGTGGTTTGTGGAACTGAATGCACCTGGAATTGCAGTGTATAGTTGCATTTAAGGGGAAGCTGGACTGGTACGTGGGGGAGATGGGTACAGAAAGATATGCTGATGAGGTGAGATGAAGTAGGGTAGGAGGAGGCTCATGTGGAGCATAAACACCGGCACAGACCAGTTGGGCCGAATGACCTGTGTGCTGTAACAACTTGCATTTATATAGCGCCTTTAACGTAGTAAAATGTCCCAAGGCTCTTCGCAGAAGCATTCTCAAACAAAATTTGACACTGAGCCACATTAAGGACATATTGGGACAAATGACCAAAAGCTTGGTCCAAGCTTGGTTTTAAAGAGCATCTTTAAAGGAGGACAGAGGCCGGGGTGGTTTAGGGAGTGAATTCCAGAGCTTGGGGCCCAGGCAGCTGAAGGCACGGCCGCCAATGGTGGAGCGATGAAAATCAGGGATATGCACAAGGTCAGAATTGGAGGAGTGCAGCATTCTCCGAGTTGTGGGACTGGAGGAGGTTAGAGATAGGGAGGGGTGAGGCCATGGAGGGATTTGAACACCAGGATGAGAATTTTAAAATGGAGGCATTGCCAGACCGGGAACCTATGTAGGTCAGTGAGCCCTGGGGTGATGGGTGAACGGGACTTGGTGTGAGTTAGGACACGGGCAACAGATTTTTGGATGAGCTCAAGTCTCTGGAGGGTGGAAAATGGGAGACCAGCCAGGAGTGTGTCGGAATAGTCAAGTCTAGAGGAAACAAAGGTATGGATAAGGGTTTCAGCAGCAGATGGGCTGAGGCAGGGGCGGTGTTGGACGATGTTACGGAGGTGGAAGTAGGCGGTCTTGGTGATGGAGCGGATATGTGGTCAGAAGCTCATCTGGTCAGATATGACCTCAAGGTTGCAAACGGCCTGGTTCAGCCTCGGACAGCTGTCGGGGAGGGCTGGAGTCAGAGGCTGGTGAAGGGAGTTTGTGGTGGGGACCAAAGACGATGGCTTCAGTCTTCCCGATTTAATTAGTTGAGTTCTATGTATGCACGATTAATGAAATTAGATTTTAGAGTTGCATTTCTAAAAGTGCCGTATGTTGAAAGTCAGAAAGCACTTTGTGTTGAATTATTTTTGCAATGTAGTGACTGCGTAGGTAAATGTGCCAGCCATATGGAGCAGTAAGATCTCGCAGATGGCAGTGAGATGATTGACCACTTATTTGTTTTGTGGTGTTGGTTAAGGGAGGAATGTTGGGAAAACCTACCTGCTCCTTTGAGTCTTCCCATGGGATTTTTAACACCTACCGAGATAAGCAGTTGGGGACCAGTTTAATCTCATGCGGAGGATGGCACCTCTGACTCAGCATTCTCAGTACTGAGTCGGCCTAGATTTTTTATTTATATATAATGGATATATATGGCCTTTTACATGAATCTAATTCAGCAAAGCAGTCTGCTCCATATAAACTCTGCTCCAAGGATAGCATTCCACCAGTAAACCACTTCCCCATTCGTTCCCTGCTCTAAGTGGTCTAATTATCTCCGTGATGTTTATTACACACTACAGTGAGACTTCACGGGAGGAAGAGGACATTTAAAAATTCTCATTAAATTTGTGTAAAATATCATCTTTTCGCAAATAAGACTGAGATCTGCAAGCTGCTGCTGACAGGAATGCAAATGGGATGTTTTCTTGGCCAAGCTGCGAGTGGTATATTGATCAGAATGTACTGTTTTTAGAATGGCTAAGTTGTCCTTGGGGCAGGCTCTGGGCAATAACATGTCGCGCTGATGAATTCTGTGTCTTAGCCAGCTGAAAGGATGGACATTACCGAGTCTGTTCAGGTAGATCGTTCTAGTACAGCCTTGCAAGGCTTTTGCAGTTCAGTGCGTCCTGCTGCCAAAGGGACACGATTTGCAGTGTACTTGTGGCGTATTTTTTTTTTGGAATGGGAATGGCTGGTGATTTCATTCTCTAATTGCAAAGGACAATAATTGTGATTTAAGATGAGTCGAACAAACCATAAACAGTCCTTTCGTGTTTTTTTTTCTCTGTTGCCAATCCATTCCCATATTGCTTCAGTCCTGTTGGGTGTTGAAAGTGCTAAATGTTGCACTGAAGGCACTGTATGAAACAGATGGTGAGTGAGTGCAGGGTAGATACAGTATTTTTTACACAGGGGAGTGGGGGTGGGGGGAATCGGGAAGGAGGAAGGTCAGATGACTCCATTATATACCATACAACATGGTTTTTGGCAATGTTTCTTCTTTCTCTCTCTCTCTGCCATCTGTTTGGATGCTGCTTCAAACAAAACTATAGCAGGCAGCTTACTTTTTACAGTAATGTGATGTCTGACTTGTATTTTCCCCACCCAATGTACCCACTCACTTGTGTATGATTCCGTGCACCAGTGGTACCTCCCCCGTGTGACTGTTCCTCATGTATAGGTCTGTAGAGTGCCGGCAGATTCTTCATCCCCAGTGGTTGTAATTATTGAACCTGATTGTTGATCAGAATGTACTGTTTAGAATGGCTGGCTAAGTTCTTACTACAGTTGTACAGGGCCTTGGTGAGACCACTCCTGGAGTACTCTGTGCAGTTTTGGTCTCCTTACCTAAGAGAGGATATACTTGCCATAGAGGGAGTGCAGCGAAGGTTCACCAGACTGATTCCTGGGATGGCAGGACTGTCGTGTGAGGAGCGATTGGGTCGACTAGGCCTTTATTCACTAGAATTTAGAAGAATGAGAGGGGATCTCATTGAAACGTATAAAATTCTGACCGGGATAGACAGACTGGATGCAGGGAGGATGTTTCCCCTGGCTTTGCGGGGGGTGTCTAGAACGAGGGGTCACAGTCTCAGGATACGGGGTAGGACAATTAGGACTGATGAGGAGAAATTTCTTCACTCAGGGTGGTGAGCCTGTGGAATTCTCTACCACAGAAGGCTGTGGAGGCCAAGTCACTGAATATATTTAAGGAGATAGATTTCTAGACACAAAAGGCACCAAGGGCTATGGGGAGAGAGCAGGAATATGGTATTGAGATAGAGGATCAGCCATGATATTGAATGGCCCACTCCTGCTATTTTTCTATGTTATCGGACATCCCTATATGCACACTTCCCCAGCAAGGATCAGTGGATGGTGATTTGGGAGCAAGAACCATGGTTTTGTATTTCTCTTTGCCCCCCCCCCCCCCCCCCCCCCCCGCCCTTCAATTCTAGGGCGCTGTGACCTATTGCAGTGTCCCAACTCCTGCCCTGTTTTCAGTCCGTCATTTCCGTTTCTTGATTGATTATTGATGGAGGGGATGTGTGGCTGACTGTTTAGGGTCCATGTTCGCTTTTAATCTGGTGTATAGATTGGGATTCAACTACATTTTAAAAATATCGGTCTATTTTTGATGTGAACTGAACCCAGCCCTTCATTCTAAATATAAAATGCGGCTGGAAGTCGCGAAAGACTTGTAGGAAACCCCACACAGCACTGGATGCAGAAGTGAGGCAGAAAAGCTAATCGTACTAAAACTTTCTGAATATTTAATATACAAATACGCATTTAACACTAATCTTTACGCAAATTTTTAAACTGTGCCTTAATTTATGCAAAGTTTTCCCACATCCCAATTGTGTTCTTCTTGCACCCTGCATTTACTTGCAATGGGTATGGAGCCTACATTAGCCACTTTATTGCAGAGCTGGTGTTGCAATAGGTTATCCATTTACATTCCAGCCTGCAGCTGGATATAGCAGCTCCTGGATAAGGGGCTGAAATAGCCATGATGTATTTGCCTTGTTAATATCGCTGAGGCTAGGCTCTGACCTTTCTACATATGGAGCCTGGCCATACAATCGCCTCACACTCGGGTCAGCTTTATACCGCAGTACCTCCTGAATTGGTGATGAGCGGTGTGTTACACTGCCTTAGACTCTGCCCAGTCCAATTGCCTGAATCTGCATAGCTCATGTTTGTGTTCCAGTGGAGGCATAAAGCAGGTTTACAGCCAGTTTGGTTTGAAGTCAGTAATTGGTACGGTCCAGCTTTAGCAGTCTCGTTTGTCTTTGGCGCTGTTTGTGTACAGGAAACTTTCTGGTATCCAGCACTGACGGGACCGAGTTGGTGCCATTAGATCAAAACTGCCGTATAAACCAGCGCTAATGTTAAAACATGGAGCTTTTCAGGTCCGTGTGAATCAACAAACCCTGTTGCTTAGCAACAGCTTCAAAACAGTCGGCTGCAGCTGCAAGCGTCTCTAGCTGAAGCTGTTGCTTAGCTACAGACCTTGCAGAGCCTGACTGGGGGGGGGGAAAAAAAAGCAACGAGCAGTAAAAATACTTGTAGAAAACGGCTCCTGAATTTTGCTGGTAGATAGAGCTTTCTGGACTTTTAACCTCCGGTTAAACGAAAGTTTCCTGTATTATGGGATTCCACTTGGTTTTTGTAGAGGCTAAGCTGCACTTGTTTTAATAAAAAATAAAAATAATTCTTTCCACACTGCATTACAGGTGCTCCTGACCCCACAGCAGGTGCAAGTATAGACGATGAGAACTGCTGGCATCTCGATGAAGAGCAGGTACAGGAGCAGGTGAAAGTGCTGCTGTCTATCAGTGGGTACTATGGAGCGAGCAAGCAACTACACTCCATGTTTGCCAAGGTAAGTACCCACAGAGAGAACTTGGCAAACTAAAATCCTATAATTGTACAGGGTTATGATCTGTGTTGCTTCTGTGATACACAAGGTTCTTTATCGCCAGCCTTCCCCAAGCATTTCTGAAAGCGATATCCTTGTAAGCTTTTTGTTTCTTGGTGGATTA
Source organism: Somniosus microcephalus (assembly GCF_052327205.1). NCBI lineage: Eukaryota > Metazoa > Chordata > Chondrichthyes > Squaliformes > Somniosidae > Somniosus > Somniosus microcephalus. The sequence continues at coordinate 27,108,222 of NC_141017.1, read as the reverse complement.
ATTTCCCCCCCTCCCCAACACTTTCAACAGACATCCATTGTGTCTGAGCCTGTGATATCACCTCATGTCATTTGTCATTCCCGACAAGTCTCCTCGCTTGGGCAGTTTTTCTCCTGACCTCACACTGACCATTTTTCAGTAATGGATGTTGTTAGGGGCTGGGGAGGGGCTGAAAGGAGTGGGGAGAGATGGGGGTATTTTGTGTTTGTCTGGAATATAAATGGCCACAACATTTGTGACTTGTCGTATACTTGTCCCAGCATCAAATTTTGCATTGCAAGCATTAAAAAGAAACCCAACACAACGTTCTCTTATGAAGGTGGTGACTTGTGCTGTGGTACATTCCCACCTGCACAGACTACCCTCTGGCAGCTTCAATGTGACCACTTTGCATCACTGCCAATAGACAGTGAATGACGGGCTATCCGCCTGATCCCATCCTTGCTGATCATCCACATACACTCCATTAGGAATTGCTGGGAGCTGGACTCTGCTCTCAAACTCTTCCTAGCCTTCATTGCTGAGGCTAATTGTAATGGCCCTACTCGGTTGATGAGACCATCTAATCTAACAAACCAGAAAAGGGTCCCTAGTTGAATCTCTGGTTGGTCAAGTGCCACACTGGCCAGCTAAAGGTGCTGCAAGCATGCATGTGTAATTCATCCCCCCCCCCCCCCCACTCCCATGGCGATCTATTATTTTAAAACCAAATGGTTAATTGCTTGTAATACAGGAAACTTTGCGATATCCGGCACCGAGCTGCTGCCGTTCTATCAAAACTTCCGGATAGACCAGCGTTCATGTTGAAGGATACGGAGGTTTTCATCTCCGTATCTGACCACAAACACTGTTGCTTAGCAACAGCTTGTAAACACTCAGCCCGTACCTTGGAAGCATCTCTGAAGCTGTTGCTAAGCTACAGAGACGCTTTCCAGAGCCTGACTGTTTTTATAAAAAAAAAAAAAAAAATGCTAGAAGGAAAAAAGCCTAACCAAAACGGCGGCTGATTTCTGCCAGTAGATCGAGGTTTCCGGACATACAACCTCCGGATAAACCAAAGTTTCCTGTGACAGGAAATGCCCAGCAGGCCAGGCAGCATCCGTGGAGAGAGAAACAGTTAATGTTTCAGGTCTGGGACCCTTTGTCAGAAGGGTCCCAGACCTGAAACGTTAACTCTGTTTCTCTCTCCACAGATGCTGCCTGGCCTGCTGAGTATTTCCAGCATTTTCTGTTTCAGATTTCCATTATCCGCAGTATTTTGCTATCGGGTTAATTGCCTGTGTTCATTACGGTTTATAGTGGGGACTTTTGTAATCTAGCTGTTCAATTTGCATGGCTTCAACAATGCCTTTCCTTGCTCGACAGGTGCGGGAGATGCTCAGGATGCGCGACTCCAATGGGGCTCGTATGTTGACACTAATGACGGAGCAGTTTATGGAAGACCCCCGGCTCTCGCTGTGGAGACAACAGGGGACGGGAATGACCGACAAATGCCGAGAGCTGTGGGACGAGTTAGGTAACGGCTGCAGTTTGTACCTTGTATTAAACATACGCGCAGTTTCTTTTGACAGCTCATTGTGGTTATCTACCAGAGTTGGCCCTTTTTAGGGTGGCTTCATTTTATTTTTACTTGAACATTTTTGCTGGTGCATTTTTGCTCTTGGAGAATGCCCGAGACTGAATTATTTTTTTTTATTAGCTTGACAGGTGCTGTAATGGAATTATTTTAGGGTCTTTATGTTCTTGTATTTTTTTAAATTTAGGCAGTCATTTAGCAAAGTTTTTACTTTTTCAATGAGAGTGTTTCTTTTTGGTTTAGCCTGCTCAGTATGTTGGCTGAACAAGCACGCACTCCCAAATAGAGAGAAGCGCTAGAAATATTCAGCTCCAGCAGCATCTGTGGAGAGAGTTAATGGGAATTTTAACCTGGGTGAGCATGTGGGATTTTTGGGGGGGGGGGTTTAAATGGGAAAAAGTTCCAAGCGCGTCAGGAAGCCGGCTCCAACCCGCCGACTTCCGGGTTTTAGTGAGGCAAAACAAGGGGGCGGCCAACCTGCTCCCAGGAGGCGGGTTGGCATTTTAAATGTTAACGAGGCCGGAAACCTCTGATTTTAACCTGCTTTGCAGGTTTTACTGTTGGCGGCCCGACCGGAAGCCAAGTCTGTCAGTCAGGTTGACTTGCGGGCGGGGCATCTGTCTGGGCCTGGAGTTGAAACTCCGCAGCATGCAAGGAAACCCAGACCTTCCCGGTCTCCGGTCTGACACACTGCCCCAGTAAATATCCAGGTTAATGTTTCAAGTTGATGACCTTTTGTCAGACTAACTCTTACTAGATCAACTTTGGGCTCCCATTAATATTTTTTGCATCAAAAAAAATATTCATAAAATATAATTTGCAAGTCAGTGGAAAATTATTTGTATACTGGCCAAGATGAAACATAGAAACATAGAAGATAGGAGCAGGAGGAGGCCATTTGGCCCCTCGAGCCTGCTCCGCCATTCAATGAGATCATGGCTGATCATCCAAATTCAGTACCCTGTCCCTGCCTTCTCCCCATATCCCTTGATCCCTTTAGCCTCGAAATATATCTAACTCCTTCTTGAATATATTTAATGAATTGACCTCCACTGCCTTCTGTGGTAGAGAATTCCACAGGTTCACCACTCTCTGGGTGAAGAAATTCTTCCTCATCTCTGTCCTAAATGGCTTACCCCTTATCCTTAGACTGTGACCCCTGGTTCTGGACTCCCCCGCCATCGGGAACATCCTTCCTGCGTCTAGTCCTGTTAGAATTTTATAAGTTTCAATGAGATCCCCTCTCATTCTTCTAAACTCCAGTGAGTATAAGCCTAATCTCTCTCTCCATACATCATTCCTGCCACCCCAGGTATCAGCCTGGTGCGTACATTTTATATTGCACCTTTTGCATCCCACAGTGCGTCATAGCCAATGAATGTCTACTGAAGTGTAGGGCATTGCGAGAACTCCCTGCTTCTCAAGTGCCATGGGATTTTCGGGTTCTCCCTGAATAGACAAACAATATTGGCTTAATAATAGAGGGCATGTCTGACAATGCAGCATTCTCTCACCACAGCACTGAAGTGTCTGCCTAGATTGTGCTCGGGTCTTGGAGTGGGATTTGATCCCACAACTTTCTCACCGTTGCAAGAATTTTCCCAACCGAGTCAAACTTACAATTATATGCAATAGTTCTTGCATCTGGTTAGGGTGATGCCTATCATCTTGCATTAAAATATGTACCCAGGGCTATGGTTAAAGGCAATGTCTAATTTATTAATCTTGTGCAACTAAATGCACAGTTCTAATGGGAAAGCATCCAATATTTAAAAAGCACAACACAGCACCCTTCATTCATGTTCCACATTTATGGGCCATATGGGGTAAATAGTGGTGTTCTTTTACAAGTTGATGAGATCAATAATTATAAGGAAGGTTTTACCCAGAGGATGTTTAGAATGTGGAGCCATAACTATTGAAGCAGTGTCTATAATTTCTTTTAGAAGAGCATTAATTGCTTGAAAAAGAGGAACATAAAAGGGAATGGAGATAAAACCTCGGTGTAGACATGCTGGGCCAAATGGCCTGTTTTTCTTTGCTGCAACCTTTGGTGTTTCATGGAATCATACAGCACAGGAGGAGGCCATTCGGCCCATTGTGCCTGTGCCGGCTTTGAAAGAGCTCTCCAATTAGTCCCACTCACCTCTCCCTATATCAATTCCCTTTTGAAAGTTATTGTTGAATCTGCTTCCACCGCTCACACTCCGGCAGATCATAACAGCTGGCTGCGTAAAAACATCTCTCCTCCGGTTCTTTTGTCAATTACCTTAAATTTGTGTCCCCTGGTTAATATTTAAATATACACACACCGTTCCCTTTTGAAAGTTACTATCCTCCCTATGTACTCTATCAAAGCACATCATGATCTTGCACGCCTCTATTAAATCTCCCCTTAACCACCTCTGCTCTAGGAGATTGACGCACGGAAAGATGTTCCCAGTATTGGCGTAAAGCACTAGGCCTAGTTTGTGTCCACATTAAACTCCCTCTGCATTGCACCAATAACGTGGCCTAATTCCAACCTCGCAAAAGAGCATTTGCTGTACCAGTGTGAGATTTCCCACTTGCAACAGCAGCATCCTTGTCTTTTTGGATCGAGGCTCATCGAGTGCCAGTCTGTGCCAAACCATGGGGAGCTTTATGCTGCCCACCCACCTTTTACAAAGTCCAAAGTTAAAAGCTGCTTGGTTCTCACTACTTCATGTAGGACACCCCGCAGGGCCAAGTTCTTCTCGGGTGACAACACATTTCTCGGAGGCTTGCATAAATATACAGACGACTCTGTTTTTTGGAGAGCAGCATTCACTTTGCCAGCCTCGCTTTTATATTCCGACTGGGAATGCTGATCTTTCTAGTCCCACTGTGTGCATGCAAGGCCAGCTCCCTGCGTTTATGCAGTTTGAAACTGGCTCGCTCGTCTTTCCTGCAATACCATAGACCTAGGTCTGATGGTCCGCCATGCCATTATTCCCTAGACCCTGGGCTTGTTTACACTATGGGGTGCAGCCACCAGAGGAAGACCCCCCCCCCCCCCCCCCAAACGCCCCATGCCTACAGTCGTTGATACACCTATAAGTGTAACAGTGTCCCTTTGGTCACTGGTAGTTATTTCGGTGGGAGGGAAGCTGAAACATTTCTGGCCTTAATCTGCTGCCAGTAATATGAAACCCTAAAATACAGTTTGGGCTTTCTGCCTCCTTTAGGTGTTAATCTGGCAACACTTGGAGCGCTCCATATATCGAACATGCAATTGGTTTCACATAAGTGAAACCAAACATCTTGTTCCTGATTTCCTGTACTGCTGATTTCCCTCCCCCGGCTAAACATTTGTATTTTTTTAGACATCCATCGCCGGATCTGGCTGGTCCCCACTTCAAGCACTATCTGGCCTCACTGTCCTCTGTTGAAACTGGCTGCTACTCCAGGATCGTGCTGGAGAGCAAAGATAACTCCCAGCTTTTCTCTACTACCAACCGTTTCCTTTAAACCCCTCTTGCCTGTCCCCTCCACTCTCTCTTTCAACAAATGAGGAGCTTACGGACTTTTGTCTGATTGAGACCATCGGCTCCGCTGTCTGTTGCTTCCCCCTCCCTAGCACTGAACCCATGTCTTCCTCTTGTTTCTCTCCCAGCTCCACTTATGCCCCTCAGGTGATGGACCTCATTCCCACTGAACTGCTGACCCCCTCAACTTTCCTTCCAGGCCCTCATGCTAGCTAGCTTGTAAATGGCTCCTTCTCCAGGCACTATTGCCCCCTTTTTCCAAAACTGCTACCAACCGTCCCTTCTCAGTAAAACCCACCTTCGACCTTTCTGTTCTTGCAGACTACTGCCCCATCTCCAACCTTCCTTTCCTCTCAAATGCTTGTGTTGTGACCTCTCCAATACATGCCCATGTTTGAATCCATCCAAACATGTTGCTGCCCTTGCCACAGCAGTGAAATGGCCCTAATCAAAGTCACAAACTGCATCCTCTGGCTATCCCTGTGATGGATTATCCCTCCTCTGCTTCTCCACAGCCTGGTACCTCTCCTCTGTTGTCCAGCTCAGTGGAACTGCCCTCGCTCGGTTCCACTCTTTTTCCTATCCAATCTGAGTCCGTGCCTGTCCCATTCGATCCTGAGCTGAGCTTCCAATCCTATATCCTTTCTATCCCAAAGACCTCTGTACTGCCACCTCTAATATCCTCCTGCCTCTGCCTACCTGCTGCTGAAACCCTCGCCCATGCCTGCGTCACCTTTAGTCTGTACTACTCTACTTTTTTCAGTCCATGGCCTGCAAGTCAAAACTTGGAAAAGCTTAACTTACAAGGTTTTTTTTTTAAAGAAACCTTTTAGAAAAGCCCAGTTGCCAAGCTTGAAATGGCCGATTACAGATTCAGCAGGCACCTGGCAAAAGGAGCTGATCTACAGTTCAACTTGGTCTGCATACGTAATCAAAGCTGCCAAGGGTGTTTTGAATATTGGACTGTGTCCACTGGTCCGTGAGATCAGACCAGTCACACACTCGCTCTCACTGGGACACCTGTGAAACTGACTCGTCCACATCTAGTCTGTTCTGAGCTCTGTTAAGTTTACCGGTGTGCTGACGGTTTCACTGTCGAGGCCGCTGCCACCGAGATTAAAAAAGAAAAAAATGGAATGCTGGAAATCCAGCAGAAAATGCAGTTCTGTTGGAGGTTCTTATTTAAGGTGGTATCTCTCAGCTGATTTGACCTGTGCATTTTCTGCTGCTGCAATGGAGGCTTTAAACGTTTGAATCATACGAATTAAGATGAACACACGGGGACTGCCCTGACGGCTCAGCTGGTTTAAAGCAGCGAGGCCCACCTCCCGTGGCCCAGTGAGGCCCTGGCCTCCCGATCCCTGTCCTGAATGAGCTGATCTGAACTGGAGCCTGTATTGCAACTATTCTCCGATGTTTTCCCAACCCCCCAAACATCAGGAACATTCGGCCCAGGTTCTCACCGCTGATTGCTGTCTGGTGATCCATGTGTGCAGAGGTCTGATGCAAAATTGATCCGGCTTGGACATGATGCCTGTTGTAGTCAAATAGCCAGACACATTGGAACTGTATTCCAACCAGGAGTCGATGCACTAAGGGAGGGGGCGGGTCATGTGTTAATTGAGGTGGGTTTATCGTAAATAAATCTTGGTTTTTTTAAGCCACCTGGCATTATTTTTGTTTTGCATTTATAAGTAGTCCTACAGAAACCTAGCAAAATACAGGAAACTTTGTGCTATCCGGCACCGACTGGACCGAGCTGTTGCCGTCCCATCAAAACTGTCGGACAAACCAGTGCTAATGTTGAAACATAGAGATTTTGAGCTCCGTATCTGGCAACAAACCCTGTTGCTTGCAGCTTCTAAACAGCCGGCCATACCTTGCAAGCGTCTCTAGCTTAGCAACAGCTTCAGCGAGACCTTGCAGAGCCTGACTGGTTGGAAGAAAAAAAAAAGCAACAAAAAGAAAAAGAACCTAACGAAACGGCTCCTGATTTTTGCCGGTGGCGCGAGCATTCCGGACAGTTAACCTCTGGATAAACCAAAGTTTCCTGTAAGTTTTTCCTTCCCAACTCTCTTCCTATTCAATTTCTATCTGTATATTGCTAGGCTGCTTATAATTTAATTTTTAGCTTGTGCAAAAAGTTCCATCAAACTTCAATTTAACTTGGATATTTTTATTCCCTTTTTTTGGCCATTGAAGCAAGTTTTGTTCCCTTTTTTTCCCCCCTGTCCGCAGTTTGTTTGAGTGTCTCCTGGCACAGTTGTGTGTTGTCTGGAGCGAGGTGGGTGGAGGGGGTATGAGCCAGGCACGAGGTGCTACGTCGCTAGTCCATTCTGACCTGTGTTTTCAACACTGCTCCCGTCTTCTCCACGCCCCGTGTGGGAATGCTTGGCCTCCGCTTGCCAACTCCCCCCGCCAGCACAGGAGATTGGGAAGCGAGACTTATTTTTACTGCCTGTCTATCGATTTCATTACTTCAATTTCTCAGCTCTGGGATGTGCACATTCTTGGTATCCAAGGTGTTGTTTTCAAAACTGCAGCCAGTTTGAATTCCTTTTCACCTGGCACATTTTGTGCTTTACATACCTGTCCGGTGAATATTTCTCCCCACTTTCCATTTTGCTCAAATTAGGCATCCACTGTATATCTATCTCCATGTCTCCAGTGGCCCAATCAGGACAGGGTAATCCTTTTCTATGATGGATGAAGCTGATAAAGCTAATTAGTTTAAAAAAAAATAGAACGTGTGCGCACAGGCTCTCCCACTGATAAATTTATCTGCTTCTGTAAATGTGTGCTGATGCCGCACCTTAGTACCATTTCACGTGCTTTCCATGTTAAGGGTACAAGCATTTTGCAATTAACAATGGAATGCAGCATTGCATGAAAAGGAAGACTTGATTAGAAAGGAAAACAGAAGAATGAAGTACTTGTAGTATAGTCACTGTTGTAATGTGGCAGCCAATTTGCACACCAAGTCCCACAAACCGCAGTAAGAGAATGGCCAGAATCAATTTTTTATTTTTTGTTATTAGTTGACGGGCATTGGCCAGCACACTGGGGAAAACTCCTCTTCGAAATAGTGCCGTGGGATCTTTTATGTCCACCTGAGGGCAGACGCTCCGTTTAAAGTCTCCTCAAAGACGGTACCTCCGACAGTCTGAGCTGGAGTGTCAACCAAGATTCTGTAATCAAGTTGGTCCACAATACAGTCCTGTGACACTTCATTGTTGTACAAATGACTTGGGTGTCTGTCTGTAAGGTGAAGAATGAGACTGATATCCCGTGTGCTTCATGTAGCTGCCTATGAAGCTTAGTTTAAATTAGATTCTCTAGATGGTACATTTTTATGAAGCCACTGTTCATTCGCTCATTTTACGATTGTTCTAGATGTATATTCCCATGCGTAGCTTTATGGAATTGCTCCGCACCCTGCCTGTATTGTGCTTGCAGGAGGGACGTATAGTCGCGTCAAGGCTACTTGCACTAGTTGATGTGGAGGCTGAGGCAGCTCGTTTGGCTTTGGGGGTTCATTGAATTTGAGCGATGGGACGGAGCCCTGAATTCTGGCGGTTGTTGGGATTCGATGCCTCGTTGCTAATGAATGGGTTGCTCTGCTGAAGGGGCAGTTTGTCTTGAGTGGCAATCCAAGACTAAGCCTGATAATTCCCCTCTGAAAGCCTGTACTGTTGGCAACGTATTGGTATGTTTCCCCTTGTGAGGGTTGGCCGGGGAAATTTGGGCAACCTTGCAGGAAGCAACTGAGTAAAGCTTTTGTGAAATAGAACAGAAATTGCTGGCAACACTCAGCCGGTCAGGCAGCATCTCCGGTGTGAGGGAGAAACCACGTTAACGTTTCACGTCTCATGACTTTTCATCAGAACTGGAAGATGTTAGAGATGAAATCTAGCTTTGGTTTATATCAACAATCTGAGTTGATGCAGACACACAGCCAGCTTAAAATTGGCACGGCTTCAGCTCTCTGGCAACTTTTATATAGTCGAAACCATGGTTTTCTCGACCAATTCAATCTTTAAATGCCACTGCAGAGGGAGTGCTGGTGACTCAGTTTTATGACTGTAATACAATAAAATGTATGGCTGAAGTTATTCTCCAATGGCTGCGGCTATCATGTCCGTGCAGAATCCTGTTAAATGAGTCGTGATGGTGGAAAGAGAAAGGTGACGAAATATACCAGTCATGCAGCAAGTATTAACCATGTTCTCAGGTTTTTGCACCGATGGGATGGCAGATCGAGCAACTAAGAGCTGGTCCTTTCATTACCCTTTCAAAGTGCATGTCATGTGAAAGTGTATTTGTGGTTTGTGATTGCCAGCCCAGTTGTTGCTTTGAAATTTCTTTTTGATGTCAAAAACAGCTGAGAAAAGCAGCCGGTTAAGTTTCAGGAGGCCACAGACTTCCCCCCGAGGCAGCACGCTGCACCCACCCTATTGTTTACACAGCAACACCAAAGTGGTTCAGGTTTATTTTGGTCACGTTTTTTGTTTTAATCACCAGTTTCTCCCTCCCTCAGGTGCTCTCTGGGTGTGTGTAGTACTGAACCCTCATTGTAAGCAGGAGGAGAAAGCTGGCTGGCTCGAGCTACTCAGGAAGTGGAACAACATGGATGTCTGCCCACAAGAAGATGGTAACTACGGCAATCATGTCAACGAAACTCCTAGTATCACTGCTGGTATACAACACAACTCAAATCGAAACCAAGGTATTTAGCCGGCTGTTCTGTTGGAACTTTCCAAAAACACACATTGCCATAACGTGTATGTTTGTCTCGGTTTCCTATCCACCCTTGTACAGGTCTTGCAACAATGTTAATGGAAAAACTGATGTGTGTGTGGTTTGTTTCAGTATTATGAGTGACAAATGGTTTCAAACTTGCCCCCTCTCCCTTTTTTGTTTCTCCATCACTTGTCCAAACAAAGGTCTTTGCAGGCAATGTTCCCTGTAAGCTGCACTTTGTTCTGCGCAACCTGTTTCTCTTAATGTGCGGTCCCTATTTAAATTTCTGTGCGGGGGCAGTATTTGCAATGTAAAAGCCGGTGAGCGGCCCGCGCGGAACCGTTCAGATTACTGTGTGGCCGCGCACAGGCCCTTCGGCGGGAGCATTGCTTGCAGGGTGTTGTCAAGAGATTTGTGATGACGTGTTCCCGTCTCCAACCCATTTAGTTACGGCCATGTTGAGATTCCACAGATGATCACTGCCTCAGCATCTCACCCCAGTGGCCATTCCTGGTGTTTGTGGTCTTATTTGACCGAGGGGGCATTTTCGGCTGCGCTGGATAGCCACACGTGCTTTCCAGGAAGGGGTTGATTGATGACAATTAGGAAGAAGAACCCTCTTGCCCATCGCTCCCTTCTGCCCTCCCCCCCCCTCCCTCCACCCCAAAGCCTGGCACACCTGAGCAGTATTTGCTCCCATCTGGATTAGCTAGTTAATAAGTGTTATTTTCATGCTAGTTAGAGATGATACATCACCTTCTGGAGACCTGTCTTTTGAAGGAACATGGGAACAGGAGGAGGTTATTTAGCCTCTCTGGCCTGTTCTGCCATTCAATGAGATCATGTCTAATCTGTGACCTAACTCCATATACCCGCCTTTGCCCCATACCCCTTAATACCTATAGTTAACTAAAATCTCACTCAGAAATGACCCAGCATCATCTGTTTATGGAAGAGTTCCAAACTTCTACCACCCTTTGCGTGTAGTGAAAAAGCAATGACCTGGACTGAGAGACTCTCACTGCGGCAGTGTCCCTTGCCTTTTTGTTTATCCCAGCGCTCTATACTATTTATATTTTAAATAAAGTACTGATTGGGCTGCCAGAGTGCTCGAACCTAGCTGGTCATTTGAGGTGTTCCCAAGTGTGTCTCGATGCGCAGCTGGTCTTCCTCTCTGCTTGGCACCTTTTTTGGTGGCAGAAACTGGAGATCTGGAGTCTTGACATGAACCCACCAATTTGGAACTTCCATCAGGCACCACGCCCCAGCCCTCATTGACCTCCTCATTATCGAGGAGCTAGTGTGCTTCACACTCGCCAGATGGTTCACTGCCAGGCATTCGATTATCAGTTAAGCTACTGGGGTGCATTCGTAATCCATTGAATTGCAAGTCTGAACACATGAAGCTGATGAGTCAAATGTTGTGGCTACTTCTAAAGTATGGCATGGAGTTTTGGACCTGCTAACTATATCTGCATTAGCAAGAGATTGGAAGTGTGATCCAGAACAATTCTCGGCCTTGGGCGGCTACATTTATGAAAAGACTCGCTTGACAACTTGTATTAACTGAATAGACCTGAGTGAGGGGTGACATGAAAATGAAAGATACAGATTTGTTCATGGGATGTGGTCATCAGCATTTACTGCCCACCCTTAATTGCCTTTTGAGAAGGTGGTGGTGAGCTGCTGCCTTGAACTGCTGCAGCGTGGTGAAGGTACTCCTATGGTGCTGTGTTGAGGAGTTCCAGGATTTTTGACCCAGCGGTGATGAAGGAACGGCGATCTATTTCCAAGTCAGGATGGGGTGTAACTTGGAGGTGGCGGTGTTCACATGCGCCTGCTGCTCTTGTCCTTCTAAAGTGGTGGAGGTCGTGGGCTTGGGAGGTGCTGCCGAAGAAGCCTTGGCGAGTTGCTGCAGTGCATCTTGTAGATGGTACACACTGCAGCCACGGTGCGCCGGTGGTGGTGGGAGTGAATGTTTAAGGTGGTGGATGGGTAGATGAGGTTTAAGCAAAAAAAATTCAACTTGGGGCAGTGAACATGGAGTACCAAATTCACAAGCCTTTCAAGCATGATTTCCCTGTAAAATAGTGCAGCTGTGGAGGAGGCTTCCAGAGAAGGTGGTTGATTTGGGGTAAGCTGACCCTTTTGAAAGGGAATTGGATCTGTTGAGAACTGGGATTGAGGATTATTGACTTGGAGGCAGTAGGGGAAAGAACTACCTGCCACTTCAAAGTAGGGGTTCAACAGGTTACAGGGGGGTGGTGGGAGGGGTTAACTGGCCCTTGCTCTGATCTTTAGTCACCTCATGGTTGTACAGGAATTTATTCAGTATGTTTGGGACCGACGGTCAGGTAGTCTTTTCCCCATGATTTCTTTGAAGCTTGTTTTGTAAAGAACTTTTGGGGCTGGGGATAATGTCATTGCACTTTACATCGGAACGTGCATAGCGCCCGAAAAAGACTCTGAAAAATTTGTTCAAGGGTGGGCTCGGTGTTTAAATATGATCTGTAGTTCACAAAAATATTTGAACTTTGCTACTACTTGCACTTTCTCATGGTTATAGTTTTCAGGCTTCAAAGTAACTTGAGTCAATGGCAGTAGATGGTCGAGATTGCTAAATACAGTAAAAATGCAGTTAGTTCTGCTCTGTCGAAACCTACTTGATTGATGCTGTGGAACTGCTTCCAGAGAAGGTGGTTTTGTGAGATGTCTGCACTGCTGATAATCCAGATATGCTACCCTCCCACCTTGACTGGAGCACTGGAAATACAACATGTCAAGGGCAGGTCTGTACAAGCCAGCTCACCTGAGAACTGCACGGCTGGCATGCGGAGAGCTCGGCTTGCGATGGTCGCAGCAAGGCTGGAGCCCCTGTGCCCCAGCAGCAGCCATTGTCCGATGGCTAGGGCCAGCTTGCAGGGATAGGGAGGGAGCCTGCCTTACGGAGTGGAAGAGTGGCATTGTGCTGAACACTGCAGCAGTTAAGCGACACAGGGTAAGTTTTATAGTTGCATTTGTGAGATTCACACCGGGGAGTGGCAAGGCACAGGTTGGCACCGACCAAGTCCCACATGATAAATTTGTCATCTCGAGCATTCCATTTAGGAACGACGTGTTCCTGGTTGGAGGGAAAGAAATTCGGTGACTAACTGAAGATTGTTGCGGGGTATCAGTCCGTCGTTGTGTATATTAAAGACCGAGATCGATAGATTTTTGGATACTAAGGGGACCAAGGAGATGTGGATAGCGGGTGGAGTTGAGGTAGAAGATCAGCCATGATCTTATTGAATGACGGAGCAGGCTCGAAGGGCTGAATGGCCGACTCCTGCTCCTATTTCTTGTGTTCTCTCCATACTCTGTGTACCTTGCCCAAGTGTTCACTCTTCCAGTGTGTGCCTCGGCGCTGAGCACAAGGTTATTTTAATTCTGAGGGTGAGCATTCATAGAATCATAGAAAAATTACGACACAGAAGGCGGCCCATCATGTCCGTGCCGGTCGGAAAAGAGCTACCCAGCCTAATCCCACTTTCCAGCTCTTGGTCCGTAGCCCTGTAGGTTACAGCACTACAAGTGCATATCCGAGTACTTTTTAAATGCGATGAGTGTTTCTGCCTCTGGGTGACTTTTTTTCCTCATCTCCCCTCTAATCCTTCTACCCATTACTTTAAATCTATGCCCCCTGGTTATTGACCACTCTAAGGGAAATAGGTCCTTCCTGTCCATTCTATCTAGGCCCCTCATAATTTTATACACCTCAATCAAGTCTCTCCTCAGCCTCCTCTGTTCCAAGGAAAACAACCCCAGCCCACCTAATCTTTCCTCATAGCTAAAATTTTCTAGTCCTGGCAACATCCTCGTAAATCTCCTCTGCACCCTCTCCAGTGCAATCACATCCTTCCTGTAATGTGGTGACCAGAACTGCTCGCAGTACTCAAGCTGTGGCCTAATCAGTGTTGTATACAGTTCTAGCATAACTTCCCTGCTTTTATATTCTATGCCTTGGCTAATAAAGGAAAGCATTCCGTATGCCTTTTTAATAACTTTATCGACATGTCCTGCTACTTTTAAGGAACTGTGGACATACACTCCAAGGTCCCTCTGTTTCTCCACGCTTCTCCGTATTCTCCCATTAATTGTGTATTCCTTTGCCTTGTTGCCCCTCCCCAAATGCATTACCGCAGACTTTTCTGGATTGAATTCCATTTGGCACTTTTCTGCCCAACTGACCAGTTCATTGTTGCCCTGAGAACTGCTGCAGTCGCTGTGGTGATGTCATTTGGTTTTTGACTGACTAGCACCAACAGTTGGAGTGCGAACATGTTCTGGACCAGCATCTCCCCACAAGGAATCACTGGATAGTTATCAGAAGTAGGAACCCTTGGGCTACTGTTTTTTAAAGCCCTTCCAGGTCCCAGGGACACTGAGGACGATTGTAGCAGCCCAACCATTGCCCCATCGGAGATTGGCTGACTCTGAACAGACGTGGGATCGAAGCAGAGATATTTAAGGGGAAGCTAGATATGTACACGAGGGAGAAAATGAATAGAAGGATATGCTGGCGGTCTGAGATGAAGTAAGGTTGGGAGGAGGCTTGTGCGGAGCGTAAGAACATAACATTAAAGAGGAGCAGGAGTAGGCCATTCGGCCCTTCGAGCCTGCTCTGCCATTCAAGATGATCATCTACATCAACTGCAGCATCCTGCTCTATCCCCATCACTTCCCACTAAGCTGCGTGGCCACAGTCATCCGCAATGTCCTGCGCAGGCCGCTCGCCGGCTTTCACATTGTAGGTACCGCGCAGGCGCAAAACTTTGAATGGGCCGCGCATTGGGGGAGGCAAGCCGCGCAGGGGGCAGTGTGGCTCAAGGGGGACATTAGCCGTCTCCTTTGATTCCCATCGTGCCCAAAAATCAATCTGTCTTGAATGTACTCCACGACTGTGTCCACAGCCCTCTAAGGTAGAGAATTCCAAAGATTCTCCACCCTTTGACAAAATTTCTCTTCATCTCAGCCCTAAAACACCGGCACAGACCAGTTGGGCTGAATGGCCTATTTCTGTGCTGTAAAATTTGATAATTCTGGACACTGTGGGGCTTAGTGCTGCATTGGGTGGGCCTCCTGGGGAGAGGGCGAGGTGAAGAGAGACCAAGTGAAGTTTTATTTTGTAAATAAAATCGCAGTTTGAATTTGCATAAACGTAGACCAAATTTGAAATGGTAGATCTCCAAGAGCCCATTATTGTGTTGTCGATGGAGTTGATTGCAGTTGCCCCGTGTGCGTGTGGTTGTATTGAGTGATTGCGAGATAACGCACTAAATAACGAACAGTGAAAGAAATACTTTTTCATTTGCAGCAGTTTCACGGAGAACCGTTTTCGTGCGTGCAATAGAAGCCTGCAGTCTGGACTGGAAAGACTGCCACCTTCGCAAGATCATCAGCAGCGACAACTATACGAACCAGTGGAGAGATGGAGATCGGTCATTGTTCGATTCCCAGGGGCGGCCTCTTTGGCTCGGTGGGTGAAAGATTGTTGCGGGATATCAGTCTCTAGAATTGCTCTTCCTTCATCCCCCCCCCCCAGTGGCACGGTAACATTGTGTCGAGGGCTACTTGGACTTTGCGATATCAGAATTGTACCAGGAAGGATAATCCGCATCCATACCTGCACTTCACTCAGTAAATGGGGTCAAATAACTAGCATTTATTTCACACTGCTAACCAATTTCAAGAATACTGCTAATGAGTTGTCTTACCATGCTAAAGGAGTTAATTTCCCAGGAGAATGCCTGTTGTCCTTAAAAAAAAAAAAAAAAAAAAAAAAAAAAATGGTGTTCCTGGTAACTTGTGTATCACACAGCAGCTTCGTGAAACTTGATTCATTAACTGCTTTTTTTGTGCTCTTGGAAGCGACTGTCTCTCTCTCTCTCTCTCTCTCTCCTGCAAATATCTACCAGACTGTCAGAATTGGTAGTTAACCCTTAAGCAAAATAAGACATCTGTGACTGCACGCAGATCTTGAGTACTTGTTATTCATGTTGACAGCCTTAGTGCACGTTGTAAGCAACTGAATCATATTCGACACTCAAGACACCCTTTTTTTAATATATATATACACTGAGGCAAAAGTGTAGAGCACTTGCAGCTAAAGTTAAACATGTAGTTTGCCAAAAGAAATCACTGAATTTAATGTAAAGTTATTGGTGCGTGTGTTTTTTGTTTCCGTGCTACTTTACTCTCTTTCCCCCCCCCGACCACAATGGTCACATGGTCAGTGCTGTCACTGCTGATGTCTCTTGCTCGCTTGCCAGGGAATACATATTAACAGCCCGGTGAAGACTCCCTGCCCGCCCCCACCACGGAGTGGTGCCTGCCCACTACAGCTCACGTCCTCTGTGTCCAAAGCTGAATTTAGCAGAGTGCAGGAGGGAGGGAGGGAGGAAGGGGTTTAACCTGCCTTCCACTCACACTCTGGTGCGTGCGGTGCTTCCCCTGAGTCAGGTAGTCGTTGCACTTATTTTTAATACATATTTGGGTCCTGTTTACACAAGCACGACTAGAACAGACGCTTTGGCTATGGCGGACATTCCAGATCCCAGCTGTACTCTGTATCCGGAAGCAAGTGACTGTGGGAAGCTTCCATTACTTTACTGAAACTTCTTTGATTTACTTTTTCATGTCAAATGCTGCAGCTTCTCTTGCTTTTCTGTTCCCCCCCCCCCAACCACTGTATAAATGTACTCTGAAATGTAACTAGCAATTTGGCTTTTCACAGAATCACAGAAACCCCACAGTGCAGATAGAGGCCATTTCG
This sequence comes from Somniosus microcephalus, assembly GCF_052327205.1. NCBI lineage: Eukaryota > Metazoa > Chordata > Chondrichthyes > Squaliformes > Somniosidae > Somniosus > Somniosus microcephalus. The sequence goes on along the minus strand of NC_141017.1, from coordinate 27,091,586 downwards.
GCCCATCGAGCCTGCACCGACACATATCCCACCCGATCCCCGCGTATTTAATCCCCCTAAGACTAAGGGTCAATTTATCATAGCCAATCATCCTAACCCGCACATCTTTGGACTGTGGGAGGAAACCGGAGCACCCGGAGGAAACCCACGCAAACACGGGGAGAATGTGCAAACTCCACAGTCACCCGAGGCCAGATCCGAACCCAGGTCCCTGGCGCTGTGAGGCAACAGTGCTAACCACTATGCCACTGTGCTGCCACTTTTGTAGAAGTAAATTTAAAATTTAAGCAGGCAATATCTAATCAATATTTTTTTTTGAAATAAAGATTGATTTTATTTCCACTGCTGAAAATCTCTCAATTTTCTAGAGCATGTACCAACTGCTTGTGCCCGAGTGGATGCATTGAGATCGCACGGGTACCCCAGGGAAGCTCTGCGTTTGGCTGTTGCAATTGTCAATACCCTCCGATTGCAGAAAAGGCGTCAGTTGGAAACGTACAAACAGCAGAAGAAAGGTAAGGGCCGTAAGCTGCTTGGGGAGGGGGTGGGCTGTGGGCTCCCGACAGTGGCCAAAAATCTCTCCACGTCTCGTGGGCAGCTGAGCAATTGTCGTGTAGATTTTCTTTTGGGTTTTGATCGTGGTGACTTTTTAAACCCAGCGCCAACTTACATAGTGGGAAGGTTTTCTAGTTTCTCAATTGGCAGTTCATTAAGCCCATGTGTACCAAGTTCCTCTGTGTCTTAAGTCGTCTTTATTTTCCTTGGAAGGAAAATTTGGGGGGGGGGGGGGGGGGGGGGAGAATTTAATTTTTGTAAAGCTGTTCATTTTATACAATACTTTGGGATGTTTGAGAGATGCGATATGGTGCTTTTGTCAATAGAAGTTTTAAGGCTAAAGGGATATGTGGAGAAATCTGGGACAGGGTACTGAATTTGGATGATCTCATTAAATGGCGGAGCAGGCTCGAGGGGCCGAATGGCCTACTCCTGCTCCTATCTTCTATGTTTTCTCTTTTTAAAAACCCATCAGGGAGTTGGCGTTCTATGGAAGAGGTTTGATGTAGTATGCCTTTCATAGAATCTTAGAAATTAACGGCTCAGAAGGGGGCCATTCGGCCCATTTGTCCCCGTGCCGGCCGACAAAGCTCTCCAGCCTAATCCCCCTTTCCAGCTCTTGGTCCGTAGCCCTGTAGGTTACAGAACTTCAAGCGCATATCCAAGTACTTTTTAAATGTGATGAGGGTTTCTGTCTCACCCTTTCAGGCAGTGAGTTCCAGACCCCCACCACCCTCTGGGTGAAAAATTGCTCCTCATAGAAACATAGAAGATAGGAGCAGGAGTAGGCCATTCGGCCCCTCGAGCCTGCTCCGCCATTCAATGAGATCATGGCTGATCATCCAAATTCAGTACCCTGTCCCTGCTTTCTCCCCATATCCCTTGATCCCTTTAGCCTTAAGAAATATATCCAACTCCTTCTTGAATATATTTAATGAACTGGCCTCCACTGCCCTCTGTGGCAGAGAATTCCACAGGTTCACCACTCTCTGGGTGAAGAAATTCCTCCTCATTTCAGTCCTAAATGGCTTACCCCTTATCCTTAGACTATGACCCCTGGTTCTGGACTCCCTGGCCATCAGAAACATCCTTCCTGCATTTAGTCTGTCCAGGCCTGACAGAATTTTATAGGTTTCGATGAGATCCCCTCTCAATCTTCTAAACTCCAGTGAGTATAAGCCCAATCGACACACTCTCTCCTCATACGTCATTCAACTCCCCTCTACTCCTTTTACCAATTATTTTAAATCTATGCCCCCTGGTTATTGACCTCTCTGTTAAGGGAAATAGGTCCTTCCTGTCCACTCTATCTAGGCCCCTCATCATTTTGTACACCTGTATTTAACAAGCATCAGAGACTCTGGTCTCAAGAGGCCGCATGGCAAGAATAAGGATGTATTTTAACACCTCCCTTATTTTTCCAGAGTTGTTACAAAAAGGTGCAACGACCATTGCAAATCAGGAAGGTTGGGTCGGGCATCCTCTGGATCCTATTGGCTGTTTGTGCAGAACCTTGCTTGAAGCGTGTAAAATGGAGGACGAGAGCTCCGTGTTGTTCACTGGTAAATGCTGCAATCTTTTCTTTTCCTGGAATCTGATTAAAGTCGTGGCTTCGGTTCCTAGCCTGTGCAGTGACCTCTATAGCCAAGGCAGCAGTTGAGTTGTTACAATTGGCCCCGACTCTGGGGTGGTGGAGGGTGCCTGGGTGAGAAAACTGATGTTCCTACTGGCGATGGACCTTGGGCATGGCCACCCCTGGGTCTGGCTGTGGTGACCTCCACAGTCAAACAGCCAGCCAGCTGGTAATCCTCCAGGCTTCTACATGGGAGGTTGACCACTTAGTTGAGGTCCCAGGAAGCCTGCTGGCTACTGGATCAAATTATACCCAGTAAGAGAGATGGAGGGGGCAGTTGCCCCCAAAATAAATGTTGCTCTTAAAGAAAATAGCTTTTGCAACTCCTGCCAGCGTAACATTTTTATTAAGGCTGTCAAAGACCTACAGAATGAAAGATGGGTGGCAGTGTGTCACAGATCAAAATGGGATAGTGAAGTTTTAAGATTGTCCTCGTCTTCTTTTGGTCTACACTACAATGACAGCCGAGCTATCCGTGCTGTGCTGTCATGTCAACTGGCGTCTCTGGCTGGACTTTAGTGAGCCCAAAAGCCAAACTAAAGTGGCACTCGCCCCAGTATGTAAACGATAAAATCTAATGAATGGTAACTGCACAGAACCTCATTCCAGTGAGTGTTGGACTGCTTTATTGGGGTGTTTGTTGGGGGCAGGGGGCGTGGCGGTCCATATGGTTACTACTGCAGCAAGTATACCAGACATTTTACAACAGTGGTGCCTTTTGGGAACGATCCAGTATAATCCAATCCTGATTACTCTTCCAGTAACCATTCCATTCACTGAAAAGGAATTTAGCATTGTTGGTAACCATTTCCTGCTGCTCAGTTTTGTGTGCGTGTACCTATTAATTTGTAATGGAAATGGTAGCTTTTTTTCTTACTGTGTAATTTATGATAAAGTAGCCAAAGTCTTGTAACACAGCTATGTTTCCCTGACCTTCTCCTCCTCCCCCCACCCCCCAATCTTTATATTGTACAGGGAAAAACTGCTTGTAGCAGCAGCTGATTAGAATTCATTTAACAGGAGGCAATGCAGTGGGTGTAAGCGAAGTATTGATTGTCAATGGGGAGCTGACCTGTACTCTGGACATATTTCTTCTTCAAGCCAGCTCAGCCAACATGATGTCATTGATGCTAACACTGTGCGTTAAATTTTCGGTTGGGAAAGCCCAACACAGCCTCTGTGTGAACTCAGTTGATGCTCTGTAATACTTAGAATCGAAGTGTTAAATCATTAAACTTGTCTCGAGCAATGAATCATTCTCTGGGCCACTGATTAATGGTGACTGAATGAGTTGGTGTGTGTTTTTTTTTGCACCGTGGGATTCCGTAATTCTAGCCAAGGTCAGGAATTCCATCCATTTTTCTGTGAAAACCACAAACCCTTGGCCTTAATCACCTTGACTTATCAATGTGTTCTTGTGTATGCATCTCTTTTTTTGCTTTCCCTGTCTGACAACATACCATCTTGATTTTTTAAAAACTTTCCACCTGTAAATAGATGAGCTAATTGGATGTTTTCGTTATTTTCAGATTCAATAACTGATATTCGGAAGCCCGTCTATCAGCACTTTGCCGTTCCTGGCAGCAGCAACACCGGAGAGTCCTACTATGCCCTTGCCCTGGAGGTGGCACTAATAGGATTAGGGCAGCAGAGGTTAATGCCAGAAGGGCTCTATGCTCAGGACAAAGTCTGTCGGAATGAAGAGCAGCTTATATCGATGCTGTCGCAAATGGAATTTGACGAGCGGCTGGTTCAGGTTTTGCGTAAACAAGCAGTCTTGTTACTGGAAGGTAAAAATGCTTTATTGTTTAATTAAAAAAAAAAAAAAATTACAAAATAAATGCATTTGATAGTGCTCTCTCTCTCTGCTGTTTTCTGAAGGTTTTGAATCTTTTGCTAAAGTAGTTTTGAGTGCTCGCTCGCTAGCCTGTTCTGCATGTTACGCGCCCAGGCAGTGTGAGCAGGCTATTTGACTGCTGGCGGGTTGGGAATGAGGCCCCAGCCAAGCCTGGTCCTGCTGCTCGATGCATGTACGCACCTGGATTTTTAAAGTGCCGGGCCCGTGCATGGTGACTGAAGATTAGGAACCCTGGCCCCTCTCTCCCCCTCATCAACCTAGAGGTCCTGAGGCTACTATTACTGCAGTGGCTGAGGGTAAACTCGGACACAGGTTGAAACGGGGGGGAACCGTTCTGCTCTGTCGACGGTGAGCTGTGCGTTGCCCGAAACAGCCGAACTGCAGGCAGCGTTCCCGCTAAGCTGCACGGCGGTCTGGAGCCCGCCCCCCGTGCAGGACGCTGACCGGCTTTTTCAATGGAAATAACCACGCTCACACGTGCGAAAAATTGAATGGGCCGCACAGCCAGTTCAAGGACCCGCGCACCCAAAAATAAATCGGTGAACATTGGCTGCAAGTATTACTAGTTTAAAAAAAAATCTGTAATAATTGGTTTGTAAAAAAAGTCCCCGTCTCATTTGCCTACAATTGGCTTGGTTTTTGTGACCTAAAAGCCGTAACAATCGCTATTGGCAGGGGACGATCGGGGAGGAATCTCAGATTCCTTTTCCTCCCTTGAGGTTTTTATCTGTTTGCCTCTCCCGGGTGGTTGGTGGGGGTGCTGGGAATCGGGCATCATGACTGACCGAGCAGCCAAGCCTTGCCTGTCCCATCATCTGTTTGTAAACGTTCAAAATTGAGCTTGGCCTTTGACTTTTTTTTTTTCCTCTTGTGTCTTCTGCTGTGGCCGTCATTGACATTCGCGTGGCTAGAAACGGAACCATATTTTCTTAACCTGGATCAGTTCTTCAATGCTGAACGGAAACGTCAGCTGAAGAATGAACTCTCCCCCTATTGGAAAGTAATGTCTCGTCCTCATCTGATCAAATTTATTATTTTTTTTCGTACCTCTTCAGTCGCAAAGCATTGTGAAAATAACTAATTTCAGGAACCATTGCACAGGAGGTGTTTGATTTTTTTTCCAGAATCCTCCTTTAACTATAAATCTAGTTCAAACTTTGAGAAGCTTGTGCATTTTGATGACAGTCCAGCGCCAGTAACTTGTGTTTTTTTTTCACACCGCGGTGTGAGCTGGAGATTTAGACCGCGGCAGTATTGCGCCACCAACTCAATGGAGGATTACAACGTGGGTCAATGTTGGAGGCGAAATGGTGCCTCTGATTGGTCTCTGAAGATTTCCATTGTGCAACAAAAAACCCACTAAAGAGTTAACCTTTACTTGCTAACCACACTGACATTCGTGCAGAAAGTGTGGTTGTTCGGCGAGATAAAGGTTAAACTACAGTTTGAACACACACTCCTCCTGTTTTCATGACGTGACCCAATTTATTTAGATTACTTGGGATTAATGTCTGTTTGCTAGACGTAAATGTAATCTTGGTCTGACCTCTACCCTCTCTTTGTGTCTGTGTGGTACAGTGTGCTCACTACAGGCTGCTTTATGTTTTCTGTTAAGTTCTCCAGTGACAGAGAAACCCAATATGGTAACTGGTGTCTGTGTGCTGCTGCATTGCAGGAGTTATGAGGCAGGGCCAGTGTTGGTACAGGTTCTGCTGTTTGGTCAATTGGCGGGGGGGGGGGGGGGGGGGGAAAACACCTTATTGCCAAATAAGTGAAAATGTTCCCATGGGGGACACTGTAAATGGAGATCTATACCAAACATCTAAACTGACCTACTGAAGTTCTCTGGCTAGATCTGAGGTAGTTAGCAGGAAGTTTCCTCCTCTTCAAAGGTGTCTGACTATAGCAGTTACTGGGCACTCGGTCCTATTAGTGGCCAACAGTTCATTGTCATTAGGCACAGACGAGCCAGATTATTCTCCTCCTTCTGTCTCTTCCCCCCCCCCCCCCCAAAAAACCCCGGAGATGTTGACTGACTAACCCCTCATTCTGTAGCTGGCAGGCAGCCCTCTAGTGCTCAGTCTAAACGGCCAGTCTTTCTACGTGAGCCCAGTCTACAAGCTGTTTGACTATGGAGGCTATTGGATGAGACATAGAAACAGGAGTAGGCCATTCGGCCCTTCGAGCCTGCTCTGCCATTCAACGAGATCATGGCTGATCATCCAAACCCTAGCACCCGGTCCCTACACCGACAGCCATCCCACGCAAGCCCTATCCCCGTAACCCCACGTATTTAATCCCCCCATAACACTAAGGGCCAATTTTTTTATCATGGCCAATCAACCTAACCCACACATCTTTGGACTGTGGGAGGAAACCGGAGCACCCGGAGAAAACCCACGCAAACACGGGGAGAATGTGTGGAGTTTGCACAGTCACCCGAGGCCGGATTTGAACCCGGGTCCCTGGCGCTGAGAGGCAACAGTGCTAACCACTATGCCACCGTGCCTGTCCTCGTTTGGCATCAACATGCATGTCCTGACCGGGGGTCATCGGATAGCTTCGAGGAGTGGAAGCTTTTTGGCTTACTTCCCTCCCCAACCCATGAATGCCGAGGCTAATTATGCCCCATTACTGCTCTTGATCAAACTCGCAGGGCCCAGAGATTGAATCTGGGCCTGCCTTGATGTGCAGCAAGTTATTAGGAAAGCACACAGACATGTTAAAATCTGCCTATTCCAAGAATCCTACTCTTCAGAGAAAATGGACACTAAAAAATGGCATTTGTTTCTTCAGGAGGTCCATTCAGTGGTCTTGGAGAGGTAGTCCACAGGGAAAGTGTTCCCATGCACACTTTTGCAAGATACCTATTCAAAGCTCTCCTGCTCCACGACACTGACCTGGCTTACAAGGTTTCTTTGAGAGCAATGAGGTAGGTGAAATATTTGATGATCACTTTTTAAACTAGTTACACATGCAATAACTGTTGTCCGCTAGCGTGTCGTTTTATTTCGCCTTCCGAAAGCAAGCTTAAAGCCAAGCAAAGAATCTCTGGAAAACGACATATTACAAAGGCTTCAACCTAGAAGCTGGTCCCGATTCATAGTGTGTACTTGATGAATGTATATGGAGGTGGAAAGAGCAATGCAGTGTGGGTTTTCTGTATTACATGAGGGCAATGAATATTGCAGGTGGGGGAATTTGATCAAAATTCTTGCCGTACAGCTGGCACTATCTGATCCCACTGGTGCTGCTGAATTTAAAATGAAAACTAGGTCTCAATGCATTAGATTACCCCATTGCAAGAGTGTGCTGTTTTTTTGTGAACAAGAGCAGGAAATAGTGTACATTGCCAGTGAGTCACCTCTGATGCAGGCAGCATTGCGCACTCTCTCTCGCCCTCTTTTTGGGTGTTCTGACGGCTGCAGTTTTCGAGCTGACATTTCCAAGACCAGCGCGTGGCATGCTTTAAAGGGGGGGTGGCCCCCCCCCCCCAAAAAACGTGACCCAGTTTGACATCCCTCACGGTGAGCCTGTGCCGTCGCGTCAAAAGAATGTGGGCTGGAAGCTGGCCGCCGATGAGAGGAAAACTTCTCTAATGGGACGTCACTCTTCCGCTTCTTGCCTTTTGCGTGGGTTCCCTCACTCGGCTGCTTGAGCAAGTTCAGTAGCTCTGTGACTTAACGGTACTAACCACAGACCCAGCTAAGGAGTCCAAGAGGCTTCCCTCTAAACCACACCTTTTTCCAGAGCTACCCAAAGTATATTTTGCTTCCACTGATTCGCCATTACACTTTCCAGATGACACAAAATGGTACACATCACAGAAACAAGACATACAGCACAGAAACAGGCCATTTGTCCCAACCAGTCCATACCGGCGTTTATGCTCCTCCTCCCATCCTTGCTCATCTAACTCTATTGGCACAACCCTCTATTCCCTTCTCCCTCATGCTTATCTAGCTTCCCCTTAAACACACCTATACTTTTTTTTTATTCGTTCATGGACTGTGGGCGTCGCATTTATTGCCTGACCCTAATTGCCCTTGAGAAGCTAGTGGTGAGCCGCCGCCTTGAACTGTTGCAGCCCGTCTTTGTAGCGGATTGGTACAACCGAGTGGCTTGCTGGTTAAAGAAGTTTCTTCTGAATTCCCCATTTGATTTCTTGGTGACTCTTGTGTATTGATGGCATCTAGATTTGTTCTTCCCCACAAGTTGGAACATTCTCTGTACCCACTCTACCAAAACCTTTCATAATTTTAAAGACCTCTGTTAAGTCACCCCTCAGCCTTCTCTTTTCAAAGAGACCCCCAGCCTGTTCCTTTTAATGATGGGTATAACCTCGCAGTTCTGGTATCATCCTTGTAAATCGCTTTTGTGCACTCTCTCCAGGGCTTCTATACCCTTTTTTTATAATATGGCGACCAGAACTGTACACGGTACCCCAAGGTTTCTGTGTTTGTAAGTGCTCTTGATGAGATGGCGGTGACTGCCAGCTTAACTACCTGTTGCTTTAAAATGAAGGGAGAAAGGAGAGGAGAATAGCAACAACAAAAAAAACACTTAAACATGATACACATTCTGGGCAAACTATTGGCAGTATGAAAAATTGTGCTTGTGTTACTGCAGTTTGAGATTCATTCACAACTTGAACCCACAACCTTTTGACTGAGTGCTACCACGAAGCCACGGCTGACTCTCTCCTCCTGAGTCGGAAGGTTGTGAGTTCATGCCCCCCTCCAGAGCCTTGAGCACGGAATCTAGCCTGACGCGACAATTCAGTACTGTGGGAGCGCGGCACTGTCGGAGGCGCCGTCTTTCAGTTGAGACGTTAAATCGAGGCCCCGTCCGCTCTCTGGTGGACCTAAAAATCCCATGGTGCTATTCGAAGAAGAAGAAAGCAGTTCTTCCCAGTGTCCTGGCTGATATTTATCTCTCAGCCAACATCACTAACGGATTATCTGGCCCTTTATCTCTGCTGTTTGTGGGACCTTGCTGTGCACAAATTGGCTGCCACGTTTCCCACATTACAAAAGTAACTCCACTTCAAAAGTACTTCATTGGCTGTAAAGCGCTTTGGAACGTCCTGAGGTCGTGCAAGGCGCTATAGAAATGCAAGTCTTTAAGACTATAATGGAACAAAGGTCTTTGGTTAAGTTGCTCCATGTTTGAAATTATTCCAGGGCACCAGTGGTTGGGTTACAGTTGACTTCTGTGCTCTTAGGCTTGAGGATGGGAAGAGAATTGGAAAATGAGTTCCTGCTCTAGATTGCTAGCCAGTGACCACTGCCGTGTGCTGATTGGGATTAATTGAGGTCCCTCATGGTCCAATAGTGCTCTGTCTTAAGGGGCAAACTGCTGCTTGACGAAGAGACAATACTAGTGGACCTGCGTGCCTCCGCGTGAGTCTGGCTGAGTGGTGGGCGCGGCGAGGAGAAAGAAGAGATGGGAAGGGGTGCAAAATTTGAGAATTTGAAAAATTCCTCTTTTCCCTACCATTGGAGACTGAGGAGTGCCAGGTGTTCCTGGGTCTCTGCCCGCTCAGAGCTCCTATGACATGGGTGGTGATCGAGTGCAATCCTTGCAGAGAGGGGAATAAAGCTCCCTGGATTATCATTGTTCTAATCGGGGCGGGAGGATGTGGGGCTGCCTCTGAGGAATTGCAGGTGTTCAATCTCTCCGGCACAGTGCACTCTGGCTCCACTGCATACGTACGTGACGGATGGTGGGCTATTAAACACTGCACGTTGTTAAATAGAAAGCGAGTAGGGATCAAACTGGCGCAGTAGGCCATTCAGCCCCTCAAGCTTGTTTCACTGTTCAGCTAGATCATGGCTGATCTGTACCTCAATTCCATTTATCTGCCTTTGCTCCATATCCCTTGATACCCTTGCCCAACACAAAATAATCGATTTTAGGTTTTGAAAATTTAAATTGACCCCTAGCACCCACAGTGGTGTGGGGAAGTGAGTTCTAGATTTTTACTACCCTTTGTGTAAAGTGCTTCCTAACTTTGCTCCTAAATGGCCTAGCTTATAATTTTCTGTCATGTTCAGTTAGAAACCATTGGTTGGACCTTGAATCTTGTGTTCAGAATGATTGCCCCCTTGGCTGACTTGCTTGTTTTTCTCCTTCCAGACTGCCGGTGCTGGAATCGATGGCGCCAGCTGGTGACGGCTCTCACCCGCACCTCGTAGCGTTGGTGGATCCAAGCCGCTACCCACGTTGGTTCATCCTCGGGCACCTTGAAACTCAGCAGTGTGAGCTGGCATCCACCATGTTAACGGCTGCAAAAGGTACACGTGGCACCGATCGTGTTGAAGCGCAGTCATACGTGGGCAACTTACTTAGGATATCGAGCACAGAAACAGGCCATTCGGTCCAACCAGTCCATGTTGGTGTTAATGTTCCACTTGAGCCTCGCACCCAACTTTCCTCCTCTAACTCTATCGGCATAACCCTCTATTCCCTTCTCCCTCATATGCTTATTTAATCGCCCCTTAAATGCATCTATTATTCGCTTCAACCACTGCCTGTGGTAGAGTGTTCCGCATTCTCGCCACTCTCTGGGTAAAAAGTCGCTTCTAAATTCCTTATTTGATTTCTTGGCAACTGTCTTGCATTGATTACCTCTAGTTTTGCTCTTCCCCCACAAGTGGAAACCCTCTCTGCATCTGCTCTATCAAAACCTTTCATAATTTTAATCTATTAGGCCTTTTCTTTTCAAGAGAAAAGAGACCCAGCCTGTTCATTTCCTGATGGCTATAACTTACTGGTTTCCCCCCCCGCCCCCCCCCCCACCCCCTGTTTTTTTGGATGCTACTGTTGAGTGACGTGCTGGGAGAGGATAGCAAAGTTATTGTAACTGCAGTAAAAATTGTGTACCAACAGGGAGTTCAACTACAGATAGTGAAATCTGTTGTATGCAGTATGATTAGGGGAGATGGAAAAAAAACAAACTGCAAAAGCTGGGAATCTGTAGCAAAAGCTTTGAAATGACTGGAAACTGTAGCTGGCGAGTCAACATCCGAAAGAGGAAAGCTTTTCGTCCAACATTTCCGATGTAGAGACCGACCAGAAATGTTAGCCAGGTGTTGGATGCTGACTGATTTGTGCATTTTTAGTGGGGTTTTTTTTTTGGAAGAATGGGGATAGTTTTAAAGTCGGTTCCTACTGTGAAGCTTTTTGCAAAACTTTGGCATGCTCCTTCCAAACTGGGCCAACTCGTTCCACAAACGAACTTCCCTTCCTGCAAATGAATTCCGACAAGGCACCAAGGTCCCCCAGCGTTTGTTTGAATTTAAGCTGCTGGCTGTAGCAGGAATGCAGTTCTTGCTGCCAGAACTGTTGCTCTTGACGTTAGCTGTTGGCGTCTATTTGCAATGGAGCCATTTTGGGCCCCAGAAGCTTGTGGGTGAATCCAGTGCTGCTTTTGTCCTAAATAACAGAAAACACTGGAAAAACTCAGCAGGCCAGGCAACATCCGTGGAGAGAGAAACAGTCAACGTTTCAGGTCGAAACCCTTCGTCAGAACTGAGGGAAAAAAAGGCAGGAATTGAAAGAGATTAAAAGGCAGTTTGGGGGCTGGGAAATGGGGGAGGGGATGAAAGAACAAAAGGGAAGGTCGGGGAGAGGTGAAGAGACATTAAGAGATATTCAAGGCGAGACGAGATGGTAATAGGACAGGTAAAGAGACAAAGGATGGCTCTAGATGAAGTGTGAAATGCGCTGGCAGAGTGAGAGACAGCTGCCGTGTGGGAGAGAGAAAAAGGGAAAGGCACAAACCAAAGGTGTGGATAAAAAATATATAAAAATAACAGGGGCCGAGGTTATGATCTGAAATTGTTGAACTCGATATTGAGTTGCTTTCGCTTTTATTGTCCTGTCTGAGTGGCTCGGAAAATGGTCACAGCGCCATCAACCGGCACCTGGGTATTACTGCACAGAAATCATTCCGTGTGGGGAAAAAAATAATGTGGAGGGCCTTTTGCATCTGAAATGATGTAATTTAATTCCACGGTGTCACTAAGTACGTACAGGAAAGTTAACTCATACTTTTGCTAGTATTGCAGTTTAACAAAAAAACAACACAAGCTTAAAGTAATACAAGGCCAAATTTAATGGTTCTTCTGAATGGACCAGTAGTGTGTGCTTTTTCCAACTCATTTGATTTTTGAGCAACTGAACTGCATTTTGAGATTATGTACAAAAGCCAAGCTAACAAATTTAATGTAATTGCTGATATAATTTAACATTACCTGCAGCTATAATGAACTAAATGTAATAGCTGAACTAAATGTAATAGCTAAACTAAAAGCAAGAGAGACTTGTATTTCTGTAGCGCCTTTCACGACCTCTGGACATCCCAAAGTGCTTTACAGCCAATGAAGTAGTTTAAGAGTGGCCACTGTTGGAAATGCAGCAGACAATTTGCGCACAGCAAGCTCTCAAACAGCACTGTGATAATGATCAGATAATCTCTTTTTTGGTAATGTTGGTTGAGGGATAAATATTGACCAGGACACCAGGGATGAACTCCCCTGCTCCTCTTCGAAATAGTGCCGTGGGATCTTTTACGTCCACCTGAGAGGACAGGCGGGGCCTGTGTTTAACGTCTCATCCGAAAGACGGCACCTCTGACACTGCAGCGCTCCCTCAGCGCTGCACTGGGCGTGTCCGTCTAGATTGTTGTGCTCAAGTCTCTGGAGTGGGACTTGAACCCACAACCTTTTGTCTTGGAGGTGGGAGTGCTGCCCACTGAGCCACAGCTAAAAATAGATTGCACAATCTAGTTCTGTAACCCTGGTAGCAACGCAAGCGTTTGTAGAAATTCATTTCAGACTCAAGGTTCTGCAATCCTCTTCCTAATGTATCAATTCCTCTTCCCAAAGTTTCCCAATGAAGCATTCTACCTCAACACTGCTTTACTGGACTTGCTTTCACAACGCACTTACTGAAATTCAGGGTTTCCTGCCAAACGTCAGCATGTGATGTGTTCTGCTTCCACTTCAGTTTCTGCCACTTTCATATTCTCTTTTTTGAATCTCTGTATATAAAATAGGAAATGAGTTGCAGTTTAAAAGAAAAGACATTTTCAAGTCTGTTACGGAGTTGTTTAATCCTGCAGCGTTGTCTGGAATATCCTCAGTTTTTAGCTCCGAGGCAAATTGGGGGTGGGTACAGCATTATATGTTAAATCGTTTCTGGGGAAAGCGAGCCCTTTTTTTTTTTAACTACCATCTTCTTGCACCTTGCACTTTATTTGCATTCGCGAGGGCAGGTGGAACGCTGTTCCAGTACTGTCCCAAATGCCACTCAAACTATCTCCCTTCAAGATACAGGAGATGGACCAACAGTTGACTCTTTCTCCCGATGGGGAAATATCTCTATAGATCGATAGTGTGGCTATGAGCAACGCTCCCTTTAAGCTGCGCAGCACACTGGAGGTCCCGCGCAGCCGGCTCACCGGCTTTTAAAGGGATAAACCGTGCACGTGCGGAATTTCACGCCGCAAGTTAAAGGAGCTGCGCGGGCCAAAAGATAATTCGAGCGGACATTGGCCGAGTCAGTGTTCCTTCATGTTGTGATGTATGCACTGTGCTTCTATCATTCTAGAATATTGTAGCACAGATGTAGGCCATTCAGCCCATCGCACCTCTGCTGGTTCACTGAGTCCCGTTCCCTTCACTCCCACCCATTTTGTTTCTACTTTTATTTATCTACTTATAAACTAAAGGGTACAATCCTAAAGGAGGTGCATGAACAGAGATCTGGGGGTATATGTGCACAAATCGTTGAAAGTGGCAGGGCAGGTAGAGAAAGTGGTTAAAAAAGCTTACAGGATCCTGGGCTGCATAAACGCTGGTCCGGCTTCAATTGGAGTATTGTGTCCAATTCTGGGCACCGCACTTTAGGAAGGATGTGAAGACCTTAGAAAGGGTGCAGAAAAGATTTGCAAGAATTATTTCACGGATGAGGGACTTCAGTTACGTGGATTGACTGGAGAAGCTGGGGTTGTTCTTGGGGCAGAGGGGATCTGATAGAGGTATTCAAAATCATGAGGGGACTTAAACTAGATAGCGAGAAACTGTTCCCATTGGTGGAAGGGTCGAGAACCAGAGGACACAGAATTAAGGTGATTGGCAAAAGAACCAAAGGCGACATGAGGAAAAACTTTTTTACTCGGCGAGTGGTTAGGATCTGGAATGCACTGCCGGAAAGAGAGGTGGAGGCAGATTCAATCATGGCTTTCAAAAGGGAGTTGGATAAGTACCTGAAGGAAAAAAATTTGCAGGGTTACAGGGAAAGGGTGGGGGAGTGGGACTAGCTGAAGTGCTCTTGCAGAGAGCCGGGGATGGGCCGAATGGCCGCCTCCTGTGCGGTAACCATTCTATGATAAGCCATTATGGATTCTACTTCCACTGCGGTTTCTAGTAGGGAATTCCTTGTGGTGGTCATGCATTTAAAAAAAAAAAAAAAAAAAAAAAAAATTCTAATCTCCCTCTTTTGGCGATCTTAATCGGATATTTTTCCTGATTTATCTTGAGAAAACCCTTCTTGTTTGAATACCTTACCAGTTTTGCCTCTTAGGCAGGGCGTTAAAACTTTGGTCCTAATAAGCCACTTTCCATGGTTCCAATCGGGTCATTATATAAAAACAAAAAATATTATACCCAGAACATGGAGCTCGGGGTGATTAATGGACTGCAGGCTGCAGTTCGGGCACCCTGCTGCTCTTTAAGTATTCCTTCTGTCTGCTGGTTTGATCAATCACTTAACACGTCCTCTTGTTGCAGGAGACCCCAAGTGGTTGCGAGTGGTGTTGGAATCCATTCAACAGAACATTCATTCTCCATCGCTCATATACAAGCTAGCACAGGATGCTTGCAAAACAGCTACTCCTCCCAACTGTGCCCCTGACATTACACTCCTCAATGTATCTCTGGAGCTAGGACTACAGGTGGGTCTACTTTACTATTGTGTCTAATGGTGTCTGTGACAGTTCACGGTAAATTCAGCATCTTTTGCATCGAAACATAGAAGATAGGAGCAGGAGTAGGCCATTCGGCCCTTAGAGCCTGCTCTGCCATTCAATGAGATCATGGCTGATCATCCAAATTCAGTACCCTGTCCCTGCCTTCTCCCCATATCCCTTGATCCCTTTAGCCTTAAGAAATATATCCAACTCTTTTTTTTGAATATATTTAATGAACTGGCCTCCACTGCCCTCTGTGGCAGAGAATTCCACAGGTTCACCACTCTCTGGGTGAAGAAATTCCTCCTCATTTCAGTCCTAAATGGCTTACCCCTTATCCTTAGACTATGACCCCTGGTTCTGGACTCCCCGGCCATCATAAACATTCTTCCTGCATCTAGTCTGTCCAGGCCTGACAGAATTTTATAGGTTTCGATGAGATCCCCTCTCAATCTTCTAAACTCCAGTGAGTATAAGCCCAATCGACACAACCTCTGCTCATATGTCATTCCTGCCATCCCAGGTATCAGCCTGGTGAATCTTCGCTGCACTCCTTCCATGGCAAGAACGTCCTTCCTCAGGTAAGGCGACCAAAACTGCACACACTACTCAAGGTGTGGTCTCACCAAGGCCTTGTACAACTGTAGCAAGACATCCTGTTCCTGTACTCGAACCCTCTTGCTACGAAGGCCAACATACCATTTGCCTTCTTAACCACCTGCTGCACCTGCATGCTTACCTTCAGCGACTGGTGCACAAGGACACCCAGGTCTCGTTGCACTTCCCCTTCTCCCAATCTATTGCCATTCAGATAATAATCTGCCTTCCTGTTTTTGCCACCAAAGTGGATAACCTCACATTTATCCACATTATAGTGCATTTGCCATGTTTCTGCCCAATCACCCAACCTGTCCAAATCGTACATTTGGGTGTCTTTTTTTATCCTTCCCCTTTTTAATTCTGCGGCAGGACCTCATGCAGAGTGTAGAATTTTAGTATTTTACACGCCAGTTCCCACCATCCTAACGGCGACTTGCATTTATAAAGCGCCTTTTTAAAGTCGTGAAATGCCCCCGGGCACTTCACGGGAACGTTGAATCAAACAAAATTTGACACTAAGCTACATGAGATATTGGGACAAGTGACCAAAAGCAGTTTGGTCAGAGGTGTGGGTTTTAAGCAGCGTCTTCAAGTTGGAGAAGTTTACGAAGGGATGGCAGGAATGAGGTATGAGGAGAGATTGGGTCGATTGGGCTTATACTCGCTGGAGTTTAGAAGAATGAGAGGGTATCTCATTGAAACTTATAAAATTCTGACAGGACTGGACAGACTAGATGCAGGAAGGATGTTCCCGATGGCCGGGGAGTCCAGAACCAGGGGTCACAGTCTAAGGATAAGGGGTAAGCCATTTAGGACAGCGATGAGGAGGAATTTCTTCACCCAGAGAGTGGTGAACCTGTGGAATTCTCTATCACAGACGGTTGAGGCCAATTCATTAAATATATTCAAGGAGTTAGATATATTTCTTAAGGCTAAGGGGATCAAGGGGTAAGGGGAGAAAGCAGGGGCAGGGTACTGAATTTGGATGATCAGCCATGATCTCATTGAATGGTGGAGCAGGCTCGAGGGGCCGAATGGCCTACTCCTATTTTCTATGAATTCCAGAGCTTGAGGCCTAGGCAGCTGAGGGCACAGCCGCCAATGGCGGAGCGATGAAAATTGGGGATGCTCTCGAGGCCAGAATTGGTGGAGTGCAGATTTCTCGGCGGGGTGGGGGGCCTTGTAGGGCTAGAGGAGTTGAGATAGGGAAGGGGTGGGTGAGGCCATGGAAGGATTTGAAAACGAGGCTGAGAATTTTAAAACCCTGGTATTGCTGGACCGGGAGCGAATGTAGGTCAGCGAGCACAGGGATGAACAGGACTTTGGGCTAAGGGTAGCAGAGTTTTGGATGAGCTCAAGTTCACGGAGGGTGCAAGGTGAGAGGCCAGCCTGGAGCGTGTTGGAACAGTCGAGTCTAGAGGTAACAAAGGCGTAGGTGAGTTTAGACTGTAATCTAACCTGCAGCAATATGCCATACTTTCGCTGTGAAGGATTTTGCTCAATACGGGAAACTTTGTTATATCTGGCACCGATGGGATCGAGCTGTTGCTGATCTATCAAAACTGCCGGACATACAAAGTTAATGTTGAAGCATACGGAGGTTTTCATCTCTGTATCTGACAACAAACACTGTTGCTTAGCAACAGTTTCTGAAGAGTTGGCTGCAGCTGCAAGTGTCTCTAGCTGAAGCTGTTGCTATAGCTACAGACCTTGCAGTGCCTGACTGGGGGGGGAAAAAAAAGAATGAGAACTAAAAGCTTAACGGCTCCTGATTTTTGCCGTTAGATCGAGTATTCTGGACATACAACCTCCGGATAAACCAAAGTTTCCTGTATATGAGGCTATGAAAGCAGCAAAGGCTTTTAATTTGAAGCTGAGACTGGTGCTGCAGGTCGGTGTCCTGTGGCTGGCCGCCAGCACTTGCCCACGGTTACCATCCCGCTCTAACCCTGTCGCCTCGAGAGTTTCTGAAACCGTGCTTGCAGCACCAGCTTTAAACTTGTTGCACAAACGAGAGTTGCTTCATGTGTGGTGGCCAATTTCCAAACTTCAACTTGTGACCTCTTGTGTGGTTTCTAAGTTGAGAATCGTCCACCCATAGTGTAGGACACCACCAAGGTGAAAAGAGTTGGAAAGCAATCTGAAACAAATTAAGAAATAATGGCTGTGTGGGTTTTAAACCTGTAGTTTGTCTGGGAGTGGTGGAGGGAGATCTTGTGCTGTAGTTCAGATTACGTGCAAAGAAATAACTTCTATTAAAACCTGATCGCCTCTCCTCTCATGCACATTGCTAGATATTGTAAGCATTTTATTCCCTTTACTGGGACATATCCATGCCCCACACCCTTTCCGAAGTGAAGTTGGAGAAATAACTTTGTGTAGCAGTTTGCTTGGGGATTGCTTGAGCTATCGGTGTTGACTTGTTTATTGTGCAGTTTGTATGCTGTGCTCTCTCCACCCCTGGATTTTTAGGGTGGGGTGGGGTTTAGTGTACAGCCTCTGTTCAGCTATTACTGCAGCTGGTACAGCTGAAAGTCAGAACTCCTCATGGGAGGTGAACCTGCGTCTCACTTGTGTATCGGAGCAGGCAGGCACCATCATGCTGTCCTCTATCTAATGAGGATTTTCAGGCCATGGTTGCACCAAGGACCATAGTCAATGTGCATGGCATTTCGACAGACTGGCGTCGTTTGAAGAAATTGAATGAAGCCCTTTGCAATTCTGCTTTTGAGATCTGCTTTTAAGTTTACATTATCAGAACTCTCATTAGTGCATCTGTGTTGTAGCTTGACTGTTGGATGTGCTTCCTACCTGCAGGTGATGAGAATGACTCTGTCCACGATGAACTGGCGGCGTCGCGAGATGGTTCGTTGGTTGGTGAGCTGTGCTACAGAAGTTGGTAAGTTGCAAGTGTGTACGCAGAACGTGCTTTTAACCCAATCCTGGAAGCACCCTCACTGGGATGCAATTCTGTGGCCAGCGCTTGTTTTCCAGTACTTTGCTCAAATGGCCACTCACGTGACCTTGGTGCTTATGGTCGTACTGTGCAACTAATGAGTGCTTCACGTTTGAGCCTGTTTCTGTCATGCCTGGCATCCGTGCATGTGCACATCCAGCACCAGTCTGGAGCAGGGGGCCTTGGCGCGCGCTCTCTGCTCTAATCAAGGGATGCTGTAATGAATTGTAACGGAGGTCAGCCAAATCTAGCCTGGAGCCTTCTCGTTTTGCCTCAGACAGATGCTACCTCTGAACCAGTGTTAGTTGTTTTTGAAGGAAATGCTTATGAGGAGATGCCTAGTTTGGCTGTCCATTCGATGGCCTCCTGAGAGGAGAAATGAGCTGCCTCCCGCAACAGATCTCAGTGGGCAGGTTGGTGTGATGTGTTCCATGGTCACAGTCACACTTCGGGTCGTCCCTCACCTTCCACTGGCGGAGCAGGTGGCTGCATCGTCCGCGCCCTGTGCGGACTCGGTTGAGTGCTGTCCACTGACTTCGAGGGAGGTCGAAGCCAGGGACCTCTGCTGTGGGTCAGCGATGAGTTGGTTCTTTATGTTGCATGCGCCCCACGATTCCCTCCATCTGGATAGTGGGTCGATACCAGTTGCAGGCATATTGGCTGCTGTTCCCCAGAACGGCGCTGTTGGCTGCGGCTCAGTGGGCAGCACTCTCGCCCTCGCGTCAGAGAGCTGTGGGTTCAAGTCCCACTCCAGATTCTTCAACACCTAATCCAGGCTGACACTCCCAGTGCACTACTGAGGGAGTGCTGCACTGTCTGAGGTGCTGTGTTTCAGATGGAAATTTTAAACCAAGGCCCCGTCTGCCCTCTTGGGTGGGCGTAAAAGATACAGCACTATTCGAAGAGCTGGGGTGTCCTGGCCAACGGTTATCCCTCGACCAACCTCAAAAACAGATGATCTGGTCATTTATTTAATTGCTGTTTGTGGGACCTTGCTGTGTGCAAAATTAGCTGCTGCGATTCCTACATGACAACAGTGGACTCCACTTGGCAACTACTTCATTGGCTGTAAAGCATGTTGGGATATCCTGAGGTTGTGAAAGGCGCTATAGAAATGCAAGTAGTGGAGCCGACTTGTATTTCAGCAGAAAACCCTCCAAATAACGTTAAGAAATCTGCCTCTTGTATCTTTCAGGTGTTTGTGCCTTGATGAATATAATGCAGAATTGGTATTCCCTCTTCACTCCAACTGAAGCGACCACAATAGTAGCTGCCACGGTAACGTCGCACGCCACCATTTTGCGCCTGAATCTGGACTACACCCAACGCGAGGAGCTGGACAGTTGTGCCCGGACGCTTGCACTCCAGTGTACAATGAAGGACCCTCAGAACTGCGCACTGTCGGCCCTGACGCTGTGCGAAAAGAACCACGTAGCCTTTGAAACCGCGTACCAGATCGTCCTGGACTCGGCCTCCACGGGGATGAGCTACTCGCACTTGTTCACCATCGCTCGGTACATGGAGCACCGGGGCTTCCCGATCCGGGCCTACAAAATGGCCAGCCTCGCCCTGTCCCACCTCCACGTCGCCTACAACCAGGACACCCACCCGGCCATCACCGACGTCCTGTGGGCCTGCTCCCTCAGCCACTCGCTGGGGAAGAGCGAGCTGGCGGCCATCGTCCCGCTGGTCATCAAGAGCGTGCAGTGCGCCCCCGTGCTGTCGGACATCCTGAGGCGGTGGACCATGTCCGCCCCTGGCCTGGCGGGCGTCCCCGGCCGGAGGAATTCCGGGAAGCTCATGTCGACGGAGAAGGCCCCCCTCTGCCAGCTGCTCAACGCCACCATCGACGCCTACATCAGCACCACGCACTCGCGGCTGACGCACATCAGCCCCCGTCACTATGGCGAGTTCATCGAATTCCTCGGCAAAGCCCGTGAGACATTCCTGATGGCTCAGGACGGGCACATACAGTTTACACAGTTCATAGACAACCTCAAACAGACTTACAAGGGCAAGAAAAAGCTCATGATGCTGGTTCGAGAACGCTTTGGCTGAAATTCAGGATTTCGCTTGTCCCAAGTCTTCCTATGTCGCAGCGAAGTCCTTTCTATTTTAAAAGCGAGAAAGAGGCGCCGACCTACCAAGTCATTCCACACGCTCGCAGTATTGACGCAACCTCCAGATAGAAACTATTAGCCGACCTCCAGGAGGTTGGCCCCGTGGGGTTTTTTATTGGTCTGCGAACCCGCCGTGGGTGGAGCTTTTAATAATGCCCTCCGCCCTCGGGGATTTTGCCAGGGGCGGAAAGGTGCTGCTGCTGCTGAGAATCCGGGAGCGCCCGTGTTTCGGTTGGGGGGGTCGGACTGGGATGCGAATGCTAAACTTGCAAGGCTCAGGGCCTCCAGTCATTTCACGGACCTGAGTGTTAGTTGTATGCTTTGTTGCAGTTACTTTGTGAAGCGATTGTATGCTGATAGAAGGTGTTCTATTGCAGTACCTGTTTAGAGGTGGTATACCTGTAATATTTTAGTTTGGGGCTGGGTGAGGGGCGGGGGGGGCGCTGTTAAATCCATGAACTTTGTGTGTATTCTCCTTTTGGATGCCTGACGGTTAAATGATTTAAAATGGAGTACTTCAACCTATCCTTCCACCAGAAGGTCTAGAGTGGTGGACTGTCATTCGGAAGAGTCTTATGTGAATCTGTGCTTTGGTGGGATGTTTATATAGAGGTCCTACGTGAAATGAGTTTGGTCAGTCCCCCATTCTCTTCCCTTTATCCCCCCACCCCTCCTTTCATGGGCCACGACAGCAAAACAACTCACATTTTAGCACCGATTGACGCGGAATTGATCACAGCCACCCTCGGGAGAGTGTAGCCGTGGCTGGTGCTGGGACACCGGGGTGGGGTGGGGGGGAGGTGTGGCACAATTGCACCCAGTTTGGTTCAGCCGAAGGGGTGCTCTGCCGAAGTTGTGGTGTGCCAGAGCCGGGCAGGGAGCTTAGTTTGGAGTCTCTCGCTCTATCCTGCACGTGTCTGACCTGAGAATGTGATGCTGACACTCGCTGCCAAAAATGGAGCTGTTCCATTCCCAAGCACTGCAACTTCCTCCCCTCAGACTTCACTCAATTATCAGAATTTTTTCACAATCCAACCCATTTTGGATGTTGCTTGAATGTGTGTATATATATATCCCCCTCCATAAGGTTGGGGACTGTGGCTGGGTTATCTTTATGGGATCACCATTAAGCAAACCTCCTTTCCTGCCCCCCCCCCCCCCTTTTCTTAACCACCATTTTCCCCATAGAGGCCATTTGAGGTTCATGGTACATCTCAAACCCCTAAAGCGTGATCTGTAATTGCAGCGGTCCCCATCACAAATCAAAAGGCTATTCACGTACCAGACTATATTGCAGGTCTGTGGAGTACTAACCATTATTTTGTTTTCCCCCCCGCCCCTGTTTAAGGTGCTTAAGGATTCTGTTTATTATTTTTTGCAGTATAACGCCCCTGTAAAACACTTCAGAAAATGTGCAGAGCAGTCTAAAATGTAAAAAAAAAATGATGCTGTAGATTTTAGTTTCTCAACGATCCTGTCGCGAGGAATGCCGTCTCTGAAACGCTGTGTGGTAGTTAGAATGCATGTGGGAAGTACCTTGCTAGTCTGTCTTGCAGGGCAATATGTGCAGGGAATCAAATTCCCTTTGTGGTATTCTCAAACCCCCACCCACACTCACCCCCCCCCGGGCTTAAACCCTGCTGAACCGCACGGCGACAGCGACCAAATAAAAACCCCAGGCGACCTGGAGACTCCAGCGGATTACCACAAGTTACCGACTATACCAAAATCTCCTCTGACATATACCTCCTTCCGACGCTCTTGCGCTCTCTTTGTGTGTGTGTGTGTCTCTCTCTCTCCTCTCTCTCTCTCTTGCCAACAAACTCCTGCCAAACTTGAATTTAGAGGGAAAAAAAAAAGATTAAAAAAGACAATAAGCCATTCTGATCAGGCGTGTGGTTTTTGGTAAACCTGTGTGCTGTGACTGAGCCCATTCTCAGGGAAGAAGGAGGAAACGTTTTTTGTAAATAGTATTTTATTTGTCAAATTAATATGAAAAAAAAAGTTTAAAAGAACCTTTTAATTTATGGACTATGTGTAATACAGTACTTGAATTTCTTTGGTGGGCAAGCAGAGTGTCATCCTTAATTTTTTTTTTTGATGTATTGCACAGCTGTACGGACAAACTTAAACAGCTGCTGGTCAGTTTAATTGCTCTTGATTTTTGTACAGTGTATCCTCAATTTTTTGTTAAATATTTATTGAAGTTTGTAAATGGTTTCACTGTTGAGAAATAGACCTATTAAGATGATGAATTGCTGTGTGTGTGTTTTTTTTTGTTCATGCCCATCTCCTACATTGAAATGCGTGTTATGAATCGCTTTCTACAGGAAACTTTCGATTTACCGGCAGCTAAAATAACTAGAAATCTCAGTTAACCGGCAAAATTCAGGAGTAGGTTCAAGTAACTTTTATTACTTGCCTTCCTCCATTTGTTGCTGTGCAAGGGTGTGGCTGCAGCTGTTGCTAAGCTACAGAGACGCTTGGAACTTCTGGCCATTGTTCTGAAGCCAACAGGGTTTGTTGCTTTATACGGAGCTCTCAGCTCCGTATCTTTTACTATAGCGTTCGGTTATCCGGAATTTTTGATGAACCGGCACCACGTTGGTCCCGTCCGTGCCGGATTTAAAAAAAAGTTTCCTGTACATTGGGGAGACCAAACGCAGATTGGGCAACCGCTTTGCGGAACACCTCCGTTCAGTCCGCAAGCACGATCCCGAGCTTCCGGTCACCTGTCACTTTTTAAAAATTCTCCGCTCCACTCCCACCACTCTGTCCTCCGCCTCCTCCACGATTCCAGTGAGGCTTGAGGAACAGCACCTTGTCTTTCGATCAGACACTTTACAGCCTTCCGGTCTCAACATTGAGTTCAACAATTTCAGACCATAACCTCTGCCCCCATTTTTTCAGACAGCTGTTGTTGATTCTGCTATTCCCATTTACACCTCCTCTAAACCCATCTTTTTTGTTTCTTTACTTGCCCCCGTTACCATCTCCTTTTGCCTCGCACCAGCGTCCCTTTTGTCTTTTAATCTCTCCTGCCTTCCACCCTATCACAGACCGCCCCTTTTGTTCTTTCCTCCCCCCCCCCCCCCTTTTCCTGCCTCTGTACTTGCATAAAACCATCTTTTTCCAGTTCTGATGTGAAATGTTAACACTGTTTCTCTCTCCACAGATGCTGCCTGACCTGCTGAGTATTTCCAGCATTTTCTGTTTAAATATTTTTTTTCCATCTGTGTCCATTTACCACAAGATAGTTGAAGAGGGCCTGTCGGCCCATCTTGACTCTTCTATCCCCCAAATCATGGCATCCAACTGCTAAATGATTCCAGGTTTTCATTTCCACTATACTTTCAACAACAACTTGTATTTATATAGCACCTTTTTTAAAGTAGTAAAACATCCCAAGGCGCTTCACAGAAACATTATAAAAGAAAATTTGACAGAGCCACAAGGAGAAATTAGGGCAGGTGACCAAAAGCTTCGTCAAAGAGGGAGGTTTTAAGGAGCGTCTTAAAGGAGGAGAGAGAGAGGCGGAGAAGTTTAGGGAGGGAATTCCAGAGCTTAGGGCCCAGGCAGTTGAAGGCACGGCCGCCAATAGTGGAGCGATTTATAATCGGGGATGCTCGAGGCCAGAATAAGAGCGCAGAGATCTGAGGGTTGTGGAACTGGAGGAGGTTACAGAGATGGGGAGGGTCGAGGCCATGGAGGGATTTGAAAACCAGGATGAGAATGTTTTAAATCGAGGCGTTGCTTAACCGGGAACCAATGTAGGTCAGCGAGCACAGGGGGTGATGGCTGAACGGGACTTGGTGCGAGTTAGGGCACAGGCAGCCGAATTTTGGATGACATGTTTACGTAAGGTAGAATGTGGGAGGCCAGCCAGGAGTGCGTTGGAATAGTCAAGTTTAGAGGCAACACAGGCATGGATGAGTCCATTGTCTTGCACGCACTGAAGCACGTTACTGATTGTTTCTCTGACGACCTGTTTTGTCCTACTCATTTAACTCTGAAGAAGCAATTGGATCTACCTCCATACTGTTTACTAGTCACTATATTAAAAAAAAAAGTAAGGCTGGAGTCCCAAACTCTGTGTACTGATATTAGGGATTAGCCTTGCGCCCCTCACTGAACCATTTTCAGGGCTTCAGTGTCTCGTCTCCACTCATCGAGAAATGTGGGTGAAGTTCAGTAGGAGCGAAGGCGGTGAGGTGAATCAAAATACAATGAGGCAGTGTATAGGTTGGTGAAGTTGGAGCAACAGATATTAAACTCGAGCAGTGAGCATAGCACGAGTGAGAAGCGCTGACTGGTTTTTGGATGGGCACTCGACGATGAGTAGAGCATCACGTCTATCAGTGAATGAGGCCAAATTTGATACCTGGCGTGTTTTAGACTGAGGCTTCTTGCAAGCAGATTTAAACAGTAGGGGGAAGGAAAACCAGAAATGCATTCCCTTTTAGGATGCTTAATGTGGAGAATGACCAATCCTGATCAGTGGCATTGCTTGCCGTCTGCAGAAGGCTCCGCAGCTCACCGTGACCTCTACTGAAAGCAGGAAAATCTAGGCTTAAACTCTCTGCCACTTGCCTCTGACTTTTTTGTCCCTATTCTTTACTTTGGTGTCAGCTGTGTCTCCGCACTCTCTCTCGCCTCTGAGTCAGAAGGTCGTGGGTTCAAGTCCCCACTCGAGACGTGAGCACAAAAATCTAGGCTGACTCTCCCAGTGCAGTGCTGAGGGAGTGCTGCACTGTCTGAGGTGCTGCCTTTTGAATGGGATGTTCAACCTCTCGGGAGGATGTACAAGACCCCACTATTTCAAAGAGGAGCAAGGGCGTTCACCCCGGTGTCCTGGCCAATATTAATAAATGCAAGTCTTTCTGGGTTGCGGCTGACTGCATGTTGGGACTTGGTGCAAAGCTTTTTGTGAAGTCTGCCCTGGTCATCTCCAATGTATTAACCATTCCATAGGCACCTGCCAACCTCTATTATCTCATTCAATCTTGTCGGCCAAAACAGGGAATGTTAGCAGCTATGTGGACACCAAGCCCACTCCTGCTCTCATTCAGTGTCCATAGACCCCCACTTTCCCCAAGAGTCATTATTTCTCCAGACCCCTCTTTTAGTGCGGCGAGTGAGGTTTCTCTGCGCCACCCCACATGCAGAATAGCGGGTGAACTGTGCTAAATCTTAATCGTCTGAGCTAGGACTCTGGGAATGAACGGAATTGGCATTTCAAACGGAAGAATTGCTAAGAACTGGAGAAGGTTTCGAGTTGCAAAAGTGCCATGCCTGTGTTTGGAGGGAAGGGTCCCAGAACTTGCTGAATCCCCTGCTATTCACTTGTGCACAACACTGGGCTGGGCTCTGGCTTCCACAGAGCATGTTCGATGTGGAGTTCTTGCATGCTACTCTGCTGCCCCCTTGTGGCAATAATCAGGTATAGCATGAATGGGCTCTACTCCCTTTGCTTTTTGTGGTATATATCAATGATTTTAGACTTCAAATCAAAATCAAATCAACTTTTATTGTCATTGTTAGTGCACAAGTGCAGTATAACGAAATGTAGGCTTGCAGCTCCCGAGAGTGTACATTTGGATTAAGACATTTAAACATTCAACATACATTTGGCTTGTAATACATTAACATAACCATAATAAAGTGCATTGGCAGATGTGCAGGCTTTAGAGTTTATTTGTGGAGTTCAGTAGGATGACAGCCCTGGGAAAGAAGCTGTTCCTAAATCTGGTCGTACGGGTGCGAATGCATCTGTAGCGTCTCCCAGATGGCAGGAGGGCGAACAGACTGGTCTTTGATGATGGTCCGTGACCTCCGTAAACAGCGTTTCTGGTATATGTGCTCTATGGTCGGTAGCCGGGTGCCGGTAATGCATTGGGCAGTTTTGACTACCCGCTGCAGGGCTTTCCGGTCATAGTAGCTACAGCTGCCATACCATACTGTGATACAGTTCGTCAGGATGCTCTCTATTGTGCAGCGGTAAAAGTTAGAGAGGATCAGGGGTGACAGGTTACATCCCTTCAGCCTCCTTAGGAAATATAGGCGCTGCTGGGCCTTCTTCACCAGAGAGGAGGTGTTGAGGGACCAGGAGAGGTCTTCTGTGATGTGGACTCCGAGGAACTTAAAGCTGTCCACCCTTTCCACCACAGCCCCATTGATGTGGATGGGGGTGTGACTTCCGCCTTTAGACTTCCGGAAGGGGCATGATGCAGGGGGCATGATTAAGAAGTTTGCAGATAATACAAATATTGGCCGGGGTTGTTTTCTTTGGAACAGAGGAGGCGGAGGGGAGATTTAATTGAGGTGTATAAAATGATGAGGGGCTGGGATAGAGTGGATAGGAAGGACCTATCCAGCAGAGGGGTCAATAACCAGGGGGCATAGATTTAAAGTAATGGGTGGAAGGATTAGAGGGGAGTTGAGGAGAAATGTTTTCACCCAGAGGGTGGTGGGGGTCTGGAACTCACTGCCTGAAAGGGTGGTAGAGGCAGAAACCCTCACCGCATTTAAAAAGTACTTGGATATGTACTTGAAGTGCCGTAAACTACAAGGCTCTGGACCAAGTGCTGGAAAGTGGGATTAGGCTGGAGAGCTCTCAGCCGGCACAGACATGATGGCCCGAATGGCCTCCTGTGCCATAAATTTCTATGAATGCAATGTGAGGTTAAATCTCCAGTTTCTATTCTGGCAAGTTCGGTATATTCCTAATTGCCTTGAGCTTGATTCAACCGAGTGGCTCGTTCTCACTTAAGAGGGGCAGTTAAGAGTCAACCACATTGCTGTGGGTCTGGAGTCACCCATCGGCCAGACCGGGTAAGGGCGGCAGATTTCCTTCCCTAAAGGACATTAATGAACCGGTTGTTTTTATGACTATGCAGTAGCTTCATGGTCATTTTTTACTGATACCAGCTTTCTATTTCCAGATTTTGTTAAGACTGACCTCAAACTGTCATGGCGGAACTCGAGCTGCAGTTAGAGATTGCGAAGTGTTGTTAGAATAAAGGGGTGGTTAGCGTAGATAGCTCTAGTTGAATAAGGATGGGCCCAATCGGAGGTACTGCCCTTCGGATGAAACATTAAATTGAGGCCCTCATCGGCTTCTAATGGCTCATGTGGATGTTCACAATCTTCCCCCCCCCCGGCCCACTGAAGATTTCTGGTATAAATAGTTGGCGCACTGGCCAACTTTTCTCCCTCAACTAATCACCGATCGTTCATCTCATTGCTGTTTGTGGGATCTTGAAGTAGACTAAATGGTTGCTTTGTTTTATCACATAAGCCACTGCGCATCAACTAAGATTTGTTGTACGGGGCTTTGAGAGGTTACAACAACTTGCATTTGTATAGTGCCTTTAATGTAGAGAGAAATGTCCCAACTCCCAAGGTGCTTTGCAGAAGTGCAATTGGACAAAAATGGCTGCCACAACAAAGGGAGGGGTGACTGAAAGCTTGGCCAAAGAGGGAGGTCTTGGAGAGAGGGGGGCAACCGAGAGATTCGAGGAGGGAATTCCAGAGTGTTGGGCCGAGATGGCCTCCAAAGGTGGGACAAAGGGAGTTGAGGAATGCACAAGAGGCCAGAGTTGGAAGAGCGCAGAGTTCTTGGAGGATTGTAGAGCTTGAGTGTTTATAGCAATAGGGAAGAAGCGAGGCCATGGAGGGATTTAAACACCAGGATGAGAATTTTAAATGAAACCTGGAGCCAAAGCAAGTTGGTGAACAGAGGGGTGATGAGTGACCGGGACTTGGTGCAGGATAGGATACAGGCAGCAGAGGTTTGGATGTGTTCCAGTTTATGGATGGTGGAGTATGGAACGCTGGCTTGGAGAACATTGGAGTGGTCGTAACTGCAGGTTGACAAAGGCATGGATAAGGGCTTTAGCAGCAGATGGGTTGAGGCGGAGATGGGCAATGTTCAGAGGTGGGAGTAGGTGGTCCTTGTGATGCAGAGGATATGAGGTCAAATAGGATGGCAGGATTGTGAATAGTCTGGTTCAAGCTGAGACGGTGGCTGGGAAGAGGGATGGAATACGCTGGCTTCGATCTTCCTCGATTTTAACTGGAGCAGATTGTGGCTGATGCAGCGTTGGATATCAGGTGATCAGTCTGACAACACGGGCAGTGGAGGGACGGAGAGAGGGGATGGAGAGGTAGAAGAAGCAGACGCTATGTCTTTGGATGAGGTCGCCAAGGGGCAACATGTAGATGAGGAAAAGGAGGGATCTAAAGGATAGATCCTTGGGAGTCTCCAGCGGTAATGGTGTGGGGGCAGGGAGAGAAACCTTTTGCTTTAGATCCTCAGGCCCCATTTGGACGGTTTGAGAGTGGAACCTCGCCAAGGCAGTCTCTCAGCTGGACAATGGAGATGTGTTGCAGGAGGATGATCTGATCAATAGTGTCAAAAGGTTGAGGAATATGAGGAGCTACCACAGTCACTGGATATTATTTGTGACTGATTAGGGCTGTATCAGTACTGAACCGATTCAAACACAGAGTTGCGGGAAAGATGGTCGGGGTTTTAGAAGACTAGATGTAATGCGGTACTATATAAATGTTAATCTTTCCCCTTTGGATACTGACATTTCCAATAATTTTGTGATTAATGAAATTGGAAAAAACTGGCAATGGCACAATATTTTGTGACTGGTTCATCTGAGGGGATCAATCGAGCCAAACCTGGACAACTTGGTAACCTGTCAGACAGATGACTTCTGGTTCTTAAATTGGTTTTGGATCAGTGGTAGCACTTTATCCTGAGTCTGAAGTTCATGGATTCAAGTTCCACTCCTGAACTTAGGCACATAATCTAGACTGGGCAATCTTGTCCAATGCTGTGGGAGTGCTGCAGTGCCAGAGGTGATGACCTTTGGCTGAGACGTTAAAGCAGAGATCTCGCCTGCCTGCTCAGATGTAAAACCATGGGGCTTCTTCTTAGGCAGTCCCTCAGAACCAAGGATGATTTGCTTCCACACTAAAAATGAGTTCTCAATCAAATCAACTTTTATTGTCATTGTTAGTGCACAAGTGCAGTACAACGAAATGTAGGCTTGCGGCTCCCGAGTGTACATTTAGATTAAGACATTTAAACATTCAACATACATTTGGCTTGTAATACATTAACATAAACATAACCATAATAAAGTGCATTGGCAGGTGTGCAGGCTTTAGAATTTATTTGTGGAGTTCAGTAGGATGACAGCCCTGGGAAAGAAGCTGTTCCTAAGTCTGGTCGTACGAGTGCGAATGCATCTGTAGCGTCTCCCAGATGGCAGGAGGGCGAACAGACTGTGGCTGGGGTGGGTAGGGTCTTTGATGATGGACCGTGACCTCCGTAAACAGCGTTTCTGGTATATGTGCTCTATGGTCGGTAGCCGGGTGCCGGTAATGCGTTGGGCAGTTTTGACTACCCGCTGCAGGGCTGATGAGTCCAATGTGGGACCTACAGTCTCTGTCACAGGTGGGGCAGACGGTGGTTGAAGGGGCGGGTGGGTGGAGTGCTTGGGTTGACGTGCGCTTGGCTTCCGCTTGTTCCCGGCGAAGAGACTCGAGGTGTTCGGTGCCTTCCTGGATGCCTCTCCACTTTGTGCGGTCTTGGGCCAGGGATTCCCAGCTGTCGGTGGGGATGTTGCACTTTTTCAAGGAGGCTTTGAGGGTGTCCTTGAAGTGTTTCCTCTGCCCACCTGGGGCGCTCTCGCCGTGCCGGAGCTCTGAGTAAAGCGCTTGTTTGGGAGTCTCGTATCGGGCATGCAGATGGTGACCCGTCCATCGGAGCTGATCGAGCGTGGTCAGAGCTTCGATGCTGGGGATGTTGGCCTGAGCGAGAACACTTGACATTGGTGCGCCTATCCTGCCAATGGATTTGCAGGATCTTGCAGAGGCAGCGTTGGTGGTACCTCTCCAGTGCTTTGAGGTGCCTGCTGTACATGGTCCATGTCTCTGAGGCATACAGCAGGGCGGGTATCACGGCTGCTCTGTAGACCATGAGCTTAGTGCCGGGTTTGAGGTCCTGGTCTTGAAACACTCTCTTCCTCAGGCGACCGAAGGCTCCACTGGCACACTGAAGGCGTTGTTGGACTTTGTCATCGACATTTGCCCTTGTTGACAGGCTCCCGAAGTATGGAAAGTGGTCCACATTAGTGGTACCTCTCCAGTGCTCCTGCCCCCGCCACACAGTACTGCCCCACGATTATCAAAATCCACGACAAAGCCTTGGACAGCGTGGACCACTTTCCATACCTCAGGTGCTTCTTGGAGGCAGAGCGGGGAGTAGTCGCGGTGTCCTGGCCAACACTCGTCCATCACCAAAGCGGGTTGAGTAATCCGTATTGTGTGATGTTGCTGTGCATCAGATAGCTGCTGGGTTATTCGATTTTAAAAATAAGTGACTATCCTTCAGAAAGGAATTTGTTGGCTGTGAGGTGCGTCTGGATATTGCTTAGGGGTACCCGGAGATGTGAAGGATGCCATTCAAATACAAGTTGTTGTTGTTCTAGGTGGTACAAACCTGGAAGTTTCTGTTGAGAGAGTGCAGGAAAATGATACCCAGAATATAGTAAGTTGCACAACTGAGAGAATGTGGAACTCGCTACCACAGGGAGTGGTTGAGGCGAATAGTATAGATACATTTAAGGGGAGTATATGATGAAAGGAATCGAGGGTTACGCTGATAGTTAGATGAGGAAAGACAGGAGGAGGCTCGAGTGGAGCATAAACACCGACATGGACTGGTTGGGCCGAATGGCCTGTTTCTGTGCCGTATATCCTATGTAATCCATCTAATTCAGCAAAACAGGATGAGGGAGTGCTCTCAAATCTGTGGTTAGTTTACAGCACAGGACACCATTGTGTCCTGCATTACGTTGCCAGGAGGCTAGGTTGTCCTCGCTGTTCACCTCTGGGTAAGGTCCCAATGCAATCCATGCTGTTGAACAGAGTGAAATGGCAGGGGAGGGGTGGTGAGCTTCTGATTCCTTACTAGGTAGAGGGGTCATAATTGGGCTGGAACATCCTGGGCAGAATATGTGCAGCTGAGGAAGGTCCACCTGATGACTTCATTACCTGTATCTGCGCCGGGAATGATTCTAGATTCTTGGCTTACCCTACCTGGAAGTCTATTCAAAGGACTGATCATTCTGCAGATGTGCTTCCTGACATCAGTCATGAACTTGCCTTCTACCAGTTTGTGTCTATTTCTCCTTGTCCTGCAGCCATATATCAATTCAAGTTAGTACTACATTGTATTTACAGCACAAACAGGCCATTCGCCCCAACGGGTCCATGCTGGTGTTTATCCTCCCACCCCTCTTCTAACCTTATCGCCATATTGCCTTCTCCCTCATGTTTATCTCGCATCCCCTTAAATGAATCGATGCTATTTGCCTCGACCACTCCCTGCGGTAGCTGTGGTTAACATTTTCCGTTCCATTAGTTTATAAATCTCTCTCTAAGGTTTCTTCACACTCCTATTTCCTTTCAAGGCTCAACTGTAAAGTTTTATCATCGTTCCTCCGCACTCAGCCCTCCAGTACTAGGGCTAAGCACCTTCTCTGCACTGTTTCCAGGGCTTTGTGAGTTCCATTATGCCTTGGTGAAAGACCATCTGACCCGAGCACTTTAACAGTTGGGTACAGATTGGCAATACAGCTCAACATCCCGTTAGCTTTATTAATCGCTTAATCTATTTCTGTTTCTTCCCTCCAACACCCGTCACACGAGGGCGTCTCCCATTGCTTTCCTCTGGTATTGGCCGTCTTTCAATTGGTAGCGCACTCTCCTCTGAGTCAGAAGGTTGTGAGTTCAAGTCCCACTCCAGAGACTTGAGCACAAAAATCTAGGCTGACACTCCCAGTGCGGCGCTGACGAGCGCCACGCTATCGGAGGTGCCGTCTTTCAGATGAGCCGTTAAACGAGGTGGACGTAAAAGGTCCCACGCCACGATTTTGAAGAAGAGCAGGAGCATTCTCCCGTGTCCTGGGGCCAATATTTATCCCTCAACCAACACCTAAAAACAGGTTATCTGGTCATTATCACATTGCTGTTTGTGGGAGCTTGCTGAGCGTAAATTGTCTGCTGTGCTTCCCACGTTACAACAGTGACTACACTTCAAAAAAAATACTTTATTGGCTGTGCAGCACTTTGAGACATCCTGAGATTGTGAAAGGTATAAATGCAAGTCGTTATTTCTTTCCAACATACATATTATGTTGTTTAATCTGCTGCCACTTGTTGTGTTGTTCTATCCACTTGCAAATACAGATTCTTGGTTACCCCCACCTAGTTTAGTGTTATCTGCAAATTTGAACAAATTGCATTGCATTTCTGTATACAGGTCGCTCAATCTCCAAGTGCACCCTTTTTTTCCCCCAAGAATGGCACGGTTGGTGTTTTGGAACCAGACCGCCTGCCCCTCAAAGGACTGAAGCAAACTGAACAGCGGGAGGGAGTGGGGGAGACAAATGATGAAGTTGCGTAGCCAACCAGTTTGAAGATCTATTGGGCATCGGTGTCCGCTGTGGCTCAGTGGGCAGCACATTCACCTGAGTCAGAAGGTTGTGGGCTCAAGTCCCCACTCCAGAGACTCGAGCGTGTAAATCCAGGTTGACGTTCCAGTGCAGTGCTGAGGGAGTGCCGCACTGTCGGAGGTGCTGTTTTTCCGATGAGACGTTAAACTGAGGCCCCCGTCTGCTCTCTCGGGTGGACGTAAAAGATCCCGCGGCCACTATTTCGAAGAGGAGGAGCAGGGGAGTTATCCCCAGTGTCCTGACCAATATTTATCCCTCAATCAGCATCACTAAGAAAACAGATGATCTGGCCATTATCACATTGCTGTTTGTGGGAGCTTGCTGTGTGCAAAGTAGCTGCCGCGTTTCCCTACATTACAACAGTGACTCCACTTCAAAAAGTACATCATTGGCTGTAAAGTGCTTTGGGACACCTCGTGAAAGGCGCTATAGAAATGCAAGTCTGTGTCTTTCTATGGGATTGTCTGGGTACTTTCATTGTGCTAATGCCTGTAGGCTGCTGAAGCACAGCTCTCGTACAGCAGCTGCAGGGAAAGTGTGAAACTGCAGCCTCTCGCCAGCAATGTTCGATTGAAGCTGTGCACTCGTTGAAGCGTTTCCTCTGCCCACGTGGGGCTCTCTTGCCGTGCCGGAGCTCCGAGTAGAGCGCTTGTTTTGGGAGTCTTCTATCAGGCATGCAGACAATGTGACCCGTCCATCGGAGCTGATCGAGCGTGGTCAAAGCTTCGATGTTGGCCTGAGCAAGAACACTGCCGTTGGTGCGTCTATCCTGCCAATGGATTTGCAGGATCTTGCGGAGGCCGTGTTGGTGGTACTGCTCCAGTGCTTTGAGGTGCCTGCTGTAGATGGTCCATGTCTCTGAGGCATACAGGAGGGCGGGTATCGCTACTGCTCTGTAGACCATGAGCTTAGTGCTGAATTTGAGGCCCTGGCCTTGAAACACACTCTTCCTCAGGTGACCGAAGGCTGCACTGGCACACTGAAGGCGGTGTTGGACTTCATCATCGACGTCTGCCCTTGTTGACAGTGGGCTCCCGAGGTATGGAAAGTGGTCCACGTTGTCCAAGGCCTTGTCATGGATTTTGATAATCGGGGGGCAGTACTGTGTGGCAGGGGCAGGTTGGTGGAGGACCTTTGTCCTCTATATGTAACAGTCAAATTGCGGACGGGTTTAACTGTGTCATATTGTGTCGATATAAATGACCCTTGCGGAGGGGTTTGTATTTTAGGGTTGTTAGCCTGATATAAATCATAGGGATTTATACTGGAGAAGTAAGTGTATGTGTGTGTGATAGATAAACGAACGAATCAAAAGTTAAGCCAAAACCCTGGGCCGTGTGTATTTTGTTCTTGCACACAGTTCTTGGACGTCAGGATTTATAACGGGGGACCGGTATCGGAGAAAACCCCTTACAGACCAGTTGGGCTGAATGGCCTGTTTCTGTGATGTACGTTCTATGCCATTCAATGTGCAATCTTCTCCAGTCATCTGATTCTAGTCTCCTGTGCATTCCCCCTCCTCTCTCCACTCGACCGTCAATGGAAAAAGACTTCACCCACCTCGGCCCTACACTGTGGCATTCCCATCCCCCCCCCCCCCCCCCCCAAAGCCCCTTTGTGTTACTACTTCCGTTAGCCCCGCCACGCTCCCATTTAAAAGCTTTACTGAAACACATCTCTTCGACCAAGACTTCAGTCATTCAGCTTTAAGTTCCTCGGAGTCCACATCACGGAAGACCTCTCCTGGTCCCTCAACACCACCTCTCTGGTGAAGAAGACCCAGCAGCGCCTATATTTCTTGAGGAGGCTGAAGGGATGTAATCTGTCACCCCCGATCCTCTCTAACTTCTACCGCTGCACTATAGAGAGCATCCTGACAAACTGTATCACGGTATGGTACGGCAGCTGTAGCTCCCATGACCGGAAAGCCCTGCAGCGGGTAGTCAAAACTGCCCAACGCATTACCGGCACCCGGCTACCGACCATAGAACATATATATCAGAAACGCTGCCTACGGAGGGCACGGTCCATCATCAAAGACCCTACCCACCCCAGCCACAGTCTGTTCGCCCTCCTACCATCTGGAAGACGCTACAGATGCATTCGCACCCGTACGACCAGATTTAGGAACAGCTTTCCCAGGGCTGTCATCCTACTGAACTCCACAAATAAACACTAAAGCCTGCACATCTGCCGATGCACTTTATTATGGTCATATTTATGCTAATATATATGTACAAATGTATGTTGAAATGTTTAAGTGTCCTAATCCAAATTGTACACTCTCGGGAGCTGCAAGCCTACATTTCGTTGTACTGTACTTGTGCACTAACAATGACAAAAGTTGATTTGATTTGATTTGATTCCTCCTAACCCTTCTGCCAAGGCTAGGCCCCTGCACCTCCTGTACGAAACCTTGGGATACTTGCCCAGGGTAAAAGCACTGTATAAGTTTACGTTTGGGTGACTGATGCCATCTTTCAGAAGTTAGGGCAAGGGGGTCCTCAGGATGTGTCGATATT
Organism: Somniosus microcephalus; assembly: GCF_052327205.1. Classification (NCBI taxonomy): domain Eukaryota; kingdom Metazoa; phylum Chordata; class Chondrichthyes; order Squaliformes; family Somniosidae; genus Somniosus; species Somniosus microcephalus. The sequence goes on along the minus strand of NC_141017.1, from coordinate 27,055,831 downwards.
TGCAGAGGGTTTGCTGGGAGTATGCCAACCTTTCTGAGGGCCCTTCGCAGACACTAGTTTGAAAACCCACTGATGCTGCTGTACAGGAACTGAGGACAACAGGGGCTTCAAACTATCATAAGAACATAAGAAATAGGAGCAGGAATAGGCCACTCAGCCCTCGAGCCTGCTCCGCCACTCAATAAGATCATGGCTGATCTTGGGCTCAAAGCCACTTCCCCGCCCGCTCCCCATAACCCTTCACTCCCTTATCTTGCAAAAATCTGTCTATTTCCACCTTAAATGTATTTAATGACCCAGCCTCCACGGCTCTCTGGGGCAGAGAATTCCACAGATTTACGACCCTGAGAAGAAATTCCTCCTCATCTCAGTTCTGAAAGGGCGACCCTTTATTCTGAAACTATGCCCCGAGTTTCTAGATTTTCCCAGGAAGGGAAGCATCTACCTTGAAGAGCCCCCTCAGTATCTTATATGTTTCAATAAGATCACCTCTCATTCTTCTAAATTCCAATGCGTATAGGCCCAACCTTTCCTCATAAGTCAACCCCCTCATCTCTGGAATTAACCGAGTGAATTGTCTCTGAACTGCCTCCAATGAATGAAAGCTGCCACTAGAGGGTGCTGGAATCAAGGAAGTAACTTTTTAACCAGAATCTCCTTGGTTGCTTGGCCCTTGCTTTGAATAAGTCAAGCCAGAGAACTCATATAGTTCCAGCTTCCCGCTGTAGGACAGCGATCTCGCTTCTTGAAGTTAAATGTTAAGATTGTAAGACATGTTCCATAGCCTCCATCTGTGGCTCTATAGATGAGCACTTGAAACGCCATAGCATACAAGGCTATGGACCAAGTGCTGGAAAATGGGATTAGAATAGACAGGGCTCGATGGCCATAGAAACATAGAAGATAGGAGCAGGAGCAGGCCATTCGGCCCCTCGAGCTTGCTCCGCCATTCAATGAGATCATGGCTGATCATCCAAATTCAGTACCCTGTCCCTGCTTTCTCCCCATATCCCTTTAGCCTTAAATATATCTAACTCCTTCTTGAATATATTTAATGAATTGGCCTCAACTGCCTTCTGTGGTAGAGAATTCCACAGGTTCACCACTCTCTGGGTGAAGAAATTCTTCCTCATCTCTGTCCTAAATGGCTTACCCCTTATCGGCGTGGACACGATGGGCCGAAGGGCCTCTTTCTGTGCTGTATAACTCTGACTCCCTGGGCTTTCTGTTTCACATCCACTCTGTGTAAAGTTAAATCGGAATGGGTTGATCACATTTTCCCTGTTCTGAGCTTGATTCAATGGCACCCCCCTTAGAATTTCTGGTCGTGATGCATAAAATGAGAGCATAATGGCATTGTTGATCTGATGAAGGGTCACTTTCGAAATTTGAGCTGATCTTCTTACAGCTGCCTTGTGTCTCTGGCACTTTTTTGTTGTTAGCCGTGACTCAGTGGGCAGCGCTCTCGCCCTGCTGGGCCAGTAAGGGGCAGGTTCAAGCCCCACTCCAGAGACTTGAGCACCTAATCCGGGATGTGATGCTCCCGGTGCGGTACTTGAGGGAGTGCTGCACTGTCGGAGGTGCCGTCTTTCGAAAGCGACGTTAAACCGAGGCCCTGTCTGCTCTCTCGGGTCCCGCGGCCACTATTTCAAAGAAGAGCAGGGGGAGGTCTCCCCGGTGTCCTGGGGCCAATGTTTATCCCTCAATCAACATCACAAAAAAAAATCAGATTATCTGGTCATCATCACATTGCTGTTTGTGGGATCTTGCTGTGCGCAAATTGGCTGCCGCGTTTCCTACATTACAACAGTGGCTACGCTTCAAAAAGTACTTCATTGGCCGTAAAGTGCTTTGGGCCGGCCTGAGGTTGTGAAAGGAGAGATGTGAATAAAAGTTTTCTTTTAAGTTCCCCAAGCAAATAAATGGGCTGAATGAAGAGCGAATCTTTTTTTGATGGTGTTGGTTGAGTAAGGAGTGATGACGAGGGCGTCGGAAGAACTCGCTGCTCTTTTGCTTTTCATGAACGGTGACTCGGGATGTCTAACGTCTGCGGGGAGGAAAGAAACACGGAAGCGAAAGAGTGCAGTTTGTGGGGAAAGTCCCCAAGTGCTGAAGTCTCCCCTCTGGGGCTCTAAAGAGGCGCGAGGGAGCAGCCTGGGCCCCCCCCACCTCACTCTTCCATTTCCCTCCCTCCCCACGGCGAGACTGGGAATCGCCAACGTGCGAGGGAATGCTTGCCCAGACCCTGATCCTGGCTGCACACCCATGTAGCTCCGTCGAAACCCGGCCTCCTCCAGAGAGCAGCGGAAGCAGAGGGTATAAAGTAGGGAGGTTATGCTTCAGTTATACAGGGCATTGGTGAGACCACATCGGGAGTACTGTGTACAGTATTGGTCTCCTTATTTAAGGAAGGATGTAAATGTGTTGGAAGCAGTTCAGAGAAGGTTTACTAGACTAATACCTGGAATGGGTGGGTTGTCTTATGAGGAAAGGTTGGACAGGCTAGGCTTGTATCCGCTGGAGTTTAGAAGAGTAAGAGGTGACTTGATTGAAACACAAGATCCTGAGGGGTCTGGACAGGGGGGATGTGGAGAGGATGTTTCCTCTTGTGGGAGAATCTAGAACTAGGGGTCACTGTTTAAAAATAAGGGGTCGCCCACTTAAGACAGAGATGAGGAGAAATTTTTTCTCAGAGGGTCGTGAGTCTTTGGAACTCTCTTCCTCAAAGGGCGGTGGAAGCAGAGTCTTTGAATATTTTTAAGGCAGAGGCAGATAGATTCTTGATAAGCAAGGGGGGGTGAAAGGTTATCGGGGGGTAGGCGGGAATGTGGAGTAATCGGATCAGCCGTGATCTTATTGAATGGCGGAGCAGGCTCGAGGGGCCGAGTGACCTACTCCTGCTCCTAGTTCGTATGTTCGTAAACATCACAGCCGCCACACGGTCCCTCGAGCGAAGGCGGGGGAGATCACAATGAGAAAAATGTGTTTTTCAAATAACATGACGTCTTTAAATATCGTTCTTTTGATCACGGAGGGGGGAAAAAAAGGGAGTTTGCAGCTGTCTAAACAGTGCTTCAGATAAGCCAGCACAAATAGAGGAGTCGTTTCAGAGTAAAGGCAGGGGGGAGGTTCTCGTTCCCTGATTGATGTAGTCCCAAATCCTCTCCTTGTATGTTCTCCCTCCCCACCCCCACCACCTACAGTAAAGTCACTATTTTATTAAAAACCCTTGTTTTGTTGTAAATGCACACTGCTGAGATCTATCCAGCACCCTGTCCAAATGATGCCAGCCTTGGTGTGATTCTAGACCGTGAGCGAGGGACATTGAAGCCTCAGTGGATGCCCACCCAGTATCTGGAGCAGCCGCCAGGGCGTGACCATGAGGAGCAGGTGTCTTGTTTTGCACACTTTGTACAAAAATAATAAATTGCAGGACAACGGAGTACAGGAGACTTTGGTTTATCCGGAGGTTGTATGTCCGGAAACCTCGATCTACCGGCAGAAATCAGGAGCCGTTTTGTTAGTTTTTTTTTTCAACAGTCGGGCTCCGGAAAGTCTCTCTGAAGCTGTTGCTAAGCTACAGAGACGCTTCCAAGGTACGGGCCGACTGTTTAGAAGCTGTTGCTAAGCAACAGTGTTTGTTGTCAGATACGGAGATGAAAACCTCCGTATCCTTCAACATTAGCGCTGGAGTGTCCGGCAGTTTTGATAGATCGGCAGCAGCTCGGTCCCGTCGGTGCCGGATATCACAAAGTTTCCTGTATTACAGTTTAAACTTTTATGAAGCATCAGGTCTGTGATCTTGAACATACAGTATGTGGACAAGATGGAGTTAGGACCCCTTACAGATGCCTGCAGGCCAATGACAACTCAGCATGTGATCACATGTGAATATAATAGGTATTCCTCACAGATGCCTGCGGGCCAATGATAATTCAATATGCAAATGTTACAGCAGGAGTCCGGTCTGATTCTTCTCAGCACTCTTCCTCCTCCCCTCCCCACCCACACTTCCCACCCAAGCTGAGGTGAGTCAAGAGCCCCCCCCCCCCAGATCCTGTCCCCAGTTGAGGTCCACTAACTCAGCACAGACCAGGGATCAGATCTGAAACTTACCCGCTCCATTCGGCTGCTTATCTCCCTCGGGCACACCGTAACCTCGCCACTCCCTCTTTATCTATACTGCACATTACCCAATAGGATTCTGAAACCTATTAATCTATTTTGACATCTCAGCCGTAGAGTCAAGAAAAATCTCTGGAATTCCCTTGGGAATACGCCCAAGGCTCCAGTGTTCTGGGTAAATATTGTCCAGGCCGATCTGGGCTTGCTGCTGTTCAACTATTTGTGGGTTTCAGTGGATTGCGCTCAGTCTGGTGCAGGAGGTAGTTGCCCTCGCACGGATGTAGCAGTCAGGGCCGCCTAGCTCTCGCACGCACAGCAAGCTCCCACAAACAGCGATGTGATAATGACCAGATTATCTGTTTTTGTGATGTTGATTGAGGGATAAATATTGGCCCCAGGACACCGGGGAGAACTCCCCTACTGCTCGTCGAAATATTGTCATGGGATCATTTACGTCTGCCTGCAAGGGCAGACGGGGCCTCGGTTTAACGTCTCATCTGAAAGACGGCACCTCCGACAGTGCAGCACTCCCTCAGCACTGCACTGGGGAGTGTCAGCCTGGATTTTTGTGCTCAAGTCATTATCACATTGCTGTTTGTGGGAGCTTGCTGTGTGCAAATTGGCTGCTGTGTTTTCTACACTCGTGCAGTGAGGGGTGTTCTCTGCACATGTCTGGAATGGTGCAGGATGGCTTCTGCGTGCTGTCTCGTCCCTGGCGTCTGAATACCGATGATAGCTTTAGCCTGGAGAGCTGTTTTTAGTATGTTAATAAGACAGGTGCTGTAAGTAAACTCGCCATGATACTTAGCAACTACAACAGAGATGAAAGAGGCTGTATCGTTAGCTGGCTTACCTACAAGGCCCGAGATGATGACAGGTATCAGCCATGTTGATTGATTTGGTTTGTCTTGTGGTTTCAATCTTGTCTCCTGATGAAGAAGTCTGACTTTCATGTAGGTTATAGTTCCACTATTGGTTGCTCAGTGCCAGTTGTGGCTCAGTGGGCAGCACCCTTGCCTCTGAGTCATTGAAGGTTGTGGGTTCAAGTCTCACTCCAGAGACTTGAGCACAAAAATCTAGGCTGACACTCTGAGGGAGTGCTGCACTGTCGGAGGTGCCGTCTTTCAGATGAGATGTTAAACCGAGGCCCCATCTGCTCTCTCAGGTGGATGTAAAAGATCCCATGGCCACTATTTTGAAGCCGAGTAGGGAAGTTCTCCCCGGTGTCCTATATTCAAGAAGGAGTTGGATATATTTCTTAAGGCTAAAGGGATATGGGGAGAAAGCAGGGACAGGGTACTGAATTTGGATGATCAGCCATGATCTCATTAAATGGCGGAGCAGGCTCGAGGGGCCGAATGGCCTACTCCTGCTCCTATCTTCTATGTTTTTATGTCCTGGCCAATATTTATCCCTCAACCAACATCACTAAAACAGATTATCTGGTCATTATCACATTGCTGTTTGTGGGAGCTTGCTGTGCGCAAATTGGCTGATGCGTTTCCCACATTACAACAGTGACTACACTTCAAAAAGTACTTCATTGGCTGTAAAGCGCTTGGGGACGTCTGGTGGTCGTGAAAGGCGCTATAGAAATACAAGTCTTTTCTATTTTTCACACCCTCTGGTACCTCACTGAACAGATCATTCTTCTGTGAATGTAGACAGCCAGTGTTAGCAGGCAAATCCAGTCTTGTACCCGTTCGATGGCCACCCAGCTGCACCTTTCCAGCAAGATTCTGTTGATTGTGCTCTCCTCCTCCCGAGGGTTGCCAACTCTAGTCGGCCGTGTACCTGGAGGTCTCGTCACATGACCTCCCGCCGCGAACCGCCCCGCCCCCTCACACACTCCCGCCATTGGTCCATCCTCCGGGCGCACCGCCTTCCCACGGCCAATTGGAACGGAAACAGACTCTTTGTTACCCAATTGGATTCATCTTGACCGTTGGTGAAACAGCCATTTCCCCCCCATCTCCGACATTTATATAACTCGTAAATGAAAATGTAAAAAAAAAACACAATTTTGTTCAGCGTCGCTGTGATTTTTTTTCCCGGATTTTTGCTCACGGTAGTTTCCTTGAGATTAATCTGCAATTTCTGGAGACTCCAGGAGGGGTTGGCGACTTTAACCCTCCCCCAAACCCTTGGGGACTCCTGAGGCCAATTGTAACAACCATTACGATAGCAAAATACTGCGGATGCTGGAAATCCGAAATAACAACAGAAAACGCTGGAAAAACTCAGCAGGCCAGGCAACATCTGTGGAGAGAGAAATAGAGTCAACGTTTCAGGTCGAAGACCTTTTGCCTGGCCTGCTGAGTTTTTCCAGCGTTTTCTGTTATTTTGTAACAACCATTGTACGGCCTTGATTGAGATCACACCAGGGATCGAACCTGTGGCCTTCTAGTACTGGATGCCTTGAGTACTAGAGCTCAAGGAGGGGTACCTTCATCCAGTAGGCTATCGAGGAAGCAGTGAAATTTGGGATGGTTCTTGATCGTGTCATATTCGGGAGGGTGGGGAAAAGGGGGAAAGTCATGTTGGTTCTTCAGAGGGAGTCTGAAATCGAAGGTTTGCCTCCACTAACCAAACTCTTGTACAACTGCTAGCTGCTGTTTCAAGAATGGCATTGAGTTTGCTGCCTACCCCACTTGGAGAGTGTGAACGAGCACCGAAAGAAGCGAGGCGAGCAATCTGGTTGAACATGGAGGAGGAGATAAAGGGCAGTGTTGACACCTCGGGAGCTGTCATAGAACTTTAGTCCTTGTTCTCCTTACCTGAGGAAGGATATACTTGCCATAGAGGGAGTTCACCAGACTGGTTCCTGGGATGGGGGGATTGTCCTATGAGGAGAGATTGAGTAGACTAGGCCTATATTCTCCAGAGTTTAGAAGAATGGGAGGTGATCTCATTGAAACATACAAAATTCTCACAGGGCTTGACAGGGTAGATGCAGGGAGGATCTCTTACTACAGAAAGCATCAACAAACATGCCATACCACACAACCGATCCCGACAGGATCTGGCCTCTGTATCACCCCTCCTTTTTATTTAATTAGGATGGAAGAAGCCCAAGGCGGAGATAGGCCAAGCAGAACCTTTTTGCTTCCCCCCCACTTGAGCAAACCAAGGTGATGGGTTGAGGCCCATTGTACAGGTCATTGACAAGGTCAAACAGAGTAGGACAGAAGACAATATAAGGCAAGCTGTGTTGGGTGAGACCAAGCCTGGATTTGGAGATCACAGGAGAAAGGCCAGGGAGAAGGTGAAAAAGACTCTCTAATGCATACAAAATTCTTGACAGGGTAGATGCAGGGAGGATGTTTCCCCCTGGCTGGGGAGTCTAGAACCAGGGGTCACAGTCTCAGAATAAGGGGTCGGCCATTTAGGGCTGAGGAGGAGAAATTCCTTCACTCAGAGGGTGGTGAATCTTTGGAATTCTCTACCCCAGAGGGCTGTGGAGGCTCAGTCATTGAGTATATTCAAGACAGAGATCGATAGATTTTTGGATATTAAGGGAATCAAGGGATATGGGGATAGTGCAGGAAAGTGGAGATGAGGTAGAAGATCAACCATCATATTGAATGGCGGAGCAGGCTCGAGGGGCCAAATGGCCGACTCCTGCTCCTATTTCTAATGTTCTTATTATGTTCTAACCATAGAATTTTAAGCACAAAATGAGTGTACGTCCCATCATGCATATGGCGACTCTCTGAATGATGAATCCATCGAGTCCCATTCCCCTGCCCTTTCCTCAAACCCTTTAATTAAAAAAAAATAATATTTATCTCCTTCCATTTTAAAAGCTATTATGGATTCTATTTCTTTGACTATTGCTGGTTGGGCATTCTTAACAACCCTCTGCATATATATAAAAAAAATATCCTCCAACACCTCTCTATTCTTTTAGTGGTCTTATGCCTTCCAGTTACTGACTCACTGACCAGCGCAAATAGATTTTCCCTATTTACCTTATCCCTATTTATCTTGGCTTCGGCTGCCTAGGCCCTAAGCTCTGGAATTCCCTCCCTAAACCTCTCCGCCTCGCTACCTCTCTTTCCTCCTTTAAGACTCTCCTTAAAACCTGCCTCTTTGACCAAACTATTGGTCACGTGTCATAATAATGTTGTCTGATAACACTCCTGTGAAGCACTTTGGGACAGTTTACTATGTCAAAGGCGCTATATAAATGCAAAGTGTTGTTATCAAAGCTCTCCATAATTCTGTCAGATCACCGATTATCTTTCTCTATTCTAGTAAAATAAATAAGCCCCAAATTTTCTAGTTTCTCTTCATGTTTTATGTTCCTCGGAGTCCACATCACGGAAGACCTCTCCTGGTCCCTCAATACCTCCTCTCTGGTGAAGAAGGCCCAGCAGCGCCTATATTTCCTAAGGAGGCTGAAGGGATGTAACCTGTCACCCCTGATCCTCTCTAACTTTTACCGCTGCACAATAGAGAGCATCCTGACGAACTGTATCACAGTATGGTATGGCAGCTGTAGCTACTATGACCGGAAAGCCCTGCAGCGGGTAGTCAAAACTGCCCAACGCATTACCGGCACCCGGCTACTGACCATAGAGCACATATACCAGAAACGCTGTTTACAGAGGTCACGGTCCATCATCAAAGACCCTACCCACCCCAGCCACAGTCTGTTCGCCCTCCTGCCATCTGGGAGACGCTACAGATGCATTTGCACGCGTACGACCAGATTTAGGAACAGCTTCTTTCCCAGGGCTGTCATCCTACTAAACTCCACAAATAAACTCTAAAGCCTGCACATCTGCCAATGCACTTTATTATAGTTATGTTTATGTTAATGTATTACAAGCCAAATGTATGTTGAATGTTTAAACGTCTTAATCTAAATGTGCACTCTCGGGAGCCGCAAGCCTACATTTCGTTGTACTGCACTTGTGCACTAACAATGACAATAAAAGTTGATTTGATTTGATTGATTTTTGATTTGATTTGATGACTGAAGCCTCCCATCCCTTGTATCATCTTAGTAAACCTCTCCTGTCCCCTCTCCATGGCCTTGACATCCTTCCTGAATTAGGGAGAATGGATAGAGGGACCGAAACAAACTCAAACAGTGGGTGTTGGCCGCTGGGTTAGGTTTGTATCTGTCACAACACAGCCCCCTTCTGCAGCGACGGATATTATTCCTCCTCTTGGGTTCTGGTGGAAGTTTTGCTAACCTCTTGCAGCTGAAGAGCGATACCTCTCCGCCAATCCAATCACGGTGCACCAATCTATTTGCAAACCCAGTTAAATGTCTTTCAGACCACTTGGCAAAGTGCCTTTAATACAGTGAGTGAGCCACACTCTGCCAACACAACTCAATTGGCAGGAGTGTCCTCAGTCTAACTCGGGGGGAAATGAGCAGGGCTCCGACTGCTGGAATGTTATCCAGAGACACATGTTAGAAAACGTATGTGAAGTTTGAGTGAGGACAGGCTCTGGTGTCCCCTGTAGTCACATAGCCTGGGAACCATCGTCATCTAAGCTCCCACATGACAATGTAGCGGGCGGTCCGTGGGCATTCACAGCTGTACCCCAGTAAGAATTTCCGAAATAAAAACAGAAAATGCTGGAAATACTCAGCAGGTCAGGGCAGCATCTGTGGAGAGAGAAACCGAGTCAACGTTTCAGGTCGATGACCCTTCGTCAGAACTGGAAAAAGCTGGAGATGGAACAGGTTTTTAAGCAAGTGTAGGGGCAGGGAAAGGGGGGAGGGGAGGAAAGAACAAAGGAAGGTCTGTGATAGGATGGAGGGCAGGAGAGATTAAAAGACAAAAGGGATGATGGTGCGAGGCAAAAGGAGATGGTAATGGGACAAGTTAAGAAACAAAAGATGGCTCTAGATGAAGTGTAAATGGCAATGGCAGAATGATCAACAGCTGCCATGTGAGAGAGAGAAGAGAAATGGAAAAAAAAGATAGGGGCCGAGGTTATGATCTGAAATTGTTGAACTCGATGTTGAGTCCAGAAGGCTGTAAAGTGCCTAATCGAAAGATGAGGTGCTGTTCCTCGAGCTCAGGGCCTCGGCAGCTGAAGGCACGGCCACCAATGGTAGAGCGATTATAATCAGGGATGCTCAAGAGGCCAGAATTAGAAGAGTGCAGAGATCTCTGAGGGTTGTGGGACTGGAGGAGATTACAGACATGGGGAGGGTCGAGGCCATGGAGGGATTTGTAAACAAGGATGAGAATTTTTAAAATCGAGGCGTTGCCACACCGGGAACCAATGTAAGTCAGCGAGCACGGGGGTGATGGGCGAACGGGACTTGGTGCGAGAACCTTAACGTGACTACCTTCACTGGGCATAAAGCACTTAAAAATAAAGGTTATCTGCTCATTACCATGTTGCTGTTTGTGGGACCTTACTGTCCACAAATTGGCTGCCACGTTTCCGACATTACAATCGCGATTGCACCTCTCAATTTTACTAGCTAAGGTTATTAAGGGATACCGAGCCAAGGTGGGCGGATGGAATTAGGGTACAGATCGGCTATGATCTCATTGAATGGCGGAAGAGGCTCGAGGGGCTGAATGACCTGCTTCTGTCCCTACGTTCCTCTGGCCCTCACTGGCTACAGAGCGCTTTGGGACGTCCTGAGGTAGTGAAACGCGCTGTAGACATGCGAGTTCTTCTAAATGTTCAGATTGGTTTAGAAAGACGAGATATGCACAAATTCAACCGAGGTCGATTGGCAGGCACCACATCTCAACTGTGGTTCAAAACGATATCATCCGTGCAGCTCTGATGCAGAAGATCGAAATAAGAATAGCTAGTTCAGACTTAGTAATCAAGCACTAAGAGGCTAGCCTTCTGCTCTTCGCATAAGGACTTGACCAACAAGCTATTGTGGTACGGGAAGGCGGGGAAAGGAATGTAACCCTACACCTGCCGTGACCAGTATTTTCTTCATAAACTTCATACTGCAACTTTAGACCTCTTTCAGCATTCTGAAGGGACCACTCCCTCCGCGACACCCTGGTCCACTCCTCAATCACCCCTAACAGCCCTTCCCCTTCCCACGGCACCTTCCCGTGCAAGCACAGGAGATGCAACACCTGCCCTTTTACCTCCTCCCTTCCCACTGTCCAGGGCCCCAAACACCCCTTCCAGGTGAAACAGCGATTTACTTGTGCTTCTTGCAATCTAGTATACTGTATTCGCTGCTCACAATGTGGTCTCCTTTACATTGGGGAGACCAAACGCAGATTGGGCGACCGCTTTGCGGAACACCTCCGTTCACTCCGTAAGGGGGACCCCGAGCTTCCGGTCGCCTCTCACTTTAATTCTCCGCTCCACTCCCACTCTGATCTCTCTGTCCTCGGCCTATTACATTGTTCCACTGAAGCTCAACGTAAGCTCGAGGAACAGCACCTCATCTTTCGATTAGGCGCTTTACAGCCTTCTGGACTCAACATCGAGTTCAACAATTTCAGGCCATAACCACTGCCCCCATTTTTCATGCAGTATGATTTTTGCCATTCCCATTTGCAACATTTTATCTTTCCTGCCTCTTACAAAAGTACAGTATTGTGGTGGTACCACTGGTTGTCCCTTACATTGAGACACATAATTCCCTTTACCTTACCTTACTGTATGTTTAACTTACCTTTTGGGGCCGTTGCCCTTTTAACTTACCTGTTGGGGCCATTGCCCCTTTAAGACGCGCCCTAGTGCGCTGACGTCATGTCACGTACGACGTGATGTGCGTGTGCCGGCACAGCCCGGCCTAGCGTCTTCGGCCTCAACGGCCAGCCGACGGGAGCGACGCGATCTTCCGCTCCCGCGGCAAGCACCGGCACAGCCCGGCCTAGCGTCTTCGGCCTCAACGGCCAGCCGACGGGAGCGACGCGATCTTCCGCTCCCGCGGAAAGCACCGGCACAGCCCGGCCTCCCGACTTCGGCCTCAACGGGCAACGACGCGCATCACGTGATGCCCTAAGCGCGGGAAACGCGAACAACGTGATGACGTCATCACGCTCCCCACAGGACTGCGAATTCAGTCCTCGTGGAGTCCCCGCTGGGACAAGACCTACACCACGGTGCTCCTACAGTCAGCCATCTTACCTGCCATCTTACCTGATGTAATTAGTCTGTTCCTGTAAATAAACAACTTATTTATAGTTCGTCGAAGTCAAACTCTCTTATTTAGTGGCGACCTACACGAACTGCTACAGTATATTCTTTCAATTCCTTCCTCCCCTCCTTAAACCACCCCCTGTCTCTGCGCCTGCTTAATATCTGTTACATCTCCAGCTTTTTCCAGTTCTGATGAAGGGTCCCAGACCTGAAACGTTAACTCTGTTTCTCTCTCCACGGATGTTGCCTGGCCTGCTGAGTGTTTCCAGCATTTTCTGTTGTTATTTCAGATTTCCAGCATCCGCAGTATTTTGCTATTGTTTTAGTCCATGATAACCGCGAGTGAAACATGTTATTAGCCCGAGGGTCACTAGAGGGTGTGGTGAGCTTAAAAAATGTGGCCTCTTGTCTCTGGGAGCTGGATTTGATGATTGACGTCATGCAAGTTTTCTGTCCCTCTTTGATGAATGTCTTAAAAGAAGCGATTTGCTTGGAAGCTATAAACGGCTGGAACTTTAATTCTACTCATTAAAGTTAGCAGAAAAGAAAATCAGGCTGGCGGGGTAAAACAAGCGGCTGATTGGCTATCACCCACTTTGTGCTATCACATGCCATCACATCGACGTTGTAACCAAGAAGGCATGCCAACGCCTGTTCTTCCTCAGGAGACTGAAGAAATTTGGAATGTCCCCCCAGATTCTCACCAACTTCTACCGGTGCACCAACGAGAGTATCCTGTCCGGCTGCATCACGACCTGGTATGGCAACTGCACCGCCACAGACCGCAAGGCTCTACAGATGGTGGTGAAAGCTGCACAACACACTATAGGAATTAAACTACCTGCTGTGCAGGATATCTACCCCGAGAGGTGCCAGGGGAAGGCCCTGAGAATCATCAAAGACGCGAGCCACCCCAGCCACAACCTCTTCGCCCTGCTCCCGTCCGGTAAGCAATACCGAAGCATACGGTCTCGTATCAGCAGGTTTCGAAACAGCTTCTACCCCCAGGCCATAAGACTCATGAACGATTAATTTATTATTATTTATTACTGTTGTTTTATTTATTATTACTGTCTTTCTATTAGTATTTTTATCATTGTTATGCCATATTTATTCCAATGTTGGGAGGACTTGTAAAAATCAACATTTCATTGTGCAGTACACACGTCTGCTGCATATATGACAAATAAAATTGAATTGAATTGAATTGAATTGCCCGAGAGCAATTTGGCCCCCAGCTGGTCAAAGCGTTTCTAGATCTGGAAGTCTTGGGCGAGATGTGAACTGCTACTTGTTAATTGATAGTTGCACACGATTCGCTATCATGTCTTTGAACTTGATTGGTTGATGGCTCTTAATGATTTTTTTATTCGTTTATGGGATGTGGGCGTCGCTGGCAAGGCCAGCATTTATTGCCCATCCCTAATTACCCCTTGAGAAGGTGGTGGTGAGCCGCCGCCTTGAACCGCTGCAGTCCGTGTGGTGAAGGTACTCCCACAGTGCTGTTAGGGAGGGAGTTCCAGGATTTTGACCCAGCGACGATGAAGGATCGGCGACATACTTCTATGGCAGGATGGTGTGTGACTTGGAGGTGGTGGTGTTCCCATGCGCCTGCTGCCCTTGTCCTTCTAGGTGGAAGAGGTCGCGGGTTTGGGAGGTGCTGCCGAAGAAGCCTTGGCGAGTTGCTGCAGTGCATCTTGTAGATGGTACACTCTGCAGCCACGTTACGCCGGTGGTAGAGGGAGTGAATGTTTAAGGTGGTGGATGGGGTGCCGATCAAGCGGGCTGCTTTGTCCTGGATGAGGTCGAGCTTCTTAATTCAGAGGCCTTTTAGAATCGCAGAATCTTACGGAAGGAGGCCATTCATCCCATCGCACTTATGCCAGCTCTCTGAAAGAACTATCTGCTTAGTCCCATCCCCGTACCCTTTTAAATTAATTTTCCTATATTTAACCATTGCCCTTTTAAAAACTGTTCTGGATTCTCCTTCCACTGTGTATCCTGGTGGGGTATTCCATGCCCTAACCATCCTCTTTGTAAAACAATCCTCTGTATTTGTTGTTTTGGTGACGATCTAAAATTATGCCCCTGAGTTACTGACTCACTGACCAGTGGCAATATTTTTTCCCAATTTGCCGTATCTCTGAGATCTCAGTGGGCAGCACCCTTGTCTCAGAGTTCAAAGGTCCCGGGTTCAAGTCCCAATCCAAGAGACTTGAGCACAATAATCTAGGCTGACACTCCCAGTGCCGTGCTGAGGGAGCGCCGCACTGTCGGAGGTGCCGTCTTTCGGATGAGACGTTAAACCGAGGCTCCGTCTGCCCCCTCAGGTGGAGGTAAAAGATCCCACGGCACTATTTCGAAGAAGAGCAGCGGAGTTATCCCCGGTGTCCTGGCCAATATTTAATCCCTCAACCAACATCGCCAAAACAGATTATCTGGTCACTGTGAGACCTTGCTGCGCGCAAATTGGCTGCCGCGTTTCCTACAACAGTGACTCCTAGTCGATGCTCCACACAAGCCTCCTCCCACCTTTCTTCATCTAACTCTATCAGCAATAGCCCTCCATTCCTTTCTCCCTCTTGTATTTATGACCCCTAGTTTTGGACTGCCCCACAAATGGAAACATCTTCTCTACGTCTACCCTATCGAAAGCCCTTTCGTAATCTTTGACATGAACCAGTCATTCACGAAAGAAAGACTTATGAAATAATACTGAGCGGCCTACGGGTGGCGCTGTCCAGGGAGAGTATAAATACTCGGGCACGGGCCCAGCTTGCGCAGGACATTCTTAACAGGAACTAGTGAAGGACACAACTAGACCTCCATGTTGTAAAACAGTTGACTAAAGCTTTGTTTAACGCTTAGACCAAGTGCCTAGTAGTTTTCTTATGTCAATCTTCAAGACCTCTATCAGGTCACCCCTCAGCCTTCTCCTTTCTAGAGAAAAGAGCCCCAGCCTGTTCAATCTTCCTTGCTAGTTAAAACCTCCCAGTTCTGGTTTTTGCACCTTCTCCAGCGCTCATATGTCCTTTTTAGTCTGGATATATAAATGAAAATGGAACTTCTGCACCCCAAAAATGGGAGCAGTTCTTTATTTCAGGTTCGTATTTGAGAAGATTATTTTTTCATAGCCACCTTGGGTCAACAAGTGACGATAGTGCTGTAATCACACACACGTTGAGTATGGATTCTCTGCTGATCTTCTTCAAGAGAAGAGAGAAAGAACTTGGGACCCCAGGACGTCCCAAAGCGCTTTACAGCCAAAGAACTACCTTTTGAAGTGCAGTCACTGTTGTAATGTGGGAAACGCAGCAGCCAATTTGATCCACAGCAAGCTCCCACCAACAGCAATGTGGTAAAGACCCAGATCATCTGTTTTTAGTGATGTTGACATTAGAGGTAAACAATGTTCCTGAGAGAGGAGCACATTTCAAGTTCTAACAGGTCGGCTGCAGGGTCGCTGGGATTAGCGATACTCATGAGTTACTGCAGTCTCCTGGAACTTGTTTGATTGCCTGTGGGGTTTTCGGGGGAAGAATTTCCCAGAGCTTTTTGCTAAATTGGCTTCAGTTTTTTCTTATTACGCTCTTATTTTTGCTTCTTCTAGAAGATTGGGTATGCAGACATCGCACCACCACACCTACACTGCGAAGATGCAGTCTCCGGGGAATACAACCGTGACACCAGCAAAGACACGCCGATCCAGGCCGACTTGAACAACCTGCCACCAACCCATCTCAGATCTAGGCGGCCATTTTGGAGCCTTCAGTGATCTCCCCTCAGCCTTGATGTCTGGTGGCGAAATGCTTTGAAGAACTGTGACATTGAAACTTATAAAATTCTAACAGGACTAGACAGACTAGATGCAGGAAGGATGTTTCCGATGGCGGGGGAGTCCAGAACCAGGGGTCACAGTCTAAGGATAAGGGGTAAGCCATTTAGGACAGAGATGAGGAGGAATTTCTTCACCCAGAGAGTGGTGAACCTGTGGAATTCTCTACCACAAAAGGCAGTTGAGGCCAATTCATTAAATATATTCAAGAAGGAGTTAGATATATTTCTTAAGGCTAAAGGGATCAAGGGATGTGGGGAGAAAGCAGGGACAGGGTACTGAATTTGGATGATCAGCCATGATCTCATTAAATGGCGGAGCAGGCTCGAGGGGCCGAATGGCCTACTCCTGCTCCTATCTTCTATGTTTCTATACGGAATGGATTCCTTACAGAGGACCCCTGATACGCTTATCAATTACTTCATAAAAGGTGATGAGTCGAAGAAGAGATGATGAGTCGAAAGAAGAGATGAATAAGGCTGAACGAAACCCACACAGTGGTGGGTGGAGTCAGCTGAGGCATGCCTCCATACACAGCGCCACCCAGAGGTGGCAATATACAATACAGTGGTTTACCACATTCACCCCTTGTTTAATGTGAAGTCCGGCGGGGTGAAGGGTACTACAAGTTAAGTCTATCAGGAGGCCTTGTCTGACGTCCTGATCGTCATGGTGGCGGCGGTGGTGTTGCAGCATCCGACGTCGGGTCTGGTGTCTGGGTGGTTGGCGAAGATTCCTGGGGCTTTGGCATGCCGTCTGCAGGGGTTGGGTTGGGAGGGGTGGTGGGGGATAACAGTGGTAAGGGGGATAACGGTGGTAAGGGGGATAACGGTGGTAATTCAGGGGTACCCGAGGGTGCGAGATCTCGTATGGAGACCGTGTCCTCCCGCCCGTCTGGGTATGTCACCCAGGCATACTGGGGGTTGGCGTGTAGGAGGTGCACCCGCTCGACCAGGGGGTCCGTTTTATGCGTCCTCACGTGCCTCCGCAGTAGGACGGGCCCAGGAGAAGTCAACCATGCCGGTAGCGAGGTTCCCGATGTAGACTTCCGGGGGAAAACGAACATTTTCTCATGAGGGGTCGCATTAGTGGCAGTACAAAGCAGTGACCGAATGGAGTGAAGCGCTGCAGGGAGGACCTCCTGCCAGCGGGAGGTCGGAAGGCCCTTAGATTTTAGTGCTAAGAGGACTGCCTTCCAAACCGTCGCGTTCTCCCTTTCCACCTGGCCGTTCCCCCGGGGGTTGTAACTGGTGGTCCTGCTCGTGGCGATACCTCTTGTTAGCAGGTACTGCCGAAGTTCGTCGCTCATGAACGATGAGCCCCTGTCGCTATGTATATAGCTGGGGAACCCGAACAGAGCGAAGATGTCATTCAGACACTTGATGACCGTGGTACTGGTCATGTCTGGGCAAGGGATGGCAAAGGGGAAACGGGAGTACTCACAGAATCACAGAATCACAGAAGCCCCACAGTGCAGATAGAGGCCATTTCGGCCCATCGAGCCTGCACCGACACATATCCCACCCGATCCCCGTAACCCCTACACCAACACATATCCCACCCTATCCCCGTAACCCCACGTATTTAATCCCCCTAACACTAAGGGTCAATTTATCATAGCCAATCGACCTAACCCGCACATCTTTGGACTGTGGGAGGAAACCGGAGCACCCGGAGGAAACCCACGCAGACACGGGGAGAATGTGCAAACTCCACACAGACAGTCACCCGAGGCCGGATTCGAACCCGGGTCCCTGGCGCTGTGAGGCAACAGTGCTAACCACTATGCCACCGTGCTGCCCATCAACTATGTTGAGGAAGTACACATTGCGGTCAGCGGAGGGGAGGGGCCCTTTAAAATCGACGCTCAGGCGTTCGAAGGGGCGGGTGGCCTTGATCAGGCTTGCTCTGTCCGGCCTATAGAAGTGCGGTTTGCACTCGGCGCAGATTTGGCAGCTCTTGGTCATGGTCCTGACCTCCTCGATGGAGTAGGGCAGGTTACGGGATTTGATAAAATGGAAAAACCTGGTGACCCCCGGGTGGCAGAGGTCATTGTGGAGGGACTGCAGCCTATCACTCTGCGCGTTGGCACATGTACCACGTGATAGGGCATCTGGGGGCTCATTGAGTTTCCCTGGCCGATACAAGATATCATAATTGTAGGTGGAGAGTTCGATTCTCCACCTCAAGATCTTGTCGTTCTTGATTTTACCCCTCTGCTTATTATTAAACATAAAAGCTACTGAACGCTGGTCAGTGAGCAGGGTAAATCGTTTCCCGGCCAGGTAATGCCTCCAGTGACGCACCGCTTCTACAATAGCCTGGGCCTCCTTTTCGACGGAGGAGTGTCTCGTCTCGGGGCCCTGGAGGGTCCTTGAGAAAAAGGCCACGGGTCTGCCCGCCTGGTTAAGGGTCGCGGCTAGGGCGAAGTCGGAGGCATCGCTCTCCACTTGGAAGGGGATGGACTCATCCACCGCGTGCATTGCGGCCTTCGCGATATCGTTCTTGATAAGAGTGAAGGCTGCACACGCCTCTGGTGTCAGGGGGTAGGAGGTGGCTTTGATGAGGGGCCTGGCTTTGTCTGCATAGAGGGGCACCCACTGGGCGTAGTAGGAGAAAAACCCCAGGCATCTCTTCAGTGCTTTTTGGCAGTGGGGAAGGGGTAGCTCCATTAGGGGGCGCATTCTGTCGGGGTCGGGCCCGATGACTCCGTTCTCCACCACGCAGCCGAGGATGGCCAGGCGCTTGGTGTGAAACATACATTTTTCCTTATTGTACGTTAGGTTCAGCCGTTGGGCCGTACGGAGGAAATTTGCTAGATTAACGTCGTGGTCCTGCTGGTCGTGGCCGCAGATGGTGACGTTATCCAAATAGGGGAAGGTTGCCCGCAGCGCGTTCTGGTCAACCATTCGGTCCATCTCCCTTTGGAAGACCGAAACCCCGTTGGTGACGCCGAAGGGGACCCTAAGGAAGTGGTAGAGGCGGCCGTTTGCCTCGAAGGCAGTATACTGGCGGTCCTCATGGCGGATGGGCAGCTGGTGGTACGCTGACTTAAGGTCGATGGTGGAGAATACTTTGTATTGCGCAATCTGATTGACCATATCAGATATGCGAGGGAGGGGGTACGCGTCCAGCTGGGTGTACCGGTTTATGGTTTGGCTGTAGTCGATTACCATGCGGCGTTTTGCAGTGGTTTTAACGACTACAACCTGGGCTCGCCAGGGGCTAGTGCTACCTTCGATAATGCCCTCCTTCAAGAGCCGCTCCACCTCAGAGCTGATAAAAGCTCTGTCCCCGGCACTGTACCGCCTGCTTTTGGTAGCGATGGGTTTACAGTCGCGGGTGAGGTTAGCGAACAGGGGAGGGGGGGGGACTTTTAATGTGGAAAGGCTGCAGGTGGTTTGCAGCGGGCGATTTAAAAGTTGTTGGTTGCAGACTGTGAGTGGGGGGAGGGGTCCACCGTATGCTAGTGTGACACTCTTAAGGTGGCACTGAAAATCCAACCCTAGCAGGACGGCAGCGCAAAGACGGGGCAGGACTAGCAGTTTAAATTTTTGATATTCAGTGCCCCCTACTGACAGGGTCACCACACAGTAGCCGCTGATGTCCATTGACTGGGACTTGGACGCCATAGAAATGCGATGGTGCGTTGGCAGAATCGTGAGGGAGTGGCTACGTACCGTGTCGGGGTGGACGAAACTCTCTGTGCTCCCGCTGTCGATCAGGCAACTGGTGGCGCGGCCGTTTACCGCGATATCCATCATGGAGCTGGATAGATGGTGAGGGTGGCCTTGATCCAGCGTCACGGAGGCCAGTATGTGGCTTAGTGAGTCACTATAGTCATCCGCCGAGACGGTGGTCGGTTCCGGTGACGAAATGGCGGTTGAGTGCGTTGGATACGATGGCGGCGGATGCCATGCGGCCGGGGGTACACAAAATGGTGGATAAGATGGCTGCTCCCACGGCCCGCACGCTGCGCTGCTGGCTGGCTTCCCCTTGCAGGCGTTAGCGTAATGGCCTTTCTTCCCGCAGCCCGAGCAGGTAGCTGTCTTAGCTGGGCAGTGCGCTCTGGGATGTTTTAACTGGCCACAGAAATAGCATTTTTGGGCCTGGTTACTGGGCATCGAAGCAGTTCTTACCGGAGGCTGCTGTCTCGGTTGGGTCGCTGCAGCGGTTGGTGCCGGGGGCGGCGGTCCCGTGTCCCACGGTTTCGATTGCCATGTCTCGGCGCCGTTACGGGGGTATGCCTCGAGGTTTCGGTGGGCCTCCTCTAACGAGAGCGCAAGGGCAATGGCCGTCTTCAGGTCGGGTTCCTTGCTTTCTAGCAGTCTCTGCCGGGTGTGGTCTGACTGGAGGCCCCTGACGAAGGCATCACAGGCGAGTCCCTGCGCGTGCTCCACAGCCGTTACCGCTTTACAATCGCAGTCTCTGCAGAGTGCCAGTAGCGCCCGTGCAAATGCCCCTACCGATTCTCCCGGTTGCTGCCTGCGGGATCCCAAGAGGTGTCGGGCGTAAATTGTGTTCACTGGGCGCGTATATTGCCCTTTTAGTAGCTCGAGGGCCGCCACGTACGTATTAGAGTCCCGGATTAGCATATATACTTGATGGCTCACCTGGGCGGTCAAAATTTTCAGTTTGTGATCCTCCTCTGTAACCTGTGAGATTGCGAGGAAGGATTCAAAGCAGCTCAGCCAGTGTTCAAACTTGGCTGATGCACCCACATCTTGAGGGTCGAGGTCCAGGCGTGGTGGTCTGAGGGCTCTCAGCAATGTCTGCTGTATCCGTTGCTGTTGTTGCTCCTCAGGTGTCGCCATTTAACTTTTAGCTAATAAAATTGATACGCTTATCAATTACTTCATAAAAGGTGATGAGTCGAAGAAGAGATGATGAGTCGAAAGAAGAGATGAATAAGGCTGAACGAAACCCACACAGTGGTGGGTGGAGTCAGCTGAGGCATGCCTCCATACACAGCGCCACCCAGAGGTGGCAATATACAATACAGTGGTTTACCACAACCCCCACAGTATAACCTAAAGGATCAACGCTTCCTCACACAGTGAACAACCATCAACCACCCCAGCAACGGTCATGGTAGGTGCTGTCCACCATCTCCATCAATGGAAGATTAAAGCATCCCCATCATGCAACAGCGGAGCTCCTGATCAGACCCTGGAGCACATCATTGAGCCCTGCCCTCAGAGGAAATTCACAGGTAGCCCACAAGATATCCACGCTGTTACACCGGTAGCTTTGGCCTGGATATCTGACTTAGATATTGACATCTGATTTGCTTTGCTATGACCATACGAAAGAAGAAGAATCATAAGAAGAAGATTGCGGCTGAGTGTGGGCTGATGTCATACAAGACTGCACAATACCCAGATGACCTATTTCCACCCTTTTCTGTAACCGGCAAGTTGAATTGGCAGGTTGGCACCGTAGTAACATAGAAACATAGAAACATGGAAGATAGGAGCAGGAGTAGGCCATTCGGCCCCTCGAGCCTGTTCCGCCATTCACTGAGATCATGGCTGATCATCCAAACTCAGTACCCTGTCCCTGCCTTCTCCCCATATCCCTTGATCCCATAGTGCGCGAGAACCACTGACTCTTTTTTTGCGTTGCTACATCTGGTGGTCATTAAAGAACTTGTTGAGCAGATGCAACAGCCCCGAAGCTTTGGCAGAAATCTTGCAAAGAGCTTGTTTCCACAATGTCTCTGGCAAATCCAGCAGTCATCCTGCACTAACCATGCCCCAGAGACAGCGCTGAGACCATTGGCAAGGCGATTCGCTTTTTTTGGTGGTGTTGCTTGAGTGAGACATGTTGAACAAGACAGCGGGAGAACTTTCTGCTTGCCTTCAGATAGTGCCATGGGATCTTTAGCATCCACATGAACAGGCAGACGGGACCGCGATTTAAAGACAGAATTCTGATATTGCAGCACAGTCAACGTCAAGTCTTGTAGTTGGCCTCAAACCCAAATTCTGACCCAGGTGCAACAATGCTACCAACTGAGCGAAGTTGACACACAATGGATATTTCTTCAGGACACGAGGGAGAGGTCCCCTTATCGAAAATGAATGTGTGCTCTTGGCTTTCAGTTGTTCACTTCCATGTCATTATACTAGAAGCAGCTCTCTAAAGCTTCAGATCAGGTAACAGGTACACAAGGCCGGATGTCCAAAGGGTTCTAATGTGACGGTAGAATTTCTTACATTACAACAACGACTACACTTCAAAAAGTATCTCATTGACTTTAATGCACTTTGGGATGTCCTGAGGTCGTGAAAGGCGCTATATGAATGCAATTAATTCCTTCCTTCCTTCTTTCCTTCCTTCCTTCCTTCTTTCCTTTTCTCTTTTTTCTCCTCTTTTTCCTGTTCTTTTCTTTCTTTCTTCCCATGTACAGGAAACTTTCGATTTACCGGCACCTAAATAACCGGAAATCTCGGTTAACCGGCAAAATTCAGGAGTAGGTTCATACTTCATATTGTACTTGCCTTCCTCGATCTGTTGCTGTGCAAGGGTGTGGCTGCAGCTGTTGCTAAGCTACAGAGACGCTTGGAACTTGTGGCCATTGTTCTGCACCTGTTGCTAAGCAACAGGGTTTGTTGCTTTATACGGAGCTCTCAGCTCTCCGTATCTTTTACTATAGCGCTCGGTTATCCGGAATTTTTGATGAACCGGCACCACGTCGGTCCCATTTGTGCCAGATTAAAAAAAAGTTTCCTGTAGTCCTAGAGATCACCGTCTGCCCTCTCAGGTGGACGTAAAAGATCCCGCGGCACTATTTCAAAGCAGAGCAGGGGAGTTCTTCCCGGTGTCCTGGGACAATATTGATCCCTCAACCAACATCACTTTAAAAAAAAAAACCAGATTATCTGGTCATTATCACATTGCTGTGCGTGGGAGCTTGCTGTGCGCAAATTGGCAGCCGCGTTTCCTACATTACAACAGTGAGTGACTACACTTCATTGGCTGTAAAACGCTAGGGTCGTCCTGAGATCGTGAAGGGCGCTATAGAAATGCAAGTTCTTTTTTTATATTGACCATTATATGAAAACCTAAGGGGCCAGGATTGGGGATGTTGATTTAGCTCCCTAATATCGGTTTTCTTTATTGCTCCTCACAGTTTCCTTTGTACGAATTGGCCGGTGATCTCCCTCTCCTCCCCAGCTGGGTTTGGAGGTTTGGAGCCAGTTACGTAATACATCTGCCACTTGGTCGGGTTGATTTGCCTGTTTTATTCGCTCAATCACTATTTCCTCCTGACAGTTTTTTCTTATAAAATAATGCTCCACATTCTCAGAAAAATTGCCATAAAAAGCAAATTGAAAGGCAAATTGTTTTCCATTTCTTGGGAGCGATGTGACACTGTAATGAGGTCCAGTCTTGTGTTACGCCTCAGTGCATCCTCACTGAGCAGCTGTGATTGGTTTCCGATCCAATTGACTCATTTTCAAAGTGTTCCCCGCCCTCCCCCCACCCTCCCTTCCCCCTTATTTGCCTTGCATTGAACTCCCCATCTATCTGGCCTTGAAAGTAATTGGAACGGCATTGGAGATGGAATTATAACGTCATTCTCCTACCCAAAGGGTAAACATGTTGGGACAGCCTGGAATCAATTTCTGTGCATGACGAGGGCCCTCCAGTTGAGCGCTAATGACGGCCCACTGCTGGGCCGAGCAAGTTGCCACGCCAACAATCAGCCAAGGGGGCCGGGGCCAAGCAACTGGCCCAGAGAGCTTAGTTTACGCCACTCTCTCTCTCTCTCTCTCCCTGTAATTGGGAGATCTACCAGACTGGCCTACATGTGTCCTGTCTCCCGTTGAGGACATACTTGGCTTCTGCAAAACATCCTCCTCCCGAAACCTCAGCTTGCCGGGACTTTGAGGTCATGATTGCTTCAGTTACTGGCCGGGATTAATTTAGGCTTTCATGTTAACACTGCAGCATCCAGTGGAACTGCTCGAATCACTTATTGTGTGATAATCAGCGGTATTATGGGCACGTGTATGAAAACATCTGGAATGTGAGATTACATTTTCCTCTGTTTTGACACTAAGGGGGTAATCACCTTTTTTTTAATAGCTGCTTTGCTTCTACCTCACAAACAAAGCAGCAGGCACCTGATATTTTGCCACCTGCCACGTTGTCCAATATCAATTCATCAGCAAAAAAACAGTCGCAATAACTGGTGAGAATTAGGCGCGATCACTTTGGAGGAAGACGGCAGGTCAGCCCACTTGATCTCAGTCTTCCAGAGTACCGACCATCTCACCTCCCCATTAATAGAATCTCGCAGCGCAGAATGAGAGGGGATCTCATTAAAACGTATAAAATTCTGACAGGGCTAGACAGACTGGATGCAGGGAGGATGTTTCCCCTGGCTGGGGGGGTCTAGAACGAGGGGTCACAGTCTCAGGATACGGGGTAGGACATTTAGGACTGAGATGAGGAGAGATTTCTTCACTCAGAGGGTGGTGAACCTGTGGAATTCTCTACCACAGAAGGCTGTGGAGGCCAAGTCACTGAATATATTTAAGAAGGAGATAGATAGGTTTCTAGATACAAAAGGCATCAAGGGGTATGGGGGAGAGAGCGGGAATATGGTATTGAGATAGAGGATCAGCCATGATCATATTGAATGGCGGAGCAGGCTCGAAGGGCTGAATGGTCTACTCCTGCTCCTATTTTTCTATGTTTCTATGCTGCTAGAAGGAGACCATTTGGCCCATCGTGCCTGTGCCGGCTCTTTGATAGAACTCTCCAATTAGCCCCATTCCGCACCATCCCCCCCCCCCGCCCCTTGCTCTTTCCCCACAGCTCTGCAACTTTTTCCCCTTCAAGTATTTATCCAATTCCCTTTTGAAAGTTACTATTGAATTTGCTTCCACCGCCCTTTCAGGCAGCGCATTCCCGACCACAACAACTCGCTGCGTTAAAAAAAATTCTCCTCCTCTCCCCCTCTGGTTCTTTTGCCAATTATATTCACTCTGTGTCCTCTGGTTAAAAGAAAGACTTGCATTTATACAGCACCTTCCACGACCTCAGGACGTCCCAAAGCGCTTTACAGCCAATGAAGTACTTTTGAAGTGCAGTCACTGTTGTAATGTAGGAAACACGGCAGCCAATTTGAGCACAGCAAGCTCCCACAAACAGCAATGTGACAATGGCCAGATCATCTGTTTTTTACAGATGTTGATTGAGGGACAAATGTGGGCCAGGACACCAGGGATAACTCCCCAGCTCCTCTTCGATATAGTGCCATGGGATCTTTTACGTCCACCTGAGGGAGCAGACGGGGCCTCGGTTTAACATCTCTGAAAGACGGCACCTCCGACAGTGCGGCACTCCTTCAGCACTGCACTGGGAGTGTCAGCCTAGATTTTTGTGCTCTGGAGTGGGATTTGAACCCACGACCTTCTGACTCAGAGGCGAGAGTGCAGCCCCTTAAAGGGGCCGTGCAGAGCCAAAAAAAATCACAGGGAACATTGGTTAGCAACCCTCCTGTCAGCGGAGATACCACTGCTGCCAGTGCAGGTCATTACAGGGTAGAGATGAATGAAGTAGCTCTTTTCGAAGACCATCCAAAGCTACCGAAGTAAAAAATATTCAGCCCGGTCGTTCTCTTGCTCTCTGTCCCCGCTGCAGTTTTGACGAACTGGGTTGTTTTTTTGCAGGAAACCAACTGAAAGCCAAGTGCTCGACGGCTGATGAAACATCTGTTGTCCATCTGAACAGGCAAACAGAAAAACTTGACTCAACATCTCATCAGAGGGACACCAGCTCCCGATGGCGCAGCACTCCCTCAGTACTGCAGTCAATAGTCAACCTAGGTTAGGTGCTCAAGCCCTTGGATGGAGCTTCAACCCACAAGGCTCCTGACCCAATGACAAAGGGGGCGTAGAGGGTTAAATTATGAGGAGAGGTCGCTGTTAAATTTGCCTTTACTCCCTTGAGCGCAGGAGATTGAGGGACGATCTGATCGAGGTTTAAAATGTTAAAAGGGTTTGATAGGGCAGATACGGAGAAAATGTTTCCTCTGGTGGGGGAATCATCAAGGGGGACATGATCTTAAAATTAGAGAGAGACCATTCAGGAGAGAAATCAGGGAGCATTTTTTCACTCAAAGAAATCCGGAACTCTTTCTCCCAAAAGGCTGTGGAGGCTGGGGGACAAATGGAGCTTTCAGGACTCAGATTGTTAGATTTTTGTTGGGTAAGGGTATCAAGGGATATGAGGGAAAGGCAGGAAAATGCAGTTGAGGTGCAGATCAGCCATGATCTCATTGAATGGCGGAACGGGCTCGAGGGGCTGACTGGCCTCCTCCTGCTCCTAATGTTACTCATACTAACTGAGCTTAGCTGGCATGGTAAGAACTTGTTAATAGTACGGGAACGGTAGCATAGTGGTTATGTTACTGGACTAACAATCCGGAGGCCTGGACTAGAGACGTGAGCTCAAATCTCACCACGGCAGCTGGGGAATTTAAATTCAGTTAATAAAATAAATCTGGAATAAAAAGCTCGTGTCAGTAATGGTGACAATGAAACTATTGGATTTTCGTAAAAACCCATCTGGTTCACTAATGTCCTTTAAGGAAGGAAATCTGCTGTCCTTACCCGGTCTGGCCGATATGTGACTCCAGACCCACAGCAATGTGGTTGACTCTTAATGGCCCAGCGAGCCACTCAATTGTAAATAACTGCTACAAAAAACAATAACAATAAGAATAAGACCGGCTGGACCGCCCGACATCGGAACCAGCTACGGACATGACAACAGCCCACTCTCAGCCCAGTCGACCCTGCAAAGTCCTCCTCATCAACGTCTGGGGACTTGTGCCAAAATTGGGAGAGCTGTCCCACAGACTAGTCAAGCTATACAGCCTGACAGTCATACTCACAGAATCATACCTTTCATCCAATGTCCCAAACTCCTCCATCACCATCCCTGGGTATGTCCTGTCCCACCAGCAGGACAGACCCACCAGGGGTGGTGGCACAGTGGTATACAGTTGGGAAGGAGTGGCCATGGGAGTCCTCAACATTTACTCTGGTCCCCATGAAGTCTCATGGCTTCAGGTCAAGCACGGGCAAGGAAACCTCCTGCTGATTACCACCTACCGCCCTCCTCAGCCGATGAATCAGTACTCCTCCATGTTGAACACCACTTGGAAGAAGTAGCAAGGGTGCAGAATGTACTCTGGGTGGGGGCCTGCAATGTCCATCACCAACAGTGGCTCGGTAGTACCACTACTGGCTGAGTCCTGAAGGACATCGCTGCCACTCTGGGCCTGCGACAGGTGGTGAGAGAACCAACACGAGGGTCCTCACCAATCTACCTGTCGCAGATGCATCTGTCCATGGCAGCATTGGTAGCAGTGACCACCGCACAGTCCTTGTGGAGACGAAGTGTTGTGTGACACTACCACTGTGCTAAATGGGATAGATTCAGAACAGATCTAGCAGCTCAAAACTGGGCATCCATGAGGCATTGTGGGGCAGCAGCAGCAGCAGAATTGTATTCCACCACAATCTGTAACCTAATGGCCTGGCATATCCCTCACTCTATCATTACTATCAAGCCAGGGAACCAACTCTGGTTCAATAATGAGTGTAGAAGAGCATGCCAGGAGCAGCACCAGGCATACCTAAAAATGCAGTGTCAACCTGGGGAAGCTACCACACAGGACTACATGCATGCTAAAAAGCGGAAGCAGCATGCTATCAACAGAGCGAAGCGATCCCACAATCAACAGATCTGATCAAAGCTCTGCAGTCGTGAATGGTGGTGGACCATTAAACAACTAACGGGAGGAGGAGGCTCCATGAATATCCCCACCCTCAACGATGGTGGAGCCCAGCACGTGAGTGCAAAAGACAAGGCTGAAGCGTTTGTAACCATCTTCACAGAGAAGTGCTGAGTGGATGGTCCATTTCGGCCTCCTCCTGAGGTCCCCACCACCACAAGAAGCCAGTCTTCAGCCAATTGGATTCACTCCATGTGATATCAAGAAACGGCTGAGCGCACTGGATACAGCAAAGGCTGTGGGCCCCGACAACATCCCGGCTGCCATGCTGAAGAGTTGTGCTCCAGAACTAGCCGTGCCTCTAGCCAAGCTGTTCCAGTGCAGCTACAACACTGGCATCTATCCGACAATGTGGAAAACTGCCTAGGTATGTCCTGTCCACAAAAAGCAGCACAAATCCAAATCGGCCAATTACCGCCTCATCAGTCTACTCTCAATCATCAGCAAAGTGATGGAAGGTGTCGTCGACAGTGCTATCAAGCAGCACTTACTCACCAATAACCTGCTCACTGATGCCCAGTTTGGGTGTTGCCAAGATCACTTGGCTCCAGACCTCATTACAGCCTTGGTCCAAACATGGACAAAGGAGCTGAATTCCAGAGGTGAGGTGATAGTGACTGTCCTTGACATCAAGGTAGCATTTGACCGAGTCTGGTATCAAGGAGCCCTAGTAAAACTGAAGTCAATGGGAAAACTCTCCACTGGCTGGAGTCATACCTAGCACAAAGGAAGATGTTTGTGGTGGTTGGAGGTCAATCATCACAGCCCCAGGACATCACTGCAGGAGTTCCTCAGGGCAGTGTCCTAGGCCCAACCATCTTCAGCTGCTTCATCAATGACCTTCCCTCCATCATAAGGGCAGTAGTGGGGATGTTCGCTGATGACTGCACAGTGTTCAGTGCCATTCGCAACTCCTCAGATAATGAAGCAGTCCATGCCCGCATGCAACAAGACCTGGATGACATTCAGGTTTAGGCTGATAAGTGGCAGGTAACATTCGCGCCACACAAATGCCAGGCAATGACTATCTCCAACAAGTGAGCGTCTAACCAACGTCCTTTGGCATTCAACGGCATTACCATCGCCGAATCCCCCACCATCAATATCCTGGGGGTCACCATTGACCAGAAACTTAACTGGACCAGCCACATAAATACTGTGGCAACAAGAGCAGGTCAGAGGCTGGGTATTCTGTGGTGAGTGTCTCACCTCCTGACTCCCCAAAGCCTTTCCACCATCCACAAGGTGCAAGTCAGGTGTGTGATGGAATATTCTCCACTTGCCTGGATGAGTGCAGCTCCAACAGCACTCGAAGCTCAACAACATACAAGACAAAGCAACCCGCTTGATTGGCACCCCATCCACCACCTTAAACATTCACTCCCTCCACCACCAGCGCACCGTGGCTGCAGTGTGTACCATCTACAAGATGCACTGTAGCAACTCGCCAAGGCTTCTTCGGCAGCACCTCCCAAACCCGCAACCTCTTCCACCTAGAAGGACAAGGGCAGCAGGCACATGGGAACACCACCACCTCCAAGTTCCCCTCCAAGTCACACACCATCCTGACTTGGAAGTATATCGGCCAATCCTTTGTTGTCACTGGGTCAAAATCCTGGAACTCCCTCCCTAACAGCACTGTGGGAGCACCTTCACCACACGGACTGCAGTGGATCAAGAAGGCGGCTCACCACCACCTTCTCAAGGGCAATTAGGGATGGGCAATAAATGCTGGCATTGCCAGCGCGACGCCCACATCCCATAAACGAATAATAAATTTTTAAAAAAAAAATTCTCAAGCAGCTAAATGGCCATTAAACCGGTAGAGGTATGGGACAGTTTAATAATCTAACTTTGTAGGGCAGAATTTCTGTGTGCAATGGCTCAATACGAATTATTAAAAGAACCCGATATACCCACAAGATGCTGTATGTAGTAAGAATTGTAGCAAAAACATAAAGCGGTGGCTTGGGTGCTTATATTCCGGATAGATAAATTCGACCTGAAATAATGTAGATTAGCCGGAAAGGGAATGTGGATCTTTATATACCGTGGGATTTTTAAATTAAGGAAAATAAAAGTGTTATTCTTCACAGTTCACGGTATTGTGAATGTACTTTGTTTAGTTCTGTCCGCTGAGGCACAAGGTTAAACATCCGCCAAGGCTATCCCTAGTGTGGGAAGCCCGAACTATGAGGAAAGGTTAGAAAAACTTGGAATCTCCAGCCTTCACAAGCGGTGAAGCAGGGACGGAGTTGATGGAGGAAGGAGGACTGCACGCGAGATTGCAGACTGTTGCAATCCTGACTCAACCTTTCTGTTCATTCTTGTTTTCTGCAACAAAAACGGCGGAAAAAAGTATCCCTGGAGTCACCAGGAATTGAAGAATAATCCCCAGGACCCTGCTGGGAGAAAAACACAGGAGAAAAAAAAATCACTGGGGCGTTTAAAAAAAAAGTTCAACACTTCTGTTTATTAGTTCTAAAAATGGAGAAAGAAAATACTGTTTGGCTGCCAGCCAATCGGGGGATCGAAGAGTGCTTTCCGATTGGCCGTAGGATGGCGGGGTGCCGCGAGGGTGGACGTGTCGGGCCACCAATGGCGGGAGTGTGGGGGCGCGGGTCAGTTGGAGGAAGGAGCTCACGCGATGAGGCCTTCAGGAATACAACCAGGCAGAGTTGGCAACCCTACCGATGACCGGTCTCCAGGTGTGGGGCGTGAACACTTCTTTCCAGAAGGCCCTGTCCGATGGTTGACGCGGTCACTCAACCAGCACCGCCGAGAAAAAAAAAGGTCATCATTAACTGATCATTCGTGGGATCTTGCTGTGTGTAAAACCGCTACCTCATGTCGACACAACAGTCATGACTGCCCCTCGACTAATTAATTCTACGTGAAACACTTCGGGACATCCTGCGAGATGTAATAATGGTGCCACATAAAAGCAGGTTCTGAATGGGGGAACAGGCTCGAGGGGCTGAATGGCCTACTCCTGTTAAATTGGGTGACCGCTTTGCGGAACACCTCCGTTCAGTCCGTAAGGATGACCCCAAGCTTCCGGTCGCCTGTCATTTTAATTCACCGCCCCATTCCCACTCGGACCTCACTGTCCTCGGCCTCTTGCATTGTTCCACGGAAGCTCAGCGTAAACTCGAGGAACAGCACCTCATCTTCCGATTAGGCACTTTACAGCCTTCCGGACTCAATATCGAGTTCAACAATTTCAGATTATAACCCCAGCCTCCATTACAATTTTATTTATTTTTATCCACACCTTTGTTTTGGCCTTTCCCCCCCTATTTTTCTCTCTCCCACATGGCAGCTGTCTCCCATTCTGCCAGCGCATTTCACACCTAATCCAGAGCCGTCTTTTGTCTCCACTAGTCCTATCACCACCTCATCTTGTTTTGAATACCTCTTAATGTCTCTTCACTTCTCTTTTGTTCTCTCCCAGCCTGGCCTTTTAATCTATTTCATTTCCTGTGCTTTTCCAGTCTTGACAAAGGGTTTCGACCCGAAACGTTGACTCTATTTTCTCTCCACGGATGTTGCCTGGCTTGCTGAGTTTTTCCAGCATTTTCTGTTGTTATTTCGGATTTCCAGCATCTGCAGTATTTTGCTATCGTACTCCTGTTAAATGTTCTTTTCCATTGAGGATACACAAACAACTAACAACACCTGAGAATCCTAGTGTGGGGCAAGGGTGGCCGGGGGGTGCTGGGGGGAGTGCGAAAGTATTGTGAGGGTCCTTAACTCTTCCAATGGGTTCATGTCAAAGGTTTATACTGGAAGCTTAAGAAATCCTAATGGAAAATCCCATCTTCAACCTTCTCTCCAGAGGGCACTCATGGGCTGGATTTTGTGACTGGAGGCGAGTTGGAGGCGGGACTACTGCTTGTCGTGTCAATGTCCCGCCTCCATCTTCACCTGACCAACCAGAGGGATTTTCCCCTGATTGAGCTTGTTAAGCCCGCCCTGTGGGCTCAGCAGGCCAATTAGGGAGGAATTCAATGACAGATCACGTCAACATCAGACGTGCTATCTGTCAAGACTTCTTGAAAGAAGAAATGACAGCGTTTGACAGCTCTGTGAAGCTTTCAAACACTGACATTCTCTTTAGTTTGATGAGTCTTTGAGGTGAGGACTCATCAAACATTGCAAATTTGTAAATTTCAGATGTCTGATGGATCGGAGGGTCCATCAGCCATTATCTAAAATTGACAAGTAGGTTGTCCGCTCTCCCGATCCTCCATGGCTAAAGGCTATGGAAGGAAAACAAGGTAAGTGAACACTTTTATAAACTTAACACTCACCTTACATACTTACCAGTCCACACTTGCACCCATCACTCACCTCTACATCTTACTTCCAGGTGCCTCCGACCCCCGCAGACCTCCTCCACGTCTCCTCCAACCCGGCGGGGTTCTCCGAGGTCGGGGAGCCTTCACCTGTGAAGGTAAAATGGCACTAATCCCTTTTTCTGCCTGTTAACTACCTGTTAACAGGCAGTTAAAAGGATTAAATGCCTTTCCCGCCTCCAGGAGACGGGACCCGAAGCTGCACATCTTCCCGCCTCCTGGCAAAACGGGCACGGAGGCGGGATGGGGGGCGGGTTTGCCCTCCGCCCTCCGCCCCCACTTTCTGCTACTTTACCGGCTGTCCCGCCTCCATGCCCGCCTCCTCGGGGCTTGAAGAATCCAGCCCATTGTGTCAGGGTTTGGCTCCACTCTCTTTCACTTGGTCCATGTATTGTTGACAGTAGACCATTTGAACAGGGAGGCACCTCAGTTGAACATAGGAACAGGAGGAGGCCATTCAGCCCCTTGAGCTGTTCCACCATTCTATTAGATCATGGCTGATCTGTACCTCAACTCCGTATACCCACCGTATTATTCCAGCTCCCTTGATACCCTTACCTAATAAAACTCTATCGATCTCCATCTTGACCATTTCAATTGGCCCCCAGCTCCTACAGACTTTTTTTTGTGTGGAGATTGCCACTATTTTTTGTGTGAAAAGGTTCTTCCTGATTTCACTCCTGAACTCCCTTGTTCTGGACTCTCCAGGCCTTGATACTGTCTCACCCACCACCCTCTCATCCCCACTTTATGGCAGTCCCATCACTGGATAGCGATCGGGAGCAGGCACGCTGACGGACGTTGACCACCCACTAGCCAAGGGGCGGTGAGGAAAACCGGGGCGCGCCGATCGGCCCCTGGCCGAGATCCACTAACTCTGAGTGAACCAGGGCTTGAACCAAGGGCCTCCTGCTCTGTGTGGCTGAGTTGCAGATAATGGACTTTGCTGATAGTCCAAATGAATTCAATTTAACTTGTGACCTTTACTCAATGTTCTCCCCTTCCCTCTTTGTTTTATCAGCCCTATATAGGGGGGGGGGGATAGTGCATTACAGTCTCCTGTTCTGATGAAGGGTTGCTATCCAAAACGCTAGGCTGTCTTGTTTCTTTTCTACATACAGGAAACTTTCGATTTACTGGCACCTAAATAACCGGAAATCTCGGTTAACCTGCAAAATTCAGGAGTAGGTTCAGGTAAGTTTTACTTCATATTACTTGCCTTCCTCCATGTGTTGCTGTGCAAGGGTGTGGCTGCAGCTGTTGCTAAGCTACAGAGATGCTTGGAACTTGTGGCCATTGTTCTGAACCTGTTGCTAAGCAACACGGTTTGTTGCTTTATATGGAGCTCTCAGCTCTCCGTATCTCTTACTATAGCGCTCGGTTATCTGGAATTTTTGATGAACCGGCACCGCGTCGGTCCCGTCGGTGCCGGATAAAAAAAAGTTTCCTGTACTGATGGGCCTGCTCTGCATTTTCTGTTTTTGTTTCGGACAACCTGCCTTTGCCGTTTTTTCCCCCCTCTTTTATCTCTAAACGCAATTCTTTCTAGTGAATGCTGTGTCTTTTCTGATTTACTGAAGCGCTTCCTTGCTCTATCTCCACGGACCAGTATCGGGGACGTGGCGAGATTGGTGATACAAAGAAGTCCCCAACTCCCGTGCAAGACTTACCCCTTCACTTTCACCACTATTAGCTTCGCAATGGCTATTGCAGTGTTTACCTGCGGAGAATTGACCCCTTTACATGTTAAGAGTGCCACAGGGATGATGGCGGAGGGGGGTAGAGGGGTAAGGGACGGAGGGGAAAGTGAGGAGGTGTCTAGTCATGATGCCCCGGTCATCATGAGTGTGGGGCAGGCTTACAAACTACAGGAAACTTTTTTTATCCGGCACCGACGGGACCGACGTGGTGCCGGTTCATCAAAAATTCCGGATAACCGAAAGCTATAGTAAAAGATACGAGAGCTGAGAGCTCCGTATAAAGCAACAAACCCTGTTGCTTAGCAACAGGTTCAGAACAATGGCCACAAGTTCCAAGCGTCTCTGTAGCTTAGCAACAGCTGCAGCCACACCCTTGCACAGCAACAGATGGAGGAAGGCAAGTAATATGAAGTATGAACCTACTCCTGAATTTTGCCGGTTAACCGAGATTTCCAAAGTACAGCACAGAAACAGGCCATTCAGCCCGTCTGGTCTATGCCGGTGTTTATGCTCTACACGAACCTCCTCCCACCTTACTGCATCCAACCCTATCAACATATCCTTCTATTCCTTCCTCCCTCATGCACTTACCTGGCTTCCCCTTAAATGCACCTATGCTGGTCACTGAACCACTCCCTGTGGCAGCGAGTTCCACATTCTCACCACTCTCTGGGTAAAGAAATTTCTCCTGAATTCTCTATTGGATAGATTAGTGGCTATCTAATATTTATAAATGCGAGTCTTTCTTTTAGATTTATGGCCCCTATATCTGGCCTCACCCGCAAGTGGAAACACCTTCTCTACATCTACCCTATCGAACCCGTTTCATAATCTTAACGACCTCTATCAGGTCACCCCTTAGTCTTCCCTTATCGAGAGAAAAGAGCCCCAGCCTGTTCAATCTTTCCTGATGGGTATAACCTCTCAGTTCTGGCATCATCCTAGCAAATCTTTTTTTGCACCTTCTCCAGTGTCTCTATGTCCTTTTTATAACACGGAGGCCAGAACAGTTCGAAGTGCTCCGAGTGCAGTCTAGCCAAGGTTCTGTACAAGTTTAACATCACTTCTCTGCTTTTCAATTCTAGCCCCTTAGAAATGAACCCCAGTGATGGACCAGCTGGTCTTTTCCTGCCCATCAGTTTTGTTTGTTCCTATGTCAGTTTTTGCAATCAATACCAATTATTCGTTATAACAAGAGAAAATGCTGGAAAAACTCAGCAGGCCAGGCAACATCCGTGGAGAGAAAATAGAGTCAACGTTTCGGGTCAAACCCTTCGTCAAGACTGAAGAAGCACAGGAAATGAAACCGATTAAAAGGCCAGGCTGGGAGAGAACCAAAGAGAAGAGAAGAGACATTGGCCTAGAAATTCATTAAGGCGCTGCCAGCTTTGCGGCCAGTTACCGCCTAAAGAGGGCTTCTGCGCCAAAAATGAGTTTGCGCTGATATTCAGTGCAGCGGTATTGGCGGCGGTAGCTGTTAGCGCTGCGCCGGCACTGATGACGTCATCGGTGTGCGCAGTGCCCCGGTTCCGCCCCGAAACCGGCCCGATCCCCATATTTAGTAGCGGCCGCCTCCTCCGAAGCAGCCGCAAACAGCGACCAGAAAACGGGGCCGTGCTGTAGCCTTAGTGGGGCGCTTTAAAGGGGAAGGTGCGGCCAGCCGCTTTCTCGGCGGCCGCCTGCCCGCACCTCCTTCCCCGGCCTCCTCCACCCCCCCCCCGCGGCATTGCCGGCTGCTTTCCACGAACCCGGCACTTCTCCGTGGTGCCGGGCTCATTTGCCGGCACTCTCCAGCGGCGAACTCCCCGTTGCAGGCAGCTTCCCCTTAAGAGGAGGAGGAGGCCTGCAGTACCGCAGCCTGCCGCTCCGCAGCGGCTGGCGCAGCGGCGCCAAGAGCGCTGAAATTCAGTGTCAGCGCCCCAAGCGGAGGCGGGCACACCCTGGTATAGCGCCCGGTTCCGAATTGGGGCGCTAACACTGAATATCTGACGATCGCTAATGGCTCCCCGCCCAGCGCTAACTTTTGGGCGCGAGCGAGCTGGCCGCCCCAAAGTGAATTTCTAGGCCATTAAGAGGTATTCAAAACGAGACGAGATGGTGATAGGACGAGTGGAGACAAAAGACGGCTCTAGATTAGGTGTGAAATGTTCTGGCAGAGTGAGAGACAGTTGCCATGTGGGAGAGAGAAAAAAAGGGGGGGGGAGGAAAGGGCCAAAACAAAGGTGTGGATAAAAAATAAGAAAAAATGTAATGGGGGCCGAGGTTATGATCTGAAATTGTTGAACTCGATATTGAGTCCAGAAGGCTGTAAAGTGCCTAATCGGAAGATGAGGTGCTGTTCCTCAAGCTTACGCTGAGCTTCCGTGGAACAATGCAAGAGGCCGAGGACGGTGAGGTCCGAGTGGGAATGGGGCGGTGAATTAAAGTGACAGGCGACCGGAAGCTCGGGGTCACCTTTACGGACTGAACGGAGGTGTTCCGCAAAGCGGTCACCCAATCTGCGTTTGGTCTCCCCAGTGTAGAGGAGACCGCATCGTGAGCAGCGATTATTCGTTGCTCACTGTAGGGTTTCAGTGGGCATCACCGACGGGCGGTGTGGTGAGTTCGTAAACTGTCCTTTCATTTCTGTGGCTGGAGTGTAACTCCAGCCCAGGCGGGTGGTTACAACATACTGCATAATGAGGCTCTCTGGCCCGTTGAGCCTGCTCCTTCCAACCGTGGACAATTTCCACTCTGATGTACTTCACAGAGTTTTTAAATCTCCTGAAGGAAGTCATTAACCATTGGAAAAACAATCGAGTAGATAAAGCTGTGTGAAGTTGCTCCCTGTCACCCAAAGGTAGTCAAGTGAAAAGGAGAGAAATCTCATATAACAGACTCCGATACTCAGCCTTGACTTGCCGGATTTCGTTGGTGACATTCCCACGACTCCCACTGGCTTGAAACGCTAGTGTTCCGTGGAATGTTTCAAT
Source organism: Somniosus microcephalus (assembly GCF_052327205.1). Lineage (NCBI taxonomy): Eukaryota > Metazoa > Chordata > Chondrichthyes > Squaliformes > Somniosidae > Somniosus > Somniosus microcephalus. The sequence continues at coordinate 27,018,920 of NC_141017.1, read as the reverse complement.
GTCTACATCGCAACTTATCCTTGAAAACTTCAAGTCCATTCTTAACCCAGTTTTGCTCTTTTACTTTGAACTTATCCTCCTGGGCTGTAGGCTCGGCTACTCTTGTAGAGACACACATCACCCTCTATGTTCCAATCACTCCATGGCCTCGCCCCCTCCCTATCTCTCTAACCTCCTCCGGCCCGCCAACCCGCCGAGACCTCTGTGCTCCTCCAATTCTGTCCCCTTGCGAATCCCTGATTTTCATCACTCCACCATTGGTGGCCGTGCCTTCAGTTGTCTGGGCCCTAAGCTCTGGTATTCCCTCCCTAAACCTCTCCACCTCTCTCTCCTCCTTTAAGACGCTTCTCAAAACCTACCTCTTTGATGATGCTTTTGGTCACCTGTCCTAATATCTCTTTATGTGGTTGGGTGTCACATTTTGCCTGATATCGCTCCTGTGAAGTGCCTTGGGGTGTTAAAGGTGCTATATAAATACAAGTTGTTGTTTTTGGTAGCATGCTTAAGTAGGTAAACTTCATGTATCTTCATGTAGACAGTGAGCATCAGCAGGGTGTGCGTAGAGGGACTACGACAGCCGAGCTCGATTATGTCTTCACCCAACTTACACACACAAATATACACACTCACACACACATATACACACTCTCACACACACATACACACACAAATATACACACTCACACACACATATACACACTCTCACACACACAAATATACACACTCACACATATACACACTCTCACACACACACAAATATACACACTCACACACACATATACACACTCTCACACACACATACACACTCACACACACATATACACACTCACACACACACACACACAAATATACACACACACACACATATACACACTCTCACACACACACAAATATACACACTCACACACACACACAAATATACACACACACACACACAAATATACACACTCACACACACACACAAATATACACACACACAAATAAATATATACACACACAAATATACAGACACACACAAATATATATATACACACAAATATACACACAAATATACACACACAAATATATACACACACACATACACACACACACACAAATACACACACACACACACAAATATACACACACACACATACAAATACACATACAAATACACACACGCATACACACACACAAATACACACACACACACACAAATATATACACACTCACACAAATATATATACACACAAATATACACACACACAAATATACACACACACAAATATATATAAACACACACAGAAATATATACACACACACAAAATATATACAAACAAAAATATACACACACATACAAATATATAAACACACACACACAAATATACAAATATACACACACATAAATATATACACAAACACACACACACACATTTCAAAAGGGCTCTCTGGATCCTGATCGCGGTCTGATTTTTCCCCCTCCTAGTCAGGAGACACTGAGGCCAAGTGCAGCCGTCCCTGACTGAGGGCAGCTCCCTCAGCCTCAGCACAGCATTCAAATCTGGGAGCCTTTTGCTTTGTGTAGCTCAGCTGCAAGCTGTCTTTCCCAAATGAGCCAGCAGGTGGAGGTGGTGCTCCTGCAACCTTTTGAAAGGAGTTAATCAAGTCTGTTCCGTACACCCATTGCTCAACCTTCAGTCTACGGTATTGTTCGAGGCTTGTTATAATCCTTTGAGCTCCATCGATGGGCCTAGTTATCCAGGTTCCTCTGTGCTGTGGGAGCATTCACTCCTCCCCACAGACTCAGTCACTCAACAAACTAGGGGGGTGGGTGGGGGATCAAGCCTTTGTCCTATAACTGGGAGGTACGTGGGAGTCTAAATCCCCGCACCACTGTGTGATTGTAACACATAAAGAGCGAAAGAAAGACTTGTCTTTATGTAGCACCTTTCATTCTTCAGGATGCCCCAAAGCGCTTCGCAACCAGTGAATCACATTTGAAGTGCAGGGACATAAGCAAACCCAGCAGCCAGTTTGCACGCAGAAAGGAAGACTTGCATTTCTATAGCGCCTTTCACAACCACCGGACGTCCCAAAGCGCTTTACAGCCAATGAAGTACTTTTTGGAGTGTAGTCACTGTTGTAATGTAGGAAACACGGCAGCTAATTTGCGCACAGCAAGCTCCCACAAACAGCGCTGTGGTAATGACCAGATAATCTGTTTTTAGTGATGTTGATTGAGGGATAAATATTGGCCAGGACACCGGGGGTAACTCCCCTGCTCTTCTTCAAAATAGTGGCCGTGGAGTCTTTTACGTCCACCTGAGAGAGCAGACGGGGCCTCGGTTTAACGTCTCATCCGAAAGACGGCACCTCCGACAGGGCGGCACTCCCTCAGCACTGCACTGGGAGTGTCAGCCTGGATTTTTGTGCTCAAGTCTCTGGAGTGGGACCACAACCTGACTCAGAGGCGAGGGTGCTACACCAACTGAGCCACGACTGACACACAAGGTCCCTACTAAGAAAAGTGAGGGATCAGACAAGGCCATTCCACCCCTTGACACTCATCCCTCCAGTAATCCAATCTCCCACTTTGGCAATCAACTACGTTTTAAACGTCTCGGATGTCCTCCTCTCTAATACTCCACTGAGTTGCGATCTAATAAGGTGTCCTCGGAACAATTAAAAATTAAGCCAGGAAATACGAGGACCAACGCAGAAACGGCAAGCGGATTAAATCAAGTTTGGAACACTTAGAGAATTCTACTGCACCTACTAGCTGCCACAGTGAGTCAGGGCTCGGGAATGTTGTGTTCATTGGGTGTACAGTAATTAAATTTGACAAGATTGTCAGATACTATATTGTCAATAAGCTGCTCATCAGGCATGCCCAGGGATAGGTATAATTCAGCTCCAGTGTCTGGCTTGTACTCTTAGCATGTCCAGAACTTGCAGGACTGCGATAGAACGCCAGACTTTCAGCACTAAGCTTTATCAAATTTCCTGTCAGGTTATTAATAGCTGACATTTCTTTTTACAGACCACAGAGGGAGAGGCATTTCCTGTCCGTCGTTTGGCTGGTTTATCTGAACATACTCTCTTTTTTTTTCTCCCCCCCCCCAGTGACTGTGACTGCACGAGGACCTCATTTCCAATGTAAATAACCACCTCAGGGAAAGTGAGCTGAGGGCAGCCAAACAGGCGAGCTCACGAAATCTATTAAGTGAAGAGTTTCCCATAGGTTGATATTCTGTCCCTCTCCCCCCCCCCCCCCCGCCCTTCCCCACCCTCGCCTCTGGGGTCAAGATAGGTCGAAGGTTCAAGTCCCACTCCAGGGACTTGAGCACAACATATCTAGGCTGACGCTCCAATACAGTACTGAGGGAGTGCTGCACTGTCGGAGGTGCCCATCTTTCGGATGAGATGTTAAACCGGGGCCCCGTCTGCTCTTTCAGGTGGATGTAAAACATCCCACGGCACTATTTCGAAGAAGAGCAGGTGGAGTTATCCCCGGTGTCCTGGCCAATATTTATCCCTCAACCAACATCACTAAAACACAGATGATCTGGTCATTATCACATTGCTGTTTGTGGGAGCTTGCTGTGTGCAAATTGGCTGCCGCGTTTCCCACATTACAACAGTGACTCCACTTCAAAAAAGTACTTCATTAGCTGTAAAGCGTTTTGGGACACCCGGTGGTTGTGAAAGGCGCTATAGAAATTCAAGTCTTTCTTTGAACTTCAGGTGAGATAGAAAATCAGTGACAGCTGTGGGAGTCGAATAGCGTGATGACCACACACATGAAGTGTGATTTTTAAGGTCAAGAACACCGCTTAAAATTCGCGTTTGAAACCCCATTTGGCACGGAAGTCCTGTCTGAATGCTCAATGAGCTCACTGCATTTTTACGTGCACTTATTTTACAAGGGTGTTAACCCGCTTACCTCAATCTTCCTGAACTCTGACTGGAAGCTCGGTCCTATTATTTGTAGGAAATATATGATGCTTTTAGACAGTAATTATAGCCCAGCCCGACCCAGTGGAACAACAGAACTCTCTGTCAGACAGTCAGAAATATCGTCTCCACATCTTTATCCCATGCTCAAGTCGAACAAGAATGGCCCAGTGTCTCTGGCCTTGACCCTGCTCTTCAATACTGTGAGGTATTGAAACCTGGGAGTGCCCTCCCTTGGCAACCATTGTAGGTAGCCCCTAACACTCCTTAAATATCCACTCTGTAAATTATCAAAGCCCTGGACATCACTGTTCCTTTGTAGCCCAATTATGACACTGAGATCTTTCGCCAAAAATTTTTTTTTTGAACAGGCGCTCAGTTTTCTGGGTGGAAGCATTTTGTTTTCGGTTCTTGGAGTGTCTTATTCGGCGTCACTCCAGGCTTTGTGCCACGCTCTGATTGTCGTATACAATCTATCCGCAGAAAACATCTGTCAGTGGTGTGTGTGTGGGGGAAAAGCGCTGTAAATATTAACAAGGGAGTCGCCGTTCGTGTTGGTGGAGTCGGTAGAGTCTTAGCTCTGAGTTGGGTTCCAAGGCCCACTCCGGCACGTGAGCAGCTAATCCAGGCTGACCGCATTGCCGGAGGTCCCGTTCTCCGGATGGCCGCTCGTGGCCCTATTTGAAGAAGAGCATGGGGAGTTCTCCTCGCGTCCTGTTCAACTGTCCTTTCTCAACCAACAGCAGCCAAAAGCGATTGACTGGCCATTCATCTGATTGTTGCTTGTGGAATCCTGCTCTGCGCAAAATGACACTGTACTTGTAGGTAATTCACGGAACGTGAACTGCTTTGAGATGTGATATGGTTTGGCAAACTTGTAAATCTTTCTTTAATTGTAAATCAATAGTACGGAAAGTACATTTAGTTTCTGGTTTTTGTGCTAATCAGTGTGGATTTCTTAAAAGTATTTTCCCAATCTTTCTCGGCTTCTTTCCTAAAGTGCCGGCTGGTGCTTAAATGCCAGCAGCAGTCAGTAAGAAAAGACCTGCATTTATATAGCGCCTTTCACGATCTCGGGGTGTCCCTACAACAACTTTCATTTATATAGTGATCCCACCACCAAACACATCTTCCCCTCACCTCCCCTTTCAGCATTCCATAGGGACCGCTCCCTCCGAGACACCCTAGTCCACTCCTCTATCACCCTCAGCACCCCTTCCCCTTCGCCCGGCACCTTCCCGTGCAAGCGCAGGAGATGCAACACCTGTCCTTATACCTCCTCCCTTCCCACTGTCCCAGGCCCCCAAACACCCCTTCCAGCGATTTACTTGTACTTCTTGCAATCTAGTATACTGTACTCGCTGCTCACGATGCGGTCTCCTCTACATTGGGGAGACCAAACACAGATTGGGTGACCGCTTTGCGGAACACCTCCGTTCAGTCTGTAAGGGTGACCCCGAGCTTCCGGTCACCTGTCACTTTAATTCACCGCCCCATTCCCACTCGGACCTCACCGTACTCGGGCTCTTGCATTGTTCCATGAAAGCTCAGCGTAAGCGCGAGGAACAGCACCTCATCTTCCGATTAGGCACTTTACAGCCTTCCGGACTCAATATCGAGTTCAACAATTTCAGATCATAACCTCGGCCCCTATCATATTTTTATATATTTTTTATCCACACTTTTGGTTTGTGCCTTTTCCTTTTTCTCTCTCCCACATGGCAGCTGTCTCTCATTCTGCCAGCGCATTTCACACTTCATTTAGAGCCATCCTTTGTCTCTTTACCTGTCCTATTACCATCTCGTCTCGCCTTGAATATCTCTTAATGTCTCTCCACCTCTCAGACCTTCCCTTTTGTTCTTTCATCCCCTCCCCCATTTCCCAGCCCCCAAACTGGCCTTTTAATCTGTTTCATTTCCTGCTTTTTTCTCAGTTCTGACGAAGGGTTTCGACCCGAAACGTTAACTCTGTTTCTCTCTCCACGGATGTTGCCCGGGCCTGCTGAGTGTTTCCAGCGTTTTCTGTTGTTATTTCATTTATATAGCACCTTTAACATAGTGAAATGCCCCAAAGCACTTTACAGCCAATGAAGTACTTTTTGAAGGGTGGTCACTGTTGTAATGCGGGAAACGCAGCAGCCAATTTGCGCACAGCAAGCTCCCACAAACAGCAATGTGATAATGACCAGACAATCTGTTTTATTGATTTTGCTTGAGGGATAAATATTGGAAAAGACACTGGGGAGAACTCCCCTGCTCTTAATAATAATAGTAAACTTTATTGTCATTGTTAGTGCAGTACAACGAAATGTAGGCTCTTCTTCGAATAGTGCCCGTGGGATCTTTTACGTTCGCGTGAGAGAGCAGACGGGGCCTCGGTTTAACGTCTCATCCGAAAGACGGCACCTCCGACAGTGCGGCACTCCCTCAACATTGCACTGGGAGTGTCGGCCTAGATTTTTGTGCTCAAGTCTCTGGAGTGGGACTTGAACCCACAAACCTTCTGACTCAGAGGCAAGGGTGCTGCCCACTGAGCCATGGCCGACACTGAAAGAAAGCAATGGGAGATGCACTCATGTGAAGAGTGTTGGATTAGCTGAGGTGCAGGGGGGGGAGGAAGAAACTACAATCCGGGTGCAATAGATTCAGCGATTAATAAAGCTAATAGTCTTGATGGTGTAGAGATACCAAGTGGGGGATGGGGAGGAGAAAGAGGTAGAGTGGGTTCCACTGCTGAACTTTCACCTCCGGGGACCAAGTCTGAAGACAGTTCTGATAGGTGGGATGAAAGACCCCTTTCTTTGCAAGTCCCAGAAGGGATTCTGCGCCGAGATCAGTTGAGTCCTTTTTCACTGCAGACTCCCTCAACTTTGTGAGTACAGAAAGGGGCCGATATTCACAACAAAATTAGAGACGGAGAAAGCAGCTGAAGAGTAACAGGACTAACGGCAAACCCAACAAAACAAGCAACTGGTTCTGGATCGGGAGTGAAGTAATTTCCTTTCCGTTCTGTTAATTCAGTGAGTGTGGTTAGCATGAGCACTTGGTTCCAGTAAAGGTTGGGAGGTAGTTTCCAAACTGCAGCTGAATTCTAGGAAGTCAGTGGTTTTTGACATCACACAGTGTGATTTATAATCACCGTTTAGCCCTCTGATTTCACCCTCGGAACTGCGCAGTCATCTCACACGTTGACACAAGGCTGCAGTCCAAGCACGTGCCAGCACACCAGTGACCGCTACCCGTTTCCTTCTCCGGTACACTGAGTGATTTGGAACCTTATCAGCAACTTGAAGTCAAGCCCCACCGTAACAGCAGACTTTTCCAAATGCTGCAAGGGGCCCCACGAGTCAAACGACATACCGATTTTTCGCCGAGCATTGCGCTGGTGGATGTGTGTTAGCCGTTGTATTGTATTGATGCATTCGAGAAAGATGTTAGATCCGTGTATCTTAATGTTGTGTCCTTCAATAATCAGACAAAGACTGCAGGGAACGATCAACAGGTGTTTACTGAATGAGGGTTCAAACTGCAACTGACTGTACAGAGCACTACTCAGGGTTTATATACAGGTGTGGTCACTGCCGGTACTACAGGATACAGGAGCTGTAAGAAAGTAGTTCTCCCCCTTAAAGGTACATACATTACAAAAGACTTGCATTTCTACGGCGCCTTTCACGACCACTGGACGTCCCAAAGCATTTACAGCCAATGAAGTACTTTTTGAAGTGTAGTCACTGTTGTAATGTAGAAAATGCAGCAGCCAATTTGCACACAGCAAGCTCCCACAAACAGCAATGTGATAATGACCAGATAATCTGTTTTAGTAATGTTGGTTGAGGGATAAATATTGGCCAGGACACCGGGGAGAACTCCCCCGCACTTCTTCGGAATAGTGGCCGTGGGATCTTTGACATCCACCTGAGAGAGCAGACGGGGCCCTCGGTTTAACGTCTCATCCGAAAGACGGCACCTCCAGACAGTGCGGCACTCCCTCAGCATTGCACTAGGAGCCTCAGCCTAGATTTTGTGCTCGAGTCTCTGGAGTGGGACTTGAACCCACAACCTTCTGACACACAGAGCAAGAGAGTGCTGCCTACTGAGCCAAAGCCGACACTGTATATTAATGGCTAATAGTCAAGAGGGGAAACCCTAGCTGGATCTTCCCATCCCAACTGAGCTTTGCCAAAGCCAAGTGCAGTGGCCCTATCACCATGCTATCAGCGTGAGGTCCATATATATCCAGAACTCTGTCAAGCGTTCTCTACTGAAGGTCACATCCCTAACCTGACCAGTTGACACAACCGCAGAAAAATGCCGGTGCAGGTTCTGGCCAGTCACACCCAGCCCTCCAGGCGCACTCTTCCCCCGTCTCACTGAGGAGCCTCCAGCCCTACATGGCTTGTAAACAGAGAGCAGCTGTGGAGAGTGCAGTCGAGAACACTGTGTGTCGGAAGCCTCATTCCTGAGTGTGTGGGGGAGGGGGGCAGCCCACGGCTCCCTGTACGGCACCACCCCCACATCGATCCCACTCTTTTATTTATTACTCGCTGTCAGGTTCAGGATTCACAGCTGAGAAGCTCCAAATGAGACCTGTTCTCCGGCAGCGTCCTCAGGGTGTTGTGATACTGAGACAAATTAGCTCGTTTCTTTCTACACTGGCTCACGGCCCCCCGAATGCCTCCGGTTTAAAAATTCTCATTGTTATGTTTAAATACCTTCCTGGCCTCTCCCACCCTCCCTATCTCTGTAACCCTCTACAGCCCTGTAACCTTCCGAGAACTCTGCCTTCCTCCGACTCCGGCCTCTTGTATATCCTCAACTCCGTCCCACCACACCTTCAGCTGGCCCTACGCTCTGGCATTCCCTCCCCCCGGACTTCTCCGCCTCTCCACCTCCTTTCAAGACTCTCCCTCAATCTCACCTCTTTGCCCAAGTTTTTAGTCACCCCTCCTAATCCCACCTTCTTCAGCTCAGCGTCAAAATTTGTTCCGATTGTGCTTCTTTGAAGCACCTTGGGGTTATTTAGAGACATAGAAGATAGGAGCAGGAGTAGGCCATTCGGCCCTTCGAGCCTGCTCCGCCATTCAATATGATCATGGCTGATCCTCTATCTCAATACCATATTCTCGCTCTCTCCCCATACCCCTTGACGCCTTTTGTGTTTAGAAATCTATCTACCTCCTTCTTAAATATATTTAATGTATTGGCCTCCACAGCCTTCTGTGGTAGAGAATTCCACAGGTTCACCACTCTCTGGGTGAAGAAATTCCTCCTCATCTCAGTCCTAAATGGCTTACCCCTTATCCTTAGACTGTGACCCCTGGTTCTGGACTCCCCCGCCATCGGGAACATCCTTCCTGCATCTAGTCTGTCTAGTCCTGTTAGAATTTTATAAGTTTCAATGAGGCCCCCTCTCATTCTTCTAAACTCCAGCGAGTATAAGCCCAATCGACCCAATCTCTCCTCATACGTCATTCCTGCCATCCCAGGTATCAGTCTGGTGAATCTTCGCTGCACTCCCTCCATGGCAAGAACATCCTTCCTCAGATAAGGCGACCAAAACTGCACACAATACTCAAGGTGTGGTCTCACCAAGGCCCTGTACAACTGCAGCAAGACATCCTTACTCCTGTACTCGAATCCTCTCGCTATGAAGGCTTGACATGGTCACAGTTATAACCCTGACACATGAGCTTATGATCACCCTGTAATATTGGCCTGCAATCCCTGTTTCTATCTTTCAGCGTATCATCCAATACGGAAGTGGCAGGGTCTTGGTGACAGATTGCGAATCCGTGGCCAATCCCAGTAGTATCATGTGTGCACTTCCATGTTCTGGTTTTGCCTTGTGGAGGAGAGGGACTGCCTCAGCAGAATAGGGCAGAATATGCTACACAGTCCAACAGTACAGGAGAGCTTCTAACATTACGATGTGAGCACTTGGCACATCTTAGATCCTGCCATAGAGGGAGTGCAACGAAGGTTCACGAGATTGATTCCTGGGATGGCGGGACTGTCCTATGAGAAGAGATTGTGTAAACTAGGCCTGTATTTTCTTGAATTCAGAAGAATGAGAGGGGATCTCATTGAAGCATACAAAATTATTACAGGGCTTGATTGGATGGATGCTGGGAGAATGTTTCCCTTGGCTGGGGAGTCTAGAACCAGGGGCCACAGCCTCAGGATAAAGGGTAGGCCATTCAGGACTGAGATGAGAAGAAATTTCTTCACACAGAGGGTGGTGAATCTTTGGAATTCTCTACCCCAGAGGGCTGTGGAGGCTCAGTCATTGGGTGTGATAAAAATGATAACTTCCGGGAAGTTATGTCATCACTTCCTGTGAACTATGAACTATGAACTGTGTACATACCTCACTTCCTGTCATATGTCACTTCCTGTTGGACTGGTATAAATACTGGTCTGTTCAGTATTGTAAGAGGCTTCTACCAGAGGCATGGTAAAGACCCCTCGTGTATATAGTGTGTTTATAAGTTACTTAAAGCTTACTTTAAAGTTACTTGATGGTAAGTCTCCTTTTTCTTACATCAATTTAAGTAACTTAAATATTTACACTGACAAATACTAGACCTTCAGACAAACTCGGAAGTTAAGGATCCAGGGAACCACCCATCATGGAGAAAATCCTTAGACCTATTCGTCTGGACTTGGACCCGAATACACCAGCAGCTGGCAGGGTATGGAAGCATTGGTATCGTACTTTTGAGAATTTTCTGGATGAATGTAAAGCGGATGCTCCTGCTAAATTGAAGATACTTGTCAATTATGTGACCCCAAAAGTGTTCGAATATGTTGATGACTGGGATAATTACGAAGAGGTGATTCGGGCACTTAAGAAACTGTATGCGAAGACCCCAAATGAGGTCTATGCTAGACATCTACTGGCCACAGCCCGACAAGGGCCAGGGGAATCAATTGACGAATTCCTGCAAGAACTTCGCAGGCTCAGCGTAGATTGTAACTTTCAGGCAGCCTCAGCTGAGCTGTACCGCCAAGAAATGATTCGTGATGCTTTCATCTGCGGGATTGCTTCTCCATTTATACGCCAGCGTCTACTAGAAAGTAAAACACTTGAGCTACAAAAAGCTTTTGACCTAGCTTGTTCACTGGATTTGGCAAAGAGAAATGCAGACCTCTATCAGCTGCCCAGATCTCGATCTGCTGCTGTAGCTGCAACCAGACAATTCAAGCGGTCTCAGGTGAACCCTATCATGGGGGAATCTAATTCTGATAATTCTGATGAAGAAGAGGAGGACGACCCCACTTTAGCAGCCTCTTGGCAATCTAGGAAGGAATGCTTCTTTTGTGGAGATGCTTTTCACCCTAGGAAAACCTGCCCTGCTCGCAATGCAATCTGCAGTTATTGCGGGAAAAAAGGACACTTTGCTAAAGTTTGCCTATCAAGGGCCTCTACGAGGGCCAATCCAGCTAAGGACTACCGAACTGCCCCAATTAGGGCCTATCAAGATGCTCCAGCTAGGACCTATCAAGCTTCCTCTCGAGCTCTCTCCCGAAGAAGCACACCGAGAGTTTTAGCCACTCTCTGTGCAACGACACCAATTACAGCTGCTTGCCCACAGAACCTGTCTCATGCAGCCACAAAAATTTCAATTAAAGGGCATACCTTAGATGCCTTAATTGACTCAGGAAGTACTGATAGTTTCATTAAGGAACAGATTGTTGCGAAATTGAAACTACATGTCTTCCCATCGGACCAGGCAATTGCGATGGCCCAGTCATCACTTAATACCAGAATCTCCGGCTTTTGTGTTGTTGATATGACACTTCATGGTCGTATGTAACCCTCCACCCGACTTTCGGTGCTCAAGGACTTATGTAGTGATCTCCTCTTAGGGCTGGACTTCCAAAAACAGCATAAGAAACTCACCATTGAGTTTGGTGGATCCAAACCCGGACTTACTATTTCTAATATACCGTCTAAATTACCATTTTGTGCATTATCAGCAGCTTCACTTGATGAACCCTCATTATTTGCCAGTATTCCGCCTCAATGCCAACCGATAATAACGAAATCGCGGCGCTTTAATCAGGAAGACCAATCTTTTATTGCGGCTGAAATCTCTCGACTTCTAGCAGAGGATATCATTGAACCATGTTCGTCGCCCTGGCGGGCTCAAGTCGTCATTGTCAAGAACCCTCTAAAACCTCACAAACAGCGACTATGCATCGATTATTCGCAAACTATCAATCAATATACCGACTTGGACGCCTACCCATTGCCACGCATTGATGATATGGTTAATAAACTGGCCGAATACAAAGTGTTCTCAACTTACGATTTAAAAAGTGCCTATCATCAGTTACCCTTGAAGGTCTCAGATAAGCAGTGCACAGCCTTTGAGGCTAATGGACGGCTGTACCAATTTCGTCGCCTCCCATTCGGGGTTACTAATGGAGTGGCTGTCTTTCAACGGGCAATGGATGGCCTGGTTAAGCAGGAAAACCTAAGGGACACTTTTCCCTATCTTGATAACATTACCATTGCAGGTCACGATCAACAGGAACACGACTCCAACCTCCAAAAATTTCGGGATGCCCTCCATCGCCATAATTTGACCCTGAATGAATCCAAATCTGTTGAGTCGCAACCGACCATCAACATCCTTGGCTACTGTGTAGGCAATGGTATCATTAAGCCAGACCCAGAAAGACTTCGCCCGCTCCAAGAGCTCCCGTCACCTAAGAATCCGGCTTCTTTACGTCGGGCTCTCGGTCTGTTTGCATACTACGCTAAATGGATTCCTCATTTTTCGGACAAAATCCAACCCTTGCTGCATGCTAGATCATTTCCACTGGGAACAGCGGCTGTTGCAGCCTTTAACCTTCTCAAAAAACAGTTGGAGAAAGCGGCTCTTCACTCCATTGATGAGAATCTCCCTTTCGTGGTTAAATGTGATGCCTCGGAGGTGGCGATCTCGGCTACTCTGAATCAGGAAGGTCGTCCTGTAGCATTTATGTCCAGGACCTTACAAGGTGCCGAGCTACATTATCCTCCGGTTGAGAAAGAAGCCACAGCCATCATAGAGGCAGTACGGAAGTGGAACCATTTTCTAGCTCGCCAGCACTTTACATTGATCACGGACCAACGATCAGTCGCCTTCATGCTCGATAATCGAAAGCGAACCAAAATTAAGAATAATAAAATACAACTTTGGAGGATGGAACTGGCCTCTTTTGGTTATACCATTCTCTATCGGCCTGGCAAGGAGAATGTGGCCCCGGACACCCTCACACGGGCATTCTGCTCCACTATGTCATCCTCCACTCTCATGGATGTCCACAATGGTCTGTGTCATCCTGGCGTTACGCGCATGCTACATTTCGTACGATCACGGAATCTCCCTTTTTCCACTGGAGATGTAAAGAAAATATGCTCAGAATGCCGGCTTTGTGCGGAATTAAAACCTCAGTTCTTCCGCCCCTCAGATGGTATACTCATACATGCAACCCAACCGATGCAACGACTTAGCATCGATTTTAAGGGCCCAGTGCCCTCTTCAACTCGGAACACATATTTGCTCACCATGATCGACGAATATTCACGTTTTCCATTTGCCTTCCCCTGCTCCAATATGCTGGCGTCCACAGTAATCTGCTGCCTTGAGCAGGTATTTTCTCTCTGTGGCATGCCGGCTTATATTCACTCAGATCGGGGTCCATCCTTTATGTCAAGGGAACTCAAGGACTACCTCTCAGAACGGGGAATTGCTACAAGCAAAACAACACCATACCATCCCATCGGAAATGGGCAGGTAGAGAGGTATAACGGTATCATCTGGAATTCCGTACGTCTCGCTTTAAGATCTCGGGGCCTACCAGACCAGCAATGGGAAACAGTGCTTCCGGATGCATTGCACTCTATACGGTCCCTGCTTTCTACAGCCACAAATACTACACCTCATGAGCGGTTCTTTGGATTCCAGCGTCGCTCATCTCATGGGACATCACTCCCGTCATGGCTAACTACTCCTGGACCTGTATTACTCCGAAGATACGTTCGGACGTCTAAAAATGACCCTCTTGTAGACGAGGTCGAACTAACCGATGCCAACCCCACCTATGCAAACATACGATATTCCGACGGCCGAGAATCTACCGTATCATTACGGGATCTGGCTCCCTGCCCACCAGGACCTAGTGGGACATCGGGTGATGGCATTTCACCAGGAAACTCTTGGGACCTATCAGGTACCCCTCTCCAGGATCCTGATCGGACACCAACTAGCTTGGTGCCGGTAGAACCCCGTGCTCAAGGTTGCGACCCTCCCAGTACCGCGCATGAAAGTACTGATCCGCCACAGACCAGCTCTGCACCTCCCTCTGAACAGAGGCAGTCCGACTTTGAACCTATTGGGGCTCGTACTCGAAGCCATGATCTCCCCGACCCTTCACAGGGCAATCCAGGCCACACAGACTCTGACCAATGGCCAACCGCATGTAAGCGGACCAGCGACCCTCTACGACGGGAATCCAAACGGGTGCGACTCTTCCTTGTTCGGCGGCTGCGGACCAAAAGGTAGACCACAGCCTCCTAATCCTGCAGGAGGGAAGAATGTGATAAAAATGATAACTTCCGGGAAGTTATGTCATCACTTCCTGTGAACTATGAACTGTGTACATACCTCACTTCCTGTCATATGTCACTTCCTGTTGGACTGGTATAAATACTGGTCTGTTCAGTATTGTAAGAGGCTTCTACCAGAGGCATGGTAAAGACCTCTCGTGTATATAGTGTGTTTATAAGTTACTTAAAGCTTACTTTAAAGTTACTTGATGGTAAGTCTCCTTTTTCTTACATCATTGGGTATATTCAAAACAGAAGTCAATAGATTTCTGACTAGTGAGGGCATCAAGCGAGATGGCGATAGGGCCGGTGAATGGAGTTGAGGCAGAAGATCAGCCATGATCTCATTGAATGGCGGTGCAGGCTCGAAGGGCCGAATGGCCTACTCCTGCTCCTATTTCTTATGTTCTTATGCTACCCAGCCTGATTTCTCCTAACTCCGCATAAACTAGGGATTGCACCTGTGAGATTCCTGGGTGATATGGCTGGAGATGGAGGTTTTACTTTGGGATGGCTGGCTCCCTCTTCTTTAAGGTATGTCCTCCACCCCCTCATTTCTCAAATTTCTTCCATGCCACACCGTAGCCTACACAGTAGTCCCCAGTCCTAATGGTACCCGGGCTGTCCCTCCCCAGTTTGTGCTTACCCTGTCTGTCTTTGGGCATAGGGCATTGGGCCAGTGCTCAATATCTCCCTCCAGTGGCTTGGCTGAAACCAGGACCGTGTTGAGGGGTCCCCGATTTTAATCGCTCCACCATTGGCGGCCGTGCCTTCAGCTGCCTGGGCCCCAAGCTCTGGAATTCCCTCCCTAAACCTCTCCGCCTCTCTAACACTCTCTCCTCCTTTAAGACATTCCTTAAAACCTACTTGACCACATTTTGGCCGCCTCCAATATCTCCTTACGTGGCTCGGACTTGGGAGGCGGTGACTAAAAGTTTGCGCAAAGAGGTGAGATTTAAGGAGAGTCTGAAAAGGAAGGGGAGGGAAGTGGAGAAGTTTGGGTGGATTCCAGAGCGTAGGCGGCAAAGTTTGTTTGACCACGCTCCTGTGAAGCGCCTTGGGACGTTTTACTACGTTAAAGGTGCTACATAAATGCAATTTGTTGTTGGTGGGATCCCAGGAGCAGGGGCGTGTTGGCACAGAACATACTGGCACCACGTGCTAAAGCGGCGTAAGACTTTCCGCGATCCAATCAGACACCGATTGTACATGACATCACAACAGGAAGTGCCGAGTTTTATTGAAAAGGAAAAGTAATCAATCAGCAGACAGGTAAATGGATCACAGAGACGCAGATCCATTGCAAGGGTTCAGGTTTCAGTTCTTTGAGGTCTAGCTCCAGTATTAGTGAATGGAAATTCATTGACGTTTAGTTTTTGAAAACAGTTTAGGAAGCCAAGCAATGAGTAACGAAAGGGTTTTTCCACCATTGCTCCATGGCCTGGCCAACACTAGATTTGGATTGCGTCTGGCCAGATAATAGTTCACTAAACTGCCAAAAAAGTATCACATCACATCGCAGATGAGTTTCACATCACCTTCTCCCGTCTCACAACATTGGCCCCGAAATCGTACCGTGGGACATGAGCGTGCGAAGGCGCCATGCGATTGTCTGAAATTCCTCTCCCCGCTGTTTTTGGCGCAATTTAACATAAACAGGCTAGTGCCTCTGCTAAAGTATTGGGAGAGAGAGGGATCCCAGACGAAGACATTACGCGCCCACACACTCAACGACAACTTGACTTTATACAGCGCCTTTACATAGAAACATAGAAGATAGGAGCAGGAGTAGGCCATTCGGCCCCTCGAGCCTGTTCCGCCATTTAATGAGATCATGGCTGATCATCCAAATTCAGTACCCTGTGACATGAATCAGTCATTCATGAAAGAAAGACTTATGAAATAATACTGAGCGGCCTACGGGTGGCGCTGTCCAGGGAGAGTATAAATACTCGGGCACGGACCCAGCTTGCGCAGGACATTCTTAACAGGAACTAGTGAAGGACACAACTAGACCTCCATGTTGTAAAACAGTTGATTAAAGCTTTGTTTAACGCTTAGACCAAGTGCCTAGTAGTTTTCTTATGTCACCCTGTCCCTGCTTTCTCCCCATATCCCTTGATCCCCTTAGCCTTAAGAAATATATCTAACTCCTTCTTGAATATATTTAATGAATTGGCCTCAACTGCCTTGTGTGGTAGAAAATTCCACAGGTTCACCACTCTCTGGGTGAAGAAATTCCTCCTCATCTCAGTCCTAAATGGCTTACCCCTTATCTTTAGACTGTGACCCCTGGTTCTGGACTCCCCCGCCATCGGGAACATCCTTCCTGCATCTAGTCTGTCTAGTCCTGTTAGAATTTTATAAGTTTCAATGAGATCCCCTCTCATTCTTCTAAACTCCAGCGAGTATAAGCCCAATCGACCCAATCTCTCCTCATACGTCATTCCTGCCATCCCAGGTATCAGTCTGGTGAATCTTCGCTGCACTCCCTCCATGGCAAGAATAGCATCATAAAACTTCCCCAGGCACGTCACTGGAGCTTTATCAGACAACATTTGACACCGAGCCACATATGGAGATATTAGGGCAGGTGACCAAAAGCTTGGTCAAAGAGGTAGGTTTTAAGGAGCGTCTTAAAGGAGGATAGCGAGGTAGAGAACAACATTCCCTTTATTCTCCAGGGATTCTGCGCAGCTGGTTCGCCGGCTTTTCAATGTAAAAACCGCGCTGGCGCGATATTTTGAACGGCCCACGCAGCCCCTTAAAGGGGCCACACAGGGCCAAAAAGAAGAGGGAATGTTGGTAAAGAGACGGAGAGGTTTAGGGAGGGAATTCCAGAGCTTAGGGCCCAGGCAGACACCAATGGCGGAGCGATTAAAATCGGGGATGAGCAAGAGACCAGAATTGGAAGGGTGGGTAATATATATATATATATAAATATATATATATAAATATAGGCGAACTAGGAATTGGAGGAGCGCCGAGATCTCAGAGAGTTGTAGGAGGTTACAGAGGTAGGGAGGGGCGAGGCCACGGAGGGATTTTTTTTTACTGCACAGCTGAAGTTAGTAGAAATAACATTTGCCCCGTCGTGAGTGGGTCACTCAGCCACACAGGACGGGAAAGCCCAAAGTTCGATTCCTGGTTTCTGTGTAGAGATGGTCGATCTCAGCCAGGATGGTAGTGGGACTATTACAATTACAGGGCCTTAGAGCTAGAGTGGAGGGATACAGGTAGGGCACTCACTCCTAATCACTATCCCAGGAATCCTTGATGTTATCCTGCCTAGTTACCAAGAGTTAACCTAGATATACCCTCCCTTCCAATGTTCTCCCCGCTCCCTCCACCCTTCTAGGTACCTTTCCCTCGTGGCTATTCTTCATGTGTGAGCCTCGAGAACTAGTCTCAGCTGGCTGATCAACTGTGAGAGGTATCGCCGCTAAACAAGAGTCACTGGATTCCATTTCTCAGGAATATTAAAGCTGATTTCAGTACCCTACTAACCCAGCAGAGAGCTGGGACTGAACCTGGGGCTTTGCTGCATGGCTTTATAACCACACTGGGGCAATGCACTGCCCAACGGAGCTATCCGTAGAGTCGTACTAGCCCCATATATATTTTATATGTAGGACCTCTTGGTGCACAGAGACTTGAAAGATGATGTTTGGAAATAACTGCGAGCCATTTTGACTCACTGCCTCAGACTTTCCTCCGCTTTGTCAGCTGTGGCTCAGTGGGCAGCACTCTCTCTCTCTCGCCTCTGAGTCAGAAGGTTGTGGGTTCAAGTCCCGCTCCAGAGACTTGAGCACAGATATCAAAGCTGACACACCAGTGGAGCGCCGCACTGTCGGAGGTGCCGTCTTTCAGATGAGATGTTAAACCGAGGCCCCGTCTACCCCCCTCGGGTGGACGTAAAAGATCCCACGGCACTAATTTGAAGAAGAGCAGGGGAGTTCTCCCCGGTGTCCTGGGCCAATATTTATCCCTCAACCAACATCACTAAAAACAGATTATCTGGCCATTATCACATCGCTGTTTGTGGGAGCTTGCTGTGTGCAAATTGCCTGCCGTGTCTCCTACATTACAACAGTGACTACACTTCAAAAAGTACTTCATTGGCTGCAAAGCACTTTGGGACGTCCGGTGGTCATGAAAGGCGCTATAGAAATGCAAGTCTTTCTGTTTGGCTCTGCTTTCTGTTAAAGCCGCAATGTCTCGGCAACAATAAGATTAAAGCATCTTACATGTTAAACACAATCTGCTTCATTGGCGTAGAACCCATTTAGTGTATTTGTTTTCCCATTTTCTCTCCTCTCCTCCCTGCCTCTCAAGGCTGTGGTACAGTCTGACGTAAGAAAACTACTAGGCACTTAGTCTGAGTATTAAACAAGGCTTTAATCAACTGTTTTTCAACATGGAGATCTAGTTGTGTCCTTCACTAGTTCCTGTTAAGGAATGCCCTGAGCAAGCTGGGCCCATGCCTGAGTATTTATACTCTCCCTGGACAGCGCCACCCGCAGGCCACCCAGTATTATTTCATAAGTCATTTCCACATGAATGGCAAGATTCATGTCACGGTCCATGGCACTTTAACCCTTTGCTGCGCTCATTCACTGGCCATTTTTTGTGCATTCGCCAAGACAGTGATTCCCTCTTCCCAGCCTGAGTTGGCTGATTCTGCTGGTTGGACGGCTACAGATAGCTGTACATAACTGTGGCGGGGGTCGGTGGGGGGGGCGGTGGTGGGGAGGGGAGAATCACAGTCAAGCCAGACTCTGACATCCATACACCTGTGCTTTCCAGAAATACTCACTGGTTGATTGGCCCTTGCCCCCTCCCTATCTCTGCAACCTCCTCCTGCCCTACAACCCTCCGAGGTCTCTGCGCTTCTCTGACTCTGGCCCTGTTTGTTGTCGCTCCACCATTGGCGGCCGCCCCTTCACCTGCGCAGGCCCGAAGCTCCCTAAACCACTCCGCCTCTCTCTCCTCCTTCTTAAAACCTACCTCTTTGACCACTATCTCCTTATGTGGCTCGGTGTCAAAGTTTGTTTGATGATCGCTCCCGTGAAGCGCCTTGGGACGTTTTACGATGTTAAAGGCACTATATAAATGCAGGTTGTTGTTGGGTGCCACAGTCATAAGAATATAAGAAATAGGAGCAGGAGTCAGCCATTCGGCCCCTCGAACCTGCTCCACCATTCAATGAGATCATGGCTGATCTGATCTTCTGCCTCAACTCCATTCACCGGCCCTATCGCCATATCCCTTGATGCCCTTACTCGTCAGAAATCTATCGACTTCTGTTTTGAACATACCCAATGACTGAGCCTCCACAGCCCTGGTGTAGAGAATTCCAAAGATTCACCACCCTCTGTGTGAAGAAATTTCTTCTCATCTCAGTCCTGAATGGCCTACCCTTTATCCTGAGGCTGTGGCCCCTGGTTCTAGACTCCCCAGCCAAGGGAAACATTCTCCCAGCATCCACCCTATCAAGCCCTGTAATAATTTTGTATGCTTCAATGAGATCCCCTCTCATTCTTCTGAATTGAAGAGAATACAAGCCTAGTTTACTCAATCTCTTCTCATACGACAGTCCCGCCATCCCAGGAATCAATCTCGTGAACCTTCGTTGCACTCCCTCTATGGCAAGTATATCCTTCCTTAGGTAAGGAGACCAAAACTGTACCCAGTACTCCAGGTGTGGTCTCACCAAGGCCCTATATAATTGGAAATATCAACAGAAAATGCTGGAAAAACTCAGCAGGCCAGGGCAGCGTCCGTGGAGAGAGAAACGGAGTTAACGTTTCAGGTCGAAGACCCTTCGTCAGAACTGGAAAAAAAAGCAGGAAGAGGGAATAGATTTCAAAGCAAGTTGGGGGCTGGGAAAAGGGGGAGGGGATGAAAGAACAAAAGGGAAGGTCAGAGATAGGATAGAAAGCGGGAGAGATTAAGAGACATTGAGAGATATTAAGAGATATTCAAGGAACAACGGATGGCTCTAGATGGAGTGTGAATGGCCCTGGCAGAATGAAGGACAGCTGTCCTGTGGGAGGGAAGAAGAAAGCCCAGATGAAAGTGTGGATTAATTTTGCTACCCTATATAATTGGAGTAAGACTTCTTTACTCCTGTACTCAGACCCATCCTCATGGGATGTCTGCACATCTTCCGGGACGAGGCACTGGAGGCAGCAGTGAGGAGCGCACACTGATGTATAAAAAATACTGGGCACTTGGTCTGTGTATTAAACAAGGCTTTAATCAACTGTTTTTCAACATGGAGATCTAGTTGTGTCCTTCAGTAGTTCCTGTTAAAGAATGTCCTGAGCAAGCTGGGCCCGTGCCCGAGTATTTATACTCTCCCTAGACAGCGCCACCAGCAGGCCGCCCAGTATTACTTCATAAGACATTTCCACGTGAATGACAAGATTCATGTCACACATCATGCCTGATTTGTACGCTCCCCTCGCGCAGAAGCGCCGAGGCCGGTTGTAGCGCATAGTTGCCGCTGTAGCTGTAATCAGGCTGACCATCAGAGCGCAGGAATCCAACCTGGTGCTGCACTGTACAGGCAGCGTGGCCCTTAGTGCTGGCCCCAGCTCGAATCAGCCAACTCACTCCAGAATCATATGCGGACGTAAGCTGGCGTGTGGGACTGAATCGGAGAGCTCCTTCGAAGAGCCGGCACAGGCACGGCGGTCCGAATGGCCTCCTTCTCTGCCGTAAGATTCTATGATTCTTACAAGGTAAGGTATCAACCACTAATACGAAAGCAAAATACTGCGGATGCTGGAAATCTGAAACAAAACCAGAAAATGCTGGAAATACTCAGCAGGTCGGGCAGCCGCTGTGGAGAGAGAGAAACAGAGTTAACGTTTCAGGTCGATGACCCTTCGTCAGAACTGTGAAAATGCTGGAGATGGAACAGGTTTTTAAGCAAGTGCAGGGGCCGGGTAAGGGGGGAGGGGAGGAAAGAACAAAAGGGAAGGTCTGTGATAGGATGGAAGGCAGGAGATTAAGAGACAAAAGGGATGATGGTGCGAGGTAAAAGGAGATGGTAATGGGACAAGTTAAGAAACAAAAGGTGGCTCTAGATGGAGTGTAAATGGCGATGGCAGAATGAAAGACAGCCGCCATGTGAGCGAGAGGGAAAAGAAAATGGAAAAAAAAGATAGGGGCCGAGGTTGTGGTCTGAAATTGTTGAACTCGATGTTGAGTCCAGAAGGCCGTAAAGTGCCTGATTGGAAGATGAGGTGCTGTTCCCCGAGCTTACGTTGAGCTTTATTGGAACAATGCAAGAGGCCGAGGACGGTGAGGTCAGAGTGGGAGTGGGGCGGAGAATTAAAGTGACAGGCGGGGTCACCCTTACGGACTGAATGGAGGTGGGATTACTGGGTATTGGGTTAGTGTGTGTATAGTTTGGTGGGATTACTGGGTATTGGGTTAGTGTGTGTATAGTTTGGTGGGATTATTGTGTATTAGGTTAGTGTGTGTATAGTTTGGTGGGATTATTGTGTATTAGGTTAGTGTGTGTATAGTTTGGTGGGATTATTGTGTATTGGGTTAGTGTGTGTATAGTTTGGTGGGATTATTGTGTATTAGGTTAGTGTGTGTATAGTTTGGTGGGATTATTGTGTATTGGGTTAGTGTGCGTATAGTTTGGTGGGATTACTGGGTATTCGGTTAGTGTGTGTATAGTTTGGTGGGATTATTGTGTATTGGGTTAGTGTGTGTATAGTTTGGTGGGATTACTGGGTATTGGGTTAGTGTGTGTATAGTTTGGTGGGATTATTGTGTATTGGGTTAGTGTGTGTATAGTTTGGTGGGATTACTGGGTATTCGGTTAGTGTGTGTATAGTTTGGTGGGATTACTGGGTATTGGGTTAGTGTGTGTATAGTTTGGTGGGATTACTGGGTATTGGGTTAGTGTGTGTATAGTTTGGTGGGATTACTGGGTATTGGGTTAGTGTGTGTATAGTTTGGTGGGATTACTGGGTATTAGGCTAGTGTGCGTATAGTTTGGTGGGATTACTGGGTATTGGGTTAGTGTGTGTATAGTTTGGTGGGATTACTGGGTATTCGGTTAGTGTGTGTATAGTTTGGTGGGATTACTGGGTATTGGGTTAGTGTGTGTATAGTTTGGTGGGATTACTGGGTATTGGGTTAGTGTGTGTATAGTTTGGTGGGATTACTGGGTATTGGGTTAGTGTGTGTATAGTTTGGTGGGATTACTGGGTATTGGGTTAGTGTGTGTATAGTTTGGTGGGATTACTGGGTATTCGGTTAGTGTGCGTATAGTTTGGTGGGATTACTGGGTATTCGGTTAGTGTGTGTATAGTTTGGTGGGATTACTGGGTATTCGGTTAGTGTGCGTACAGTTTGGTGGGATTACTGGGGTACTTGGCTCATGTCTGGGTCTAGTTTGATGGGATTATTGTGGTATTCAGTTTGTTTGTAGATGTGCTTTGGTGGGAGTGCTGGTAGTCACTGTATCTTGAGTGATTTTGGAACAAACGCAAGATTTCGATCTAAATATTGGCAACTTTTCACAAAACTGTTCCAACACGCAGCTGACGAATGACATTGAATCTCTCTGGCAATGATGAATGATCACTAATTGTAGCACTGCTGATGAAACCATGCTTTGTCGACCTTGAAAGGTGAACACATTCAAAACGTTTAGAGGATGAGAAAGTCCTGTTTCAGCACGCCACAAAATGAAAGAGAGTAGTCATGCTTTGAAGAAAACCCACCTATTCTATGCTCAGGACCAACACTGGGAGCTTGCTAAGGGTGAGACCAGAGTTTGTTACCCAATTTACATCCACAGCACTCAACACCAGAAAGGAGACTTCAATACTGTGTACGTAAAACTGATTGCTTAATACCAATGCTGATTTGTAATCCCAACAAACTATACACACACTAACCCAATACCCAGTAATCCCACCAAACTATACACACACTAACCCAATACACAATAATCCCACCAAACTATACACACACTAACCCAATACACAATAATCCCACCAAACTATACACACACTAACCCAATACACAATAATCCCACCAAACTATACGCACACTAACCCAATACCCAGTAATCCCACCAAACTGCAAACACATTTTAATAAATACCTCTGTAATTCCATTAAATCCCACTAGAAGTTTTTTAAATTATGAAAGGTTTTGATAGAGTAGACACAGAGAGAATGTTTCCACTTGTGGGGAAGAGCATAGCTAGAGGCCATCAATATAAGATAGTCACCAAGAAATCCAATAGGGAATTCAGAAGAAACTTCTTTACCCAGAGAGTGGTGAGAATGTGGAACTTGCTACCACAGGGAGTGGTTGAGGCGAATAGTATAGATACATTTAAGGAGAATCTAGATAAGTACATGAGGGAGAAGGGAATAGAGGGTTATGCTGATAGAGTTAGATGAGGAAGGATGGGAGGAGGCTCGAGTGGAGCATAAACGCCGGCATGGACTGGTTGGGTCAAATGGTCTGTTTCTGTGCTTAATATTCATGTAATTTTATGCAAACTAGACCTGCACACTAACCATATACCCTCAATAATCCCAGCGAATCACATGCTAACCAAATAACCTAATCATTCCACCAAGATAGAGTTGCAAACTAACCGAGTACCCCAATGATTTCCCGAAAACAGACCCACACACTAAGTACTCACCAATAAGACCGGTAAAATTCAACTAAAATAAAACAGGGAACTATACAAAATACACCAACAAGCTTACCAAAATATATTAGTAAATCCAAACAATAATTCAGCAGCCAATTGATGAATATAAGCTTTTTTTAATATATTCAACATGACGACTGAGTTTTTAAAAAATTCGTTCCTGGGATGTGGGCATCGCTGGCAAGGCCAGCATTTATTGCCCATCCCTAATCGCCCCTTGAGAAGGTGGTGGTGAGCCGTCGCCTTGAACCGCTGCAGCCCGTGTGGTGAAGGTGCTCCCACAGTGCTGTTAGGGAGGGAGTTCCAGGATTTTGACACAGCGACAATGTATTTCCAAGTCAGGATGGTATGTGACTTGGAGGAGAACTTGGAGGTGGTGGTGTTCCCATGTGCCTGCTGCCCTTGTCCTTCTAGGTGGTGAAGGTTTGGGTTTGGGAGGTGCTGCCGAAGAAGCCTTGGTGAGTTGCTGCAGTGCACCTAACAACAACAACTTGCATTTATAGAATGCCTTTAAAGTAGTAAAATGTCACCAGCACCTTCTCAAGGGCAACAAGGGATAAGATGAGAACATAAGAACATAAGAAACAGGAGCAGGAGTCGGCCAATCGGCCCCTCGAGCCTGCTCCGCCATTCAATAAGATCATGGCTGATCCAATCTTGGCCTCAACTCCACTTTCCCGCTCTCTCCCCATACCCCTCGACTCCCCTGTAGTTCAAATGTCCGTCAATCTCCGCCTTGAATATATTCACTGACTCCGCCTCCACAGCTCTCTGGGGCAGAGAAGTCCAAAGATTCACGGCCCTCTGAGAGAAGAAATTCCTCCTCATCTCCGTCTTAAATGGACGGCCCCTTATTCTGAAACTATGCCCCCCTAGTTCTAGATTCCCCCACTAGGGGAAACATCCTCTCAGCATCCACCCTGTCAATCCCCCTCAGAATCTTCTATGTTTCAATAAGATCCCCTCTCATTCTTCTAAACTCCGAGGAGTATAGGCCCAACCTGCTCAACCTTTCGTCATATGTCAACCCCTTCATCCCAGGAATCAACCTAGTGAACCTTCTCTGTACTGCCTGGATGGACAATCAATGCCAGCGACTCCCACATCCCGAGAGTGAATTTAAAAGGAAAACATTGCTTGTGTGGTCAGCCTGGCGCAGTCCCATGCCGGGCGGTGCATCCAACAACTGAGCCCATTGGAGCACCAACGAAACCTCTTCACGGGGGGGTGGGGGGGGGGTGCAATCAGATTAGCAAAATGCCTCACCCGTGGGCAGCTGAAGGGGGAAAGTCCCAACGCTGAGGTTTTTTTTGTTGTTGATATTTTAAAGGGCAGGCCCAGCGGAAGCTGTTGTTACCCAAGAGCCTAACTCACGCCAGGCTTGTTAAAAGTATTGAGCGCTCGTAACTGAAAAAGGAAAGATTACTCAGACTGAAAGCGCCCAGTCTGCCTATTTCACGGGCTGCTATTATTTGGCCTCTTTATTTGGTGCCATGGGCACAAGGCGTCTGGTTCATTTCCCGGAACCGCTGTGACTCGCGTTTCTGCCACATGTTGGCAAGCTGCCAGCCTGCAACTGTTATAGAAACGCAGCGTTCTTCGGTACGAGGAATGACCGCCCCACTGTCTTAAGTTGCATTGCATTGATGAGCCTGTATAAAACCACTGGTTCGGCCTCAACTGGAGTACTGTGTCCAATTCTGGACACCGAACTTTAGGAAGGTTGTGAAACCCGGCACTAAGCTCATGGTCTATAGAGCAGCAGTGATACCCGCTGTGGTGAAATAAGTCTTATAAGTATATACCTTATTCTACCTGTGTATAGTTTCCTATTGTAATCTATTGTAACCCTGCTGTTTTCTTGGTTGGCCAGGAATGCTGATGTACTGTATACCACTCTGCTGTGCCATTGATTGTCCTGATCTGTTACTTCGCCCCTGGCTCCACCTCCTAGTTCACTTCTGAGAAGCTGGTCAAAAGGCTAACATGTGTGTTCTGTTCTGTCCAGTTCTAAGCTATTAAAAGCCAACTGTTTGAGTTATAACTACCAGTCTCTGTAGCTATTTAAGGTATATCACCCGCCCTCCTGTATGCTTCAGAGACATGGACCATGTACAGCAGGCACCTCAAAGCACTGGAGAGGTACCACCAACGCTGCCTCCGCAAGATCCTGCAAATCCATTGGCCAGATAGGCGCACCAACATCAGTGTTCTTGCTCAGGCCAACATCCCCAGTATCGAAGCTTTGACCACGCTCGATGGACGGGTCACATTGTCCGCATGCCCGATACGAGACTCCCAAAACTAGCGCTCTGCTCGGAGCTCCGACACGGCAAGAGAGCCCCAGGTGGGCAGAGGAAACTCTTCAAGGACTCCCTCAAAGCCTCCTTGAAAAAGTGCAACACCCTCACCGACACCTGGGAATCCCTGGCCCAAGACCGCACGGAGTGGAGGAGAGGATCCGGGAAGGCACCGAACACCTCGAGTCACTTCGCCAGGAGCAAGCAGAGGCCAAGCGCAGGCAGCGCAAGGAGCGCACGTCAACCCAAGCACCCCACCCACCCGCCCCTTCAACCACCGTCTGCCCCACCTGTGACAAAGACTGTAGGTCCCGCACTGGACTCATCAGTCACCTGAGAACTCATTTTTAATGTGGAAGCAAGTCATCCTCGGTTCCGAGGACTGCCTAAGAAGAAGAAGAAGAAGGCCTTCGAGAGAGGGCGCAGAAAAGATTTACCAGAACGGTTCCAGGGATGAGGGACTTCAGTTACCTGGCTAGACTAGAGAAGCTGGGGTTGTTCTCCTTTAGAGCAGAGAAGGTTGAGAGGAGATTTGATCGAGGTGTTCAAAATCATGAGGGGTCTAGAGAGAGTGGATAGAGAGAAACTGTTCCCATTGGCGGAAGGGTCGAGAACCAGAGGACACAGGTTTAAGGTGATTGGCAGAAGAACCAAAGGCGACATGAGGAAAAACCTTTTTACGCAGCGAGTGGTTAGGATCTGGAATGTACTGCCTGAGAGAGTGGTGGAGGCAGATTCAATCATGGCTTTCAAAAGGGAGTTGGATAAGTACCTGAAGGGAAAAAACTGCAGGGCTACGGGGAAAGGGCGGGGGAGTGGGACTGGCTGAAGTGCTCTTGCAGAGAGCTGGCATGGGCTGGATGGGCCGAATGGCCTCCTTCTGTGCTGTAACCATTCTATGATTCTATGACAATAGGGGCCCATTTTCAGCTTGTGCGCTCCTACCAAAACGAGTGGTCCGAAATCGTCGTGCATGATCCCCCTGAGACGTTCTCCCAGCGGCCAAAGCTCCGCGCGGCGAGGGCGCGACTAGAAAGTTGACCTTAACCAGCCTGACAACCGAAGTCCAGGGTCGCCAACTCTGGTTGGACGTCTCCCTGGAGGTTTCATCACCTGACCTCTTGCCTCCGACCGCCCCGCCCGGTCCAGCAGCCTTTCCTTCGCCATCTCTGCTATTTTTAGAACTAATAAAGCGTCCAAAGAAAATGAAGCACGATAGTCCGTTTATTTTTCATGATTTTTCTCCCGGGTGTTGCTCAAAGCAGCGCCCTGGAGCTTAACCTTCAATACCTGGGAGACTCCAGGGCCAATCCTGGAGGGTTGGCAACCCCATTGAAGTCCCACACGAGGGGCTGGATTTTCCAAGCCCCGAGGAGGCGGACATGGAGGCGGGACTGCCAGTAAAGTAGCAGAAAATGGGGGCGGATGGCAAACCCGCCCCCCAGCCCGCCTCCGTGCCCTTTTGCCAGGAGGCGGGAAGATGTGCTGTTTCGGGTCCCGTCTCCTGGAGCCGGGAAAGGCATTTAATCCTTTTAACTGCCTGTTAACAGGTAGTTAACAGGCAGAAAAAAGGGTTAGTGTCATTTTACCTTCAGAGGTGAAGGCTTCCTGACCTCGGAGAACGCCGCCGGGTTGGAGGAGACATGAAGGAGGTCTGCGGGGGTCGGAGGCACCTGGAAGTAAGATGTAGAGGTGAGTGATGGGTGCAAGTGTTGAGTGGTAAGTATGTAAGGTGAGTGATAAGTTTTAAAAAAATGTTCACTTACCTTGTTTTCTTCCTACAGCCTTCAGCTGCGCTGGATCGGGAGAGCGGACATCCTCCTTGTCGATTTCACAGACTGGCTGTTGGATCCTCCGAACCAACAGCCATCTGAAATCTACAAAGTTGAAAGGTTTGATGAGTCCTGAACACAAGGACTCGTCAAACTACAGAGAATGTCAGTGCTTGACAGCTTCACAGAGCTGTCAAATGCTGACATTTCTTCTTTCAAGAAGTCTTGACAGATAGCATGTCTGGGGAAAGTCCCTCTGGTTGGTCAGACGAGGACGGAGGCAGGACATTGACACGACAAACAG
This sequence comes from Somniosus microcephalus, assembly GCF_052327205.1. NCBI lineage: Eukaryota > Metazoa > Chordata > Chondrichthyes > Squaliformes > Somniosidae > Somniosus > Somniosus microcephalus. The sequence continues at coordinate 26,990,302 of NC_141017.1, read as the reverse complement.
CAGTCCCGTGGTGGCGTAGTGGTTATGTCACTAGACTAGTAAGCCAGAGGCTCAGTCAAATGCTCTGAGGATATGGGTTCAAATCCCACCACGACAGCTGGTGGTAATTTAAATTCAATTCAATTTAATTCTGGAATTAAATGTTAGTCTTAGTAATGGCGACCATGATACCATTGTCAATTGTTGCAAAAATCCATCTGGTTCACTAATGTCCTTTAGGGAAGGAAATCTGCCGTCCTTACCTGGTCTGGCCTACATGTGACTCCAGACCCACAGCAATGTGGTTGACTCTTAATGCCCTCTGAAATGGCCTAGCAAGCCACTCAGTTGTAAACAACCGCTACGAAAAACAATAAGAATAAAACCGGACGGACCACCCGGCATCGACCTCGGCACCGGAAACGACAACGGCAAACCCAGCCCTGTCGACCCTGCAAAGTCCTCCTTACCAACATCTGGGGGCTTGTGCCAAAATTGGGAGAGCTGTCAAGCAACAGCCTGACATAGTCATAATTACCGAATCATACCTTACAACCAATGTCCCAGACACCACCATCACCACCCTTGGGTATGTCCTGTCCCACCAGCAGGACAGACCCACCAGAGGTGGTGGCACCGTGGTATACAGTTGGGAGGGAGTAGCCCTGGGAGTCCTCAACATTGACTCAGGACCCCATGAGGTCTCATGGCATCAAGTCAAACATGGGCAAGGAAACCTCCTGCTAATTACCACCTACCGCCCTCCCTCAGCTGATGAATCAGTACTCCTTCATGTTGAACACCAATTGGAAGAAGCACTGAGAGTAGCAAGGGCACAAAATGTCCTCTGGGTGGGGGACTTCAATGTCCATCACCAAGAGTGGCTCGGTAGCACCACAACTGGCCGAGTCCTAAAGGACATAGCTGCCAGACTGGGTCTGCGACAGGTGGTGAGGGAACCAACAAGAGGGAAAAACCTACTTGATCTCGTCCTCACCAATCTACCTGTTGCAGATGCATCTGTCCATGACAGCATTGGTGGAAGTGACCACCGCACAGTCCTTGTGGAGACAAAGTCCTGTCTTCATGTTGAGGATACCCTCCACCGTGTTGTGTGGCACTACCACCGTGCTAAATGGGACAGATTTCAAACAGATCTGGCAACTCAAAACTGGGCATCCATGAGGCGCTGTGGGGCAGCAGCAGAATTGTATTCAACCACAATCTGTAACCTCATGGCCCGGCATATCCCTCACTCTACCATTACCATCAAGCTGGGAGATCAACCCTGGTTTAATGAAGAGCGCAGGAGAGCATGCCGGGAACAGCACCAGGCATACCGAAAAATGAGGTGTCAACCTGGTGAGGCTACAACACAGGACTACTTGCATGCCAAACAGCAGAAGCAACATGCGATAGACAGAGCTAAGCGGTCTCACAACCATCGGATCAAATCAAAGCTCTGCAGTCCTACCACATCCAGTCGTGAGTGGTGGTGGACAATTAAACAGTTAACAGGAGGAGGAGGCTCCAAAAATATCCCCATCCTCAATGATGGTGGAGCCCAGCACGTGAGTGCAAAAGACAAGGCTGAAGCATTTGCAACTATCTTCAGCCAGAAGTGCCGAGTGGATAATCCATCTCGGCCTCCTCCTGAGGTCCCCAGCATCACAGATGCCAGTCTTCAGCCCATTCAATTCACTCCACGTGATGTCAAGAAACGGCTGAAGACACTGGATACTGCAAAGGCTATGGGCCCTGACAACATTCCGGCAATAGTACTGAAGACTTGTGCTCCAGAACTAGCTGCGCCCCTAGCCAAGCTGTTCCAGTACAGCTACAACACTGGCATCTACCCGGCAATGTGGAAAATTGCCCAAGTATGTCCTGTCTACAAAAAGCAGGACAAATCCGACCCGGCCAATTACCATCCCATCAGTCTACTCTCAATCATCAGCAAAGTGATGGAAGGTGTCGTCGACAGTGCTATCAAGCGGCACTTACTCAGCAATGACCTGCTAACTGACGCCCAGTTTGGGTTCCGCCAGGGCCACTCAGCTCCTGACCTCATTACAGCCTTGGTCCAAACATGGACAAAAGAGCTGAACTCAAGAGGTGAGGTGAGAGTGACTGCCCTTGACATCAAGACAGCATTTTATCGAGTGTGGCATCAAGGAGCCCTAGCAAAACTGAAGTCAATGGGAATCAAGGGGAAAACTCTCCATTGGTTGGAATCATATCTAGCACAAAGGAAGTTGGCTGTGGTTGTTGGACGTCATTCATCTCAATCACATGACATCACTGCAGGAGTTCCTCAGGGCAATGCCCTAGGCCCAACCATCTTCAGCTGTTTCATCAATGACCTTCCCTCCATCATAAGGTCAGAAGTGGGGATGTTCGCTGATGATTGCACACTGTTCAGCACCATTCGAGACTTGTCAGATACTGACGCAGTCCGTGTCCATATGCAGCAAGACCTGGACAACATTCAGACTTGGGCTGACAAGTGGCAAGTAGCATTCGCACCACACAAGTGCCAGGCAATGACCATCTCCAACAAGCAAGACTCTAACCATCTCCCCTTGACATTCAATGGCATTACCATCGCTGAATCCCCCACTATCAACATCCTGGGGGGTTACCATTGATCAGAAACTGAACTGGACCAGCCATATAAATACTGTGGCTACAAGAGCAGGCCAGAGGCTGGGAATTCTGCGGCGAGTGCCTCACCTCCTGACTCCCCAAAGCCTTTCCACCATCTACAAGGCACAAGTCAGGAGTGTGATGGAATACTCTCCACTTGCCTGGATGAGTGCAGCTCCAACAACACTCAAGAAGCTCGACACCATTCAGGATAAAGCAGCCCGCTTGATTGGCACTCCATCCACCACCTTCAACATTCACTCCCTCCACCACCGGTGCACTGTGGCTGCAGTGTGTACCATCTACAAGATGCACTGCAGCAACTCGCCAAAGCTCCTTCAACAGCACCTTCCAAACCCGCGACCTCTACCACCTAGAAGGACAAGGGCAGCAGACGCATGGGAACATCACCACCTATAGGTTCCCCTCCAAGCCACACACCATCCTGACTTGGACCTGTATTGCCGTTCCTTCACTGTCGCTGGGCCAAAATCCTGGAACTCCCTTCCTAACAACATTGTGGGTGTACCTACACCATATGGACTGCAGCGGTTCAAGAAGGTGGCTCACCACCATCTGATGTGTTACTGTTGCGCGATGTGGGAGCCGGTGAACCCCATTGAGGCTTATGGTGATTACATCTGCGACAAGTGTTTGCTGCTAGAGGAACTCAAGTTCCATGTTATGGAGCTTGAGACCGAGCTTCAGACACTGCGACATCAGGGAGGGGGAGAAGTTCCTGGACTCTATGTTTCAGGAGATGGTCACACGTATGAAGTTAATTACTGCAGATGTAGTCCGTGGTCAGGGACAGGACGGTGTGACTACGAGTGAGGAAGGTACAGGGATCCAGGATGTAGTGTTGAAGGAGACGCAGCCCTTGTTCTTGTCCAGCAGAATCGAGGTTCTTACTCCCTGTGAGGGCGGGAGCGGGGACTGCAGGGAGGATGAGCAACCTGGCCACAGCACCGTGGTACAGGGGGCCATTCAAGTGGAGGGAGTAAAAAGAAATGTTGTAGTGGTAGGGGATAGTATCATTAGGGGGATAGATAGGGTTCTCTGCAGTCAAGAGCGGGAGTCCCGAAGGCTGTGTTGCCTGCCTGGTGCCAGGGTTAAGGACATCTCTTCTGGGCTGGAAAGAAACTTGGAGTGGGAGGGGGAGGATCCAGTTGTCGTGGTCCATGTTGGTACAAACGACGTAGATAGGACAAGGAAGACGGTTCTGTTAAAGGAGTATGAGCAGCTAGGGGTCAAATTAAAAAACAGAACCTCAAGGGTAATAATCTTTGGGTTATTACCTGAGCCACGAGCGAATTTGGCTAGGATAAATAAAATTAGAGAGTTAAATGCGTGGCTCAAAGGCTGGTGTGGGAGAAATGGGTTTTGCTTCTTGGGACACTGGCACCAGTACTGGGACAGGAGGGAGCTGTTCTGTTGGGACGGACTCCACTTGGCCAGTGCTGGGACTAGACTCCTGGCGAATCATATAACTAGGGCTGTAGAGAGGGCTTTAAACTAATTAGTGGGGGGGAGGTTTCTAGAGAGCAAATAATAGAAATGACAACAGAGAAGGTCATAGACTTAGGTAGCAGTGGGGGAATTAAAAAACAGAACGTGTCAGGAAGGGACAGAAGGTATGGAGTAAAAAGTAAAGTACTAAAAAGGGAAAAAACAGGAACTAAGTGTTACAAAACATATTTGAAAGTTCTTTATCTGAATGCACGTAGCATTCGTAACAAAATGAATGAGTTAACGGCACAAATAATGACATATGGGTATGATCTTGTGGCCATTACAGAAACATGGCTGCAGGGTGACAATGACTGGGAATTAAACATACCAGGTTATTTAACAATCAGGAAGGACAGGCAGGAAGGGAGAGGAGGTGGGGTGGCTATGTTAATAAAGGAAGGAATCACTATAATACAGAGAAATGATATTGGGTCAAAGGAGCAGGATAGTGAAACAGTTTGGGTAGCGATAAGGAATAATAAGGGGAAAAAAACACTAGGCCTCCGAACAGTTGCAACTCTGTTGGACGGAGTATTAATCAGGAAATAGTTGAGGCTTGTAATAAGGGAACAGCTATAATTATGGGGGATTTTAATTATCATATTAACTGGACAAATCAAATTGGGCAGAGCAGCCTTGAGGATGAGTTCATTGAGTGTATTAGGGATGGGTTTCGTGAGCAATATGTAACTGAACCGACCAGGGGGCAAGCAACCTTAGATTTGGTCCTGTGTAATGAGACAGGATTAATTAAAAATGTCCTAGTAAAGGATCCCCTTGGAATGAGTGACCATAACATGGTTGAGTTCCATATTCAATTAGAGGGTGAGAAGGTTGGATCTCAAACAAGCGTGCTGAGCTTGAATAAAGGAGACTATGAAGGTATGAGAGCGGAATTAATTAGAGTGGACTGGGAAAATAGATTAAAGGGTAAGACGGTACATGACCAGTGGTGTACATTTAAGGAGTTATTTTACAACTTCCAAAAAAAATATATTCCACTGAGGAAAAAAGGGTGTAAAAGAAAAGATAGCCATCCATGGCTAAGTAAAGTAATTAAGGATAGTATTCGACTAAAAACAAGGGCATATAAGGTAGCCAAATCTAGTGGGAGGATGGAAGATTGGGAAGTCTTTAAAAGACAGCAAAAAATAACAAAAAGATTGATTAAGAAAGGGAAGATAGATTATGAAAGTAAATTAGCAAAAAATATAAAAACAGACAGTAAAAGTTTCTATAGTTATATAAAAAGAAAAAGGGTGGCTAAAGTAAATGTTGGTCCCTTAGAGGATGAGACCGGGAAATTAATGGTGGGAAACATGGAGATGGCAAAAACACTGAACAATTATTTTGTATCAGTCTTTACAGTAGAGGACACTAAGAATATCCCAACACTGGACAAACAGGGGGCTCTAGGGGGGGAGGAACTAAATACAATTAAAATCACTAAGGAAGTGGTACTTGGTAAAATAATGGGACTCAAGGCGGATAAATCCCCTGGACCTGATGGCTTGCATCCTAGGGTCTTGAGGGAAGTAGCGGTAGGGATTGTGGATGCATTGGTAATAATTTTCCAAAACTCACTGGACTTAGCAAAGGTCCCGGCAGATTGGAAAACTGCTAATGTAACACCCTTATTTAAAAAGGGTAGTAGGCAGAAGGCTGGAAACTATAGACTTGTTAGCCTAACATCTGTGGTTGGTAAAATGTTAGAGTCCATTATTAAGGAGACAGTAACGGGACATTTGGATAAACATAATTTAATAGGACAAACTCAGCATGGTTTCATGAAGGGGAAGTCATGTTTAACAAATTTGCTTGAGTTTTTTGAGGAAGTAACATACAGGGTGGATAAAGGGGAACCAGTGGACGTAGTGTATTTAGACTTCCAAAAGGCATTTGACAAGGTGCCACACAAAAGATTATTGCTCAAGATAAAAAATCACGGGATTGGGGGTAATATTCTGGCGTGGGTGGAGGATTGGCTCTCTAACAGAAAGCAGAGAGTTGGGATAAATGGTTCGTTCTCAGATTGGCAACCAGTAACTAGTGGTGTTCCGCAGGGGTCAGTGCTGGGTCCCCAACTCTTTACAATCTATATTAACGATTTGGAGGAGGGGACCGAGTGTAACATATCAAAGTTTGCAGATGATACAAAGATGGGACGGAAAGTAGTGAGTGAGGAGGACATAAAAAACCTGCAAAGGGACATAGACAGGCTAAGTAAGTGGGCAGAGATTTGGCAGATGGAATACAATATTGGAAAGTGTGAGGTTATGCACTTTGGCAGGAAAAATCATAGAGCAAGTTATTATCTTAATGGCAAGAAACTGGAAAGTACTGTAGTACAAAGGGATCTGGGGGTCCTGGTGCACGAAACTCAAAAAGTTAGTATACAGGTGCAGCAAGTGATTAAGAAGGCCAATGGAATGTTGGCTTTTATTGCTAGGGGGTTGGAATATAAAAACAGGGAGGTATTGCTGCAGTTGTACAAGGTATTGGTGAGACCGCACCTGGAATACTGCATACAGTTTTGGTGTCCATACTTAAGAAAAGACATACTTGCTCTCGAGTCAGTACAAAGAAGGTTCACTCGGTTAATCCCGGGGATGAGGGGGTGGTCATATGAGGAGAGGTTGAGTAGATTGGGACTCTACTCATTGGAGTTCAGAAGAATGAGAGGCGATCTTATTGAAACATATAAGATTGTGAAGGGGCTTGATCGGGTGGATGCGGTGAGGATGTTCCCAATGATGGGTGAAACTAGAACTAGGGGGCATAATCTTAAAATAAGGGGCTGCTCATTCAAAACTGAGATGAGGAGAAACTTCTTCACTCAGAGGGTGGTAGGTTTGTGGAATTTGCTGCCCCAGAAAGCTGTGGAAGCTACATCATTAAATAAATTTAAAACAGAAATAGATAGTTTCCTAGAAGTAAAGGGAATTAAGGGTTACGGGGAGCGGGCAGGAAATTGGACATGAGTCTAGGTTCGGAATGGTCATGGCCCTGTGGGTAGTGGAGTGGGCCCAGGGGCCGTGTAGCCTTGTTCTGCTCCTACTGTGTTCTAATTCTGTGTTAGATTTCAGGAGATGGTTTTATTCCTGTTCCTGGCTGGGGTGGAGATCGCCTTTACAGAAGGTAAGTACTGTAGAAAATATAGGGACAGAGTGATCTCCTGGAAGAATTTCGATCGCCTAGATGGGTCGGAGAGGAATTTCCCAGATTTTTTTCTCCCAAATTGGCCATTGGGACTTCATCTGGTTTTTCGCCTCTCCCGGGAGATCACATGGGTTCGGGTGGATGCAGAGTGATAGAAGATTTGAGGTTAGGATCAGATCAGCCATGACCTTATTGAATGGTGGAGCAGGCTCGAGGGGCCGATTGGCCTACTCCTGCTCCTATTTCTTATGTTCTTATGTTCTTATGTTCTCAAGGGCAATTAGGGATGGGCACTAAATGCAGGCCTAGCCAGCGACGCCCACATCCCATCAATGAATAAAAAAAAACTTGTCACCATTCACAAAATCCAGCCCGAGGTGTTCGATGAGTGATTCTGGCAGCTTGCGCTGGTGTTCATTGTGGCTCTGGGAGTGGAGGGGAATGAGAGCGCTGGTTACAGAGTCGTTACTTGTAAGAGTTAGTTCGGCTCAACTACACAACCCTTGTCAATTATATCTTCAAAAGCCTTGGATATGCTTCTTCAACACTTGTGATTCCCTCAAGACTCCCGCAATTTACAGCAGTTTCTTTATTATTGCTCGCGACTGACAGGAACTTTGATGAAAGGTATGTTTGTGATTCCCATGCCAATCGCAAATGAAAGAAAAAGAAAGAATTGCATTTCTATAGCACCGTTCACGACCTCAGGACGTCCCAAAGCTCTTTACAGCCAATAAAGTACTTTTGAAGTGTAGTCACTGTTGTAATGTAGGAAACACGGCAGCCAATTTGCACACAGCAAGGTCCCACAAATAGCAACGTGATAAACCACCAGATAATCTGGTTTCAATGAGGGATATATCATTTTTTTATTTATTCGTTTATGGGATGTGGGTCTTGCTGGCAAGGCCAGCATTTATTGCCCATCCCTAATTGCCCTTGAGAAGGTGGTGATGAGCCACCTTCTTGAACCGCTGCAGTCCGTGTGGTGAAGGTACTCCCACAGTGCTGTTAGGGAGGGAGTTCCAGGATTTTGACCCAGTGACGATGAAGGATTGGCGATATAATTCCAATTTAGGATGGTGCATGACTTGGAGGTGGTGGTGTTCCCATGCGCCTGCTGCCCTTGTCCTTCTAGGTGGAAGAGGTCGCGGGTTTGGGAAGTGCTGCTGAAGAAGCCTTGGTGAGTTGCTGCAGTGCACCTTGTAGATGGTACACACTGCAGCCATGGTGCGCCGGTGGTGGAGGGAGTGAATGTTTAAGGTGGTGGATGGGGTGCCAATGACGCAGGCTGCTTTGTTTTGGATGGTGTTGAGCTTCTTGAGTGTTGTTGGAGCTGCACTCATCCAGGCAAGTGGAGAGCATTCCATCACACTCCTTACTTGTGCCTTGTAGATGGTGGAAAGGCTTTAGGGAGTCAGGAGATGAGATACTCGCCGCAGAATACCCAGCCTCTGACCTAATCTTGTTGCCGCATTATTTATGTGGCTGGTCCAGTTAAGTTTCTGGTCAATGGTGATGGTGAGGGATTCGGTGATGGTAATGCCGTTGAATGTCAAAGGGCGGTGGTTAGACGCTCGCTTGTTGGAGATAGTCATTGCCTGGCACTTGTGTGGCGCGAATGTTACTTGCCACTTATCAGCCCAAGCCTGAACGTCGTCCAGGTCTTGCTGCATGCGGGCATGGGCTGCTTCATTATCTGAGGAGTTGTGAATGGTACTGCACACTGTGCAGTCATCCTTCTCACACAAGTAAAGGTGATCTAATTGGCTTTCGACATGTCATCATGATTGACTATTAGAAAGGGAGGATTGCTGTACTTACGTTGGTGCTTTCTGATTTCAAAAGGCAAAAGAAAAAAGAAAAAATGAGCCCCAGGCAAAGGAGGCGTCTATTTCCCCACGACATTGCAATAACAAGGCATAAAATATGTTGATTCCTTTGAGACGGCTGCCAGAATTGTCACGCTAGATTCCAACTGCCACAATCAAGTAAAGTTACATTACCCATTCGCTTCCCCAGTGTCCGAATTTAACTCCGTGAGCCCCGCACTTCAGTCATGGGATACCGCCCAGCTACAAGTCCAGAAAGCAATCGCCGTTAACATCTGCATTCCATCAGTGCCGAAAAAAATGACACACCCAAATGTAAGGCAAAGACATTTAAATTTAAACTTTAAAAAATTTCGAGTGGACGGAGTGCATGTTTTACCTGCTAATGTCAATCTTCTGAAATTGAACATTCCCACATGTTCGGGATCTACTCTATCGAACACTCCCAGGCAATTATAGTATGGGTGTGGCAAGGTTTTTTAATTCATTCCTGGGATGTGGGCGTTGCTGGCAAGGCCAGCATTTATTGCCCATCCCTAATTACCCTCGAGAAGGTGGTGGTGAGCCGCCTTCTTGAACCGCTGCAGTCCGTGTGGTGAAGGTGCTCCCACAGTGCTGTTAGGGAGGGAGTTCCAGGATTTTGACCCAGTGACGCTGGGGGAACGGCCGATATATTTCCAAGCCAGGATGGTGTGTGACTTGGAGGTGGTGGTGTTCCCCATGCGCCTGCTGCCCTTGTCCTTCTCGGTGGAAGAGGTCGCGGGTTTAGTGAGGAGGACTTTGCAGGGCCTACTAGGGCTGGGTGTGCCTTTGTCATGTCCGGTGCCTAGGTTGATGCCGGGTGTTCTGTCTGGTTTTATTCTTTGTAGTGGTTTAGTGCATATAAGTGGCTTGCTGGGCTGTTTCAGAGGGCAGTTAAGAGTCAACCACATTGGTGTGGGTCTGGAGTCACATATCGGCCAGACCGGGTAAGGACAGCAGATTTCCTTCCCTAAAGGACATTAGTGAACCAGATCGGTTTTTACAACAATCCGGTAGTTAAACGGTCACCATTACTGACACTAGCTTTTATTCCAGATTTATTTAATTGACTGAATTTAAATTCTCCAGCTGCCGTGGTGGGATTATGATCATTAGTCCAGGCCTCTGGATTACTCGTCCAGTAACATAACCATTATGCTGCTGTTTCTGATAAAAGTTGCCTCCTTAATCCCCAATTATTTCAACTTGCCATTGCAGCCATCCTTTGGGAGTAACACTCTCACCTCTGAGTCACGAAGGTCGTGGGTTCAAGTCCCGCTCCAGAGACTTGAACACGTAATCTAGGCTGACACCCCAGTGCAGTGCTGAGGGAGTGCTGCACTGTCGGAGGTGCCGTCTTTCAGATGAGACGTTAAACCGAGGCCCCGTCTGCTCTCTCAGGTGGACGTAAAAGATCCCACGGCCACTATTTTGAAGAAGAGCAGGGGAGTTATCCCGGGTATCCTGGGGCCAATATTTATCCCTCAACCAACATAACAAAAACAAATTATCTGGTCATTATCACATTGCTGTTTGTGGGAGCTTGCTGTGCACAAATTGGCTGCTGCGTTTCCTACATTATAAAAGTGACTCCACTTCAAAAAGTACTTCATTGGCTGTAAAGTGCTTTGGGAGGTCCTGAGGTCGTGAAAGGTCCTTTATATCATTTTTTGATTCTAGACACAAAAGGCACCAAGGGGTATGGGGAGAGAGCGGGAATATGGTACAGGAAACTTTTTTTTATCCGGCACCGACGGGACCGACGTGGTGCCGGTTCATCAAAAATTCCGGATAACCGAACGCTATAGTAAAAGATAGGGAGAGCTGAGAGCTCCGTATAAAGCAACAAACCCTGTTGCTTAGCAACAGGTTCAGAACAATGGCCACAAGTTCCAAGCGTCTCTGTAGCTTAGCAACAGCTGCAGCCACACCCTTGCACAGCAACAGATCGAGGAAGGCAAGTACAATATGAAGTAAAACTTACCTGAACCTACTCCTGAATTTTGCCGGTTAACCGAGATTTCCGGTTATTTAGGTGCCGGTAAATCGAAAGTTTCCTGTATTGAGATAGAGGATCAGCCATGATCATATTGAATGGCGGGGCAGGCTCGAAGGGCCGAATGGCCGACTCCTGCTCCTATTTTTCTATGTTTCTATTCACACCAGCGGTTGACTGTAAGCTTCCCTCTGAAGTGTCATAGCAAGGCACTAAGTTCTATCGAACCCAGGGTAACCAGGCCTGGTCATCAACATTCCTGAGAAGGAATAAAAAAAATAAATGAGTGGCAAAAATGTAGGCTTTAGCTCAGTAGGGATAAGCGACCAAGAAGAAACCCCTGCTCTGCTTGTACTCAACCCTTTAGATGCCTGCAGCTCTTTAGACTCATTGCTATAGGATCATATTGCTTAGTTATTCAGTAAATGTATTTTAAGTGGCTGCTTGTGATTACCTCGGTTTTAGGGCAGAAAACCCTGAGCTGAGCAAGAGATGTAAGCGCAAAAAAAATAACCGGGTATATATTATTTTTTTTTTACAACCGGCCTCATCCCATTCGACCCTTCTGTTAATGTCCGTTCAATGATTATGCTCTTGCTATGTTAAGCAACGCCACAGTCACCTGGGCCACAGTCTCAGGATACGGGGTAGGACATTTAGGACTGAGATGAGGAGAAATTTCTTCACTCAGAGGGTGGAATTCTCTACCACAGAAGGCTGTGGAGGCCAAGTCACTGAATATATTTAAGAAGGAGATAGATAGATTTCTAGACACAAAAGGCATCAAGGGGTATGGGGAGGGAGCAGGAATATGGTATTGAGATAGAGGATCAGCCATGATCATATTGAGTGGCGGAGCAGGCTCGAAGGGCTGAATGGCCTACTCCAGCTCCTATTTTTCTATGTTTATATGTTTCCAACTCTCTTCCGACTCTTGAGCACATAATCTTGGCTGACACCCGGGTGTAGTCCAGAGGATGTGATGAGGAGCGATATAAATGCAGGCTCCTTTCTCCATTGCTAGGCTTTAGACCGTCAGTGCAGGGTTACAAACAATCGCTTGAGTGCCACTCATTTATCGTACAGTATCCCAAGAGGAGCAAGGTTCTGCCCTATCTGTTATTAACCAATGCGTTACAATGCCAGATGCAAGATACCATTTGATGAGTGGAAATTGTGACCCCAGCCATGTCAATAAAAAGCCACCCGGCTCTTTCAGCTTATTTCTGGCGCCCTATCTCCTGCGGCAAATGGCTAATATGTACAGGACCTTATCACACTGAAACACTTCAACATGCTTCACACGCAGTGAATCACTTTCGAAGTGCAATGGCAGTTGTTATGGAGACGAACGTGGCAGCCATTCTTTGTGCTCTTCGCAAACAGCCGCTAACAAATTAAAGGAAGGGTGTGCAAAGATCATTAGGGCCTATCGATGCTTCTCCTCTCCAGGGTCCTGCCCCACCCTCCTCAACCATTAGTGATCCTAACTCCTGGGGGGGAGGGGGAGGGGGTGAGGAGGAACAAAATATTAACCAATTTCTGAGATATTACTCCCTAATTGTAAAGGAGGATTGCTCCTCCAGTTCTGGCCTCTTGCGCATCCCCGATTTTCATCGCTCCAGCATGAGTGGCCGTGCCTTCAGCTGCCTCGGCCCTAAGCTCTGGAATTCCCTCCCTAAACCTCTCCGCCTTTCTTACCTCTCTTTCCTCCTTTAAGACCCCCCTTAAAACCTAACTCTTAGATCTGCCCTAACATCTCCTTATGTGGCTCGGTGTCAATTTTTGTCTGCTTATGCACGTGAAGCGCCTCGGGACGTTTTACTACGTTAAAGGCGCTATATAAATGCAAGTTGTTGTAAGACTATCTCACAATTTTCAGGAGAACATGGTAACCCGTGACCCATCACTAAGCAAACTTAACTCCCCCCCCCTCTCGATATATCTCAATGTCCTCTTGCCTCAGGATCTTGTCAAGTCCTTTCTTAAAGGACCGCAGAATTATTATCACACCGTTAAAAAGGTGCATGGGAGCGGTATATCACAGCCCAGTTGTATGATACATCTGGGCTGCCGCTCATGGGTTAAGCGATGTGTGGGCCTAACCTGGGCCAGTCCGATCAAATCAGGAATTGAAGGGTGGGCAATGGGTGGCAAGGTGGCACTGAAGAAGTGAAAGTCTTGGTTGTGGGACTGCACTCTGAGAATCTGGTTTAAGGGAATGTACTTTTGATTAAAACAGCTCTTGCTTTTTCTCTCTAAGTTGGATGTTCCTGTGATCTGAACGAGTGCCATCAAATATATCGCAAAACACAACCAAAATCAAAGTCACTTTTGTTTTATTGACATCTTCAATCAAAAGAGACAACTGATATAACTCAAACCAATAACGGATGTTTATTTGAAGACTGTGCATAATAATTCACAAAGGTCAAACTGGGAAAAGGCAAATTTTAAGATAGTTGTCAAGAAGTTCCTCGCATGAAGAGTCCACACTTCCAATGGACTTCTGGGCAGAGTACTGGAAACATATGTTGGCTGTCCTGATGAGGAGGACGATAGGTTTTTCGAGATGGGTGAGCTTAGATGGGCCAATGGATCTTCATCATCCTGTTTACTGTGTGGATCTTCTGAACTAGATCCATCTGAGGCGCACGCCATGTTGCAGAAGTCGAACTTGTGGAAAAACACCGCTGTCACTGTGACACAATCGAAACAGCACAAGTGACACAAGCAGTGTCCCACCAAAACCATCGGGTAGGGGGCAGATCAACACGGCGCTGAAGGGAAAACAGCGGGGCGTCCACTCTGGATTGAACAGCCGAAGCATGGTGAAGACTATATGCTTGACATGTTGGACATCCTGAGGTTGCAAGCAGAACTCGCCATTAGACGTTGCAACCTCAGGCTGGGGAACGTAAACACTGTTCTTTATAGAAACATAGAAGATAGGAGCAGGAGTGGGCCATTCGGCCCCTCGAGCCTGCTCCGCCATTTAATGAGATCATGGCTGATCATCCAAATTCAGTACCCTGTCCCTGCTTTCTCCCCATATCCCTTGATCCCTTTAGCCTCAAGAAATATATCTAACTCCTTCTTGAATATATTTAATGAATTGGCCTCAACTGCCTTCTGTGGTAGAGAATTCCACGGGCTGAAAATTCAGTAGGGTTAGCGCCCATTTTGCGGCGCTAGAGGGCCTAGCGCCGCAATGATAGCCGTTTCTGAAATTCACTTCGGCGCTGCCATCGGCGTTAGCCGGTTGCGCTGCGCCGGCACCGATGACGTCATCGGTGTGCGCAGTGTCCCGGTTGCCGTGGCAACGCGCCCGAACGCCGAAATTCAGTTGCGGCCGCCTCGCTCGTGGCAGCCGCAACTAAGACTCTGGCAACCGAGTCTTACACAAGTTAGCGCCAGCGCATTAAGGTCGCGCGGCGGCCGGCCGCTTTCCCGCCGGCCGCCTGCCCGCACCTCCCTCCCCGGACTCCTCCACCCCCCCCCCCCGCGGAACAGATGCGTCTGGCCTGCAAGCCCGGCACTTGTCCGAGGTGCCGGGCTCATTTTTGAAAAAATCAAACAGCCAGCGATCGGGTGAAGGCAGCGCCTCCTTAACGGGAGGAGGAGGCCTGCACTTCCCCAGCCTGCCGCACCGCATCGGGTGCCGCAGCGCCGGATTAGCGCCGCAATGCGGCACTCAGCGCCCATTGGGAGGCACTCACGCCCGCCAGTAGCGCCGGCAGCCGTCTGGGCGCGGCGCTACTGAATTTTTGGCGCGCGCAAGGGAATTAGCGCCGGCGCTAAATTTCCGGCGCTAAAGCCCTGGCGCGGCGTCAACTCAATTTCTAGGCCCACAGGTTCACCACTCTCTGGGTGAAGAAATTCCTCCTCATCTCAGTCCTAAATGGCTTACCCCTTATCCTTAGATTGTGACCCCTGGTTTTGGACTCCCCCGCCATCGGGAACATCCTTCCTGCATCTAGTCTGTCTAGTCCTGTTAGAATTTTATAAGTTTCAATGAGATCCCACGATTTAATTTTGCATACAGCAGTCTCTCCTGCCACTACCCCCCACCGCCTCCCCTCCAATATATTACAGAGCCTCGGTTCATCTGGCGAAAGCTACATTCAGAGTGAAGTTATTATAAACCAGCCTACCCTCTGACTCACCGTGCGCAATGCCAGGGGATGATCGGCCAGTTCATTCAAAAATAATCTGCCTCCATTCTAAACTTAGGGGGAAATAGTATGGCCCCAAATTCCCCCAGTTACTGGGCAACAAGGGTGTGCCTGCTTTTCTACGTAATGTGCTGATTAGTGGTGATTTCTGAGAATGCAATTGTGCTTGTGGGATTGTTGACGGCAGAGGAAAAACCGGGCCAAAGGTTCTCCCGTTTTTCATAAAGGGAAATTTCCCTCTCCCCAGTTGGAAGTTTGGCTGCAGCAATTTGAGTGTCTTCAATTGTGCAGCGGCAGGTTAGAAGTTTCAGACCCAGCTAATCCAGGCAGTGAACGTTCGGAGTCCCCAGTATCGTGACACCCTCCCCTTTAACATCATGGCATCATCGGTATGGCTGCTAATTTGGTCCAATAAATAGAGAGTTCGCTGGACTCCCGAGAGAAATGCTGGCGATAGCCAACTGTTTAGCCGTCAGTCAGTGCGGACAATGGCATACTGGAATCCAAAGAATCTTACAGCACAGAAGGAGGCCATTCAGCCCATCGTGCTTGTTCCAGCTCTTTGAAAGAGCTCTCCAATTAGTCCCACTTGTCTACTCTTTCCCCATAGCCCTGCATATTTTTCCTTTTCAAGTATTGGGGTTGTTGGGTGTGCAGAGGAGATTCACCAGGATGTTACCTGGGCTGGAGCGCTTCAGCTATGAAGAGAGACTGGACAGGCTGGGGTTGTTTTCCTTAGAGCAGAGAAGGCTGAGGGAGGACCTGATTGAGGTGTACAAAATTAGGAGGGGCATAGATAGGGTAGATAAGAAAGGAACTTTTCCCCTTAGTAGAGGGGTCAATAACCAGGGGGCATAGTTTCAAGGTAAGGGGCAGGAGGTTTAGAGGGGATTTGAGGAAAAACTTTTTCACCCAGAGGGTGGTTGGAATCTGGAACTCACTGCCTGAAAGGGTGGTCGAGGCAGGAACCCTCACAACATTCAAGAAGCATTTAGATGAGCACTTGGAACGCCATAGCATACAAGGCTACGGACCAAGTGCTGGAAAATGGGATTAGAATAGACAGGGCTTGATGGCCGGCGTGGACACGATGGGCCGAAGGGCCTCTTTCTGTGCTGTATAACTCTATGACTCTATTTATCCAATTCCCCTTTGAAAGTTACTATTGAATCTGCTTCCACCGCCTTATCAGGCAGTGCGTTCCAGATCATAACAACTTGCTATGTAAAAAATTCTCATTTTTTCTCTTGGTTCTCATGCCAATTATCTTCAATCTGTGTCCCCCGGTTACCGACCCTCCAGCCAGTGGAAACAGTTTCTCCTTATTTACTCTATCAAAAACCCTCATAATTTTGAACACCTCTGTTAAATCTTCCCATAACCTTCTCAGCTCTAAGGAGAGAAATCCCGGTTTGGCTCGCCTCTAATAAGCTAGATTAGATGTCGCAGCCAACAAACGTCGATGATAATTAATTCTGGCATCCTCTGTCGCTCTTCAGTGAAGTGGTCCCCCGTTGAAAGTGGTGCTCAACTCCTGTTCCTGCTGAACTGAGCCAGTGCATATGATATCAACTGATTATCAGCTCAGTAGGCACGGGAGGTGGAGTCCGTTTTGTCTTGTGAGCAGAGCCCAAGTGCCTCGGAGAAAATACACAGTTGGAATTTATCACGTGAAGTAATCATCGAATAAAACGTGAGGAACAAAACGCCCCAAAGCAAAAAGAAGAAGCATTGCAATTCTCTTATTGAAATCATTTAAATCCCTCCTGGCCACACCTCACCCTACCTGGAGTAGTTGAGGCAAATAACATAGATGCGTTCAAGGGGAAGCTAGATAAGCACATGAGGGAGAAAGGAATAGAAAGATATGTTGATTAGGTGAGATGAAGAGGGGTGGGAGGAGGCTCGTGTGGAGCATAAACACCGGCATAGACCAGTTGGGCCGAATGACCTGTTTAGCTGCTGTACATATTTTGTAATACTTTGCAATACCTCTATAATTTCCTTCAGCCCTAAATCCCCCTCCAAGAATTCTCAATTCCCCTGATTCCAGACTTTTGTGCATTCCCTCTCTCATTACCTCACCCTTGGCAGCCATGCTGGCTTCTACTTTCTGGGATTCCTTCCATCCCAAAATATCTCTCTCCTCGTTTAAAAGCCCTCTCATCTCTTTCGGTCACCCCCTCCTAATCTCTCCCTCCCTGGCTTGGCGTATAGTTTCCTTACAGCTATCGAGGGAGCGTCTTGGGACGTTTTAACGTTATGTGGGTGTTTTGCGATGATGAATTCCATATTACTAAGAAAATGCTGATCTAAAAAGGTGATCGAGTAGTGGGATACTGCTCAACGTAAAGGCAGAACATGGGAGTCATCTCAGCCAGATGGTCGGCAGAACATGGGAGTCATCTCAGCCAGATGGTCGGCAGAACATGGGAGTCATCTCAGCCAGATGGTCGGCAGAACATGGGAGTCATCTCAGCCAGATGGTCGGCAGAACATGGGAGTCATCTCAGCCAGATGTTCGGCATAACATGGGAGCCATCTCAGCCAGATGGTCTGAGGAACCACACGGGGAAAACCATAGAGTGAGTCAGCCCACAAACTACAGGAAACTCTTTGGTATCCGGCACCGACGGGACCAGGATGGTGCCGGTTGATTAAAAATCCCAGATGACGGAGAGGGTTATCTACCGAGGTTATTTTTAACAAACAAAAATAAAGAAATCAAGAAATGTGCAGTATACAGTAATTGGGTACTCACCTACAGAATGTTGTGTTAAATGGATGGTGGAAGATGCTCGATTAAGTACAGTGCTGCCAGTTGAGGGTAATCCATGACTCTTTAATTACTTAACAGTAAAACAAAACTTATACAGTAAACGACTGTATACAGCGCGGGAGAGTCAGACTCCTGTTATTGAAGTGTTCCGACTTCCGACAGCGCCAAGAAGCTGAGTAGTGGCAGTTTGGAGAACTACCCCCACTGACTAACTCGGCCACCGCAGGTGACTCGGACTCGGACTCGGCAACATTGCCGGTTATTGAGGTGTTGTTTTCGGTGTATGAATTTTGCCGGTTAATAGAGAATTCCGGATATTTTAGGTACTGTTTAAATGAGAGTTTCCTGCACTGGAGACTGGGTCCAATATTGGCGGTGGGGACAGGCCACTTGTCTGGGCTCTCAGTTGGGGCTTGGTTGGGGTTGACGTGGGGAGGAGCAACCTTTGAACTATGCAGAAAATATGCCGGGGTGGGGGGAATACTCTTTTAGGAAAACTGCGTGTTGCCTGGTGTTTTTTGATAGAAAATAAGCTCCAGATTGTAAAACAATAGCAGATTGTCTTCATTCAGCGTGATACCAGATTGTGACCCAGGAGAATGGCCGCTATCTTTCCCATAGTATTGAATTTGAAAGGTTCTGATGGCTTCTGTTTGATGGCCACTCTATTGTAGCTCTTCAAATCAGTCCAGTTGTACAGGTCAGGGAACATTGTTAATAAGGCTTGTAGATGCTGGTACAATTGTTAGCAGCCCATTTATATACAGCAAGGCCATACAAACAGCAGTGGGATAAATGACCAGGTAATGTGATTACAGCAGTGTTGGTTGAAAGAAAGAAAAGAAAGACTTGCATTTCTATAGCGCCTTTCATGACCACCGGACATCCCAAAGCGCTTTACAGCCAATGAAGTACTTTTGAAGTGGAGTCGCTGTTGTAATGTGGGAAACACAGCAGCCAATTTGCGCACAGCAAGCTCCCACAAACAGCAATGTGATAATGACCCCAGATATTCTGTTTTTGTTCTGTTGATTGAGGGATAAATATTGGCCGGGACACCGGGGATAACTCCCCCTGCTCTTCTTCGAAATAGTGGCCGTGGGATCTTTTACGTCCACCTGAGGGGGCAGACGTGGCCTCGGTTTAACATCTCATCCGAAAGACGGCACCGCCGACAGTGCAGCACTCCCTCAGCACTGCCCTGGGAGTGGGACTTGAACCCACAACCTTCAGGCTCATTGCAACAGTGACTACACTCCAAAAGTACTTCATTGGCTGTAAAGCGCTTTGAGACATCTGGTGGTCGTGAAAGACGCTATAGAAATGCAAGTCTTTCTTTTCTTTCGGAGGCGAGTGATGCCACCCACTGTTCCGCGGCAGACACTGCTGAGGAATAAATGTTGGCCAGAACTCCACCCTGCTCTTCTTTGAACAGAAAGTTCTAACAGGACTAGACGGACTAGATGCAGGAAGGATGTTCCCGATGGTCGGGGAGTCCAGAACCAGGGGTCACAGTCTAAAGATAAGGGGTAAGCCATTTAGGACTGAGATGAGGAGGAATTTCTTCACCCAGAGAGTGGTGAACCTGTGGAATTCTCTACCACAGAAGGCAGTTGAGGCCAATTCATTAAATATATTCAAGAAGGAGTTAGATATATTTCTTAAGGCTAAAGGGATCAAGGGATATGGGGGGAAAGCAGGGACAGAGTACAGGAAACTTTGGTTTATCCGGAGGTTGTATGGCCGGAAACTTTGCTCTAACGGCAGAAATCAGCAGCCGTTTTGGTTAGGTTTTTTTTCTTCTCTTAGCATTCTTTTAACAGGCAGGCTCTGGAAAGCGTCTTTGTAGCTTAGCAACAGCTTCAGAGACGCTTCCAAGGTACGGGCCGAGTGTTTACAAGCTGTTGCTGAGCAACAGTGTTTGTTGTCAAATATGGAGACTTTCATCTCCGTATGCTTCAACGTTAACTTTGCATGTCCGGCAGTTTTGATATATCGGCAACACGCCGGTCCCGTCGGTGCCGGATATCAGAACTTTTCCTGTACTGAGTTTGGATGATCAGCCATGATCTCATTAAATGGCGGAGCAGGCTCGAGGGGCCAAATGGCTTACTCCTACTCTTATTGTCTATGTTTCTATGTGCTGTGATTTTTTTTTTTACCCGAACAAGCAGACGGTTCAGCAGCTCATCTGAAAGTCGGCACCTCCGACTGCGCAGCGCGTCCTCAGTACCTCACTGTGCTGGAGGGGGGCTTGAACCCACAACCTGCTGACTCGGAAGCAGATGCATCAACATTGAGCACGGCTCTCAGAATCAGTCCCCGGTTGGTCTCAAAGGGCCATTGTTGGGGGGTCCTTGGGCCGTGAATAGTCCGTTGGCTCCAGCAGCCTTGGCCTGCCGCTTATAAATGAACCACAGAAGCCGGATGAAGCTCGTGGCAGGAGAGAGGAAAATACGCAGAACAAACAGGAAACCCGGAAAGAAAAATGAATTTTTAATTACACTGCTAATGCCTCGCCAGAAGCAGTAACAGTCACCGCAGAGAAAGATCGGTGCCTAGTTTAAAAAAAAACCTTTTCCATGTCAGATTATTGTCTCAGCTCCACTTACACCACACACGATGATGTCAGTTCTTCAAACGGCAGCTTAACTCCCCTCGAGTAAAATAAAAATAGAAAACGTTGGAAAAGCACAGCTCGCCTGCCAGCAACAGTTGTGTGCTTGTGATCGAGACTCCAATGCTACGCTCCAAAATTTTAACCCTTCTTTGCTCCCGTCGCACGCTGCTGGGATCTCTGTGCTGCATCTCCAGCGTTTTCTGCGCTTGTTCAGTCTTTGCGGTTTCACTTTTTCAACTGTGTCGTCAGCTGAAACAAGTTTACCTCAGCACGTTTTAATCCATGTTAGAAAGGACGTGGCATAGCCTGCTTAGAACATAAGAACATAAGAAATAAAAGCAGGAGTCAGCCGTACGGCCCCTCGAGCCTGCTTTGCCATTCAATAAGATCATGGCTGATCATCGACCTCAATTCCACTTTCCCCGCCCGATCTCCATATCCCTTGATTCCCCGAGAGTCCAAAAATCTATCAATCTCAGCCTTGAATATACTCAAAGACTCAGCATCCACAGCCCTCTGGGGCAGAGAATTCCAAAGATTCACAACCCTCTGAGTGAAGAAATTTCTCCTCATCTCAGTCCTAAATGGCCGACCCCTTATCCCGAGACTATGCCCCCTAGTTCTAGACTCTCCAGCCAGGGGGAAACAACCTCTCAGCATCTACCCTGTCAATCCCCTTCAGAATCTTGTATGTTTCAATGAGATCACCTCTCATGCTTCTAAACTCCAGAGAGTATCGGCCCATTCTACACAATCTCTCATCATAGGACAGCCCTCTCATCCCAGGAATCAATCTAGTGAACCTTTGTTGCACCGCCTCCAAGGCAAGTACAGGAAACTTTGTGGTATCCGGCACTGACGGGACTGGCATGTTGCCGATCTATCAAAACTGCCGGACATACAAAGTTAATGTTGAAGCATACGGAGGTTTTCATCTCCGTATCTGACAACAAACACTGTTGCTTAGCAACAGCTTCTAAAGAGTCGGCTGCAGCTGCAAGCGTCTGTAGCTGAAGCTGTTGCTATAGCTACAGACCTTGCAGTGGCTGACTGGGAAAAAAAAAGAACGAGATCTAAAAAAACTTACAGAAAACGGCTCCTGATTTTTGCCATTAGATCGAGTATTCCGGACATACAACCTCCGGATAAACCAAAGTTTCCTGTATATCCTTTCTTAGATAAGGAGACCAAAACTGTGCACAGTGCTCCAGGTGTGGTCTCACCAAGGCCCTGTACAATTGTAGCAAGCTGGAGGTGTAGTAGGAGTCTTCTTAAATAAATGATCACTTAAGTGCAGGGTAACATACAGGCAGAACAAAGTTCGCTTTCCCTAAACCTCTCCGCCTCCCTCTCCTACTTTAAGACGCCCCTTAAAACCTACCTCTTTGACCAAGCTTTTGGTCACCTGCCCTTATATCTCCTTTAGTGGCTCAGTGTCAAATTTTTTGTCTTATAGTACTACTGTGAAGCGCCTTGGGACGTTTAACTACATTAAAGGGGCTATATAAATACAAGTTGTTGTTATAGTACCTTATCAGGTACTCAGGACATCCCAAAGTGCTTGGCTAATGGATTACTTGAAGTACAATTACTGTTGTTATGTAGGTAAATGTGGCAGCCAATTTGCACAAGAACAGGTCCCATAAACAGCACATGAAAAGATAAAAACAAAAGCAAAATACTGCAGATGCTGGAAATCTGAAATAAAAACAGAAAATGCTAGAAATACTCAGCGGGTCAGGCAGTGCCTGTGGAGAGAGAAACAGTTAACGTTTCAGGTCGATGACCCTTCGTCAGAACTGGAAAAAGCTGGAGATGGAACAGGTTTTTAAGCAAGTGCAGGGGCAGGGAGAGGGGGGGAGAGGAGGAAAGAACAAAAGGGAAGGTCTGTGATAGGCTGGAAGGCAGGAGAGATTAAATGACAAAAGGGATGATGGTGCAAGGCAAAAGGAGAGGTAATGGGACAAGTTAAGAAACAAAAGATGGCTCTAGATGAGGTGTAAATGGCGATGGCAGAATGAAAGACAGCTGCCATGTGGGAGAGAGAACTAAAATGGAAAAAAAAAATAGGGGCCGAGGTTATGGTCTGAAATTGTTGAACTCGATGTTGAGTCCAGAGGGCTGTAAAGTGCCTAATCGAAAGATGAGGTGCTGTTCCTCGAGCTTACACTGAGCTTCATTGGAGCAGCGTAAGAGGCCGAGGATGGTGAGGTCAGAGTGGGAGTGAAGCGGAGAATTAAAATGACAGGCAACCGGAAGCTCGGGGTCACCCTTACGGACTGAACAGAGATGTTCCGCAAAGCGGTTACCCAATCTGCGTTTGGTCTCCCCAATGTAGAGGAGACCGCATCGTGAGCTGCGAATACAGTATACTAGATTGCAAGAAGTACAAGTAAATCGATGAGAAGATAATCTGTTTTTGGTAGTTTTGGTTGAGGGATAAATATTGGCCAGGACACCAAGGAGGATGTTGGCCAAGACATAAGAGAAGTCCAAAAGCAAAATACTGCGGATGCTGGAAATCTGAAATATAAACAGAAAATGCTGGAAACACTCAGCAGGTCAGGCAGCACCTGTGGAGAGAGAAACAGAGTTAACGTTTCGGGTCGATGACCCTTTGTCAGAACTGGAAAAAGCTGGAGATGGAACAGGTTTTTAAGCAAGTGCGGGGGCAGGGAGAGGGGGGAGGGGAGGAAAGAACAAAAGGGAAGGTCTGTGATAGGCTGGAAGGCAGGAGAGATTAAGAGACATTAAGAGAGATTAAGAGATGGTGCAAGGCAAAAGGAGATGGTAATGGGACAAGTTAAGAAACAGAAGATGGCTCTAGATGAAGTGTAAATGGCGATGGCAGAATGAAAGACAACTGCCACGTGGGAGAGAGAAAAAAAAACTTAACTTCTCCCAGTTCTGACGAAGGGCCATCGACCTGAACCGTTAACTCTGTTTCTCTCTCCACAGATGCTGCCCGACCTGCTGAGTGTTTCCAGCATTTTCTGTTTTTATTACATAAGAGGAGTCCCTTCTCTTCTTCAAACAGTGCCGTGGGATCGTTAGTTCTACATCAACAGGCAGATGGGGCCTTGGCTTAACGTCTGATCCAAAACGCAAGACCTTTCTCAGTGTCGTACTGAAGTGCCATTCTAGATTGTGAGACCGAATCCATAGTGGGACTATGAACCCACAACCTTCATGGCTGAAAGGGCCAGAGTGTTACCAACTGAGTCAAGGCTGAGACACTGCATTTATACAATGGGTTCAAATGGCGTCACATACTGAGAGAACACAATGTTGCATAGACCTCAACCTGTGTTACGACCTTGAATTGTACGCCAGCTCTATGTGTTAGAAACAGGTGGAGCCTGCCCACTTTCACACTCAGTGAGATTATCGCTGTCGTACCGTGGGGTATGATGAAATGACGTTAAACTTTTATTGAATGGATGGATCAAATGGACTCCTTTAGCTGTATTTATCTTATGATCTGAACTGCAATAATATTGTGTTTCATTGCACACCCTCTATATACTATAGGAAGACAGCTTTCTGTGTGTATATTACAGCGAATAGCAGCCCCTGTATATATTATAGGGAATAGCACACACTGGGGGGTCAATTGGTTTTGGGGCAATAGTATCGGATCAGTGGCCCCTTAAACATCTCTCCTGATTTTAATTTCCATTGAAGTCAAAGTCCACTGTATATATTATAGGGAAAAACACACACTGCATGTATTATTGAGGAAGACCCTATACATTTTTCAGAAGAATACAAGACCACACATCTATTAATATTTGTATGGAGTGGCAGACCCTGTATGTATTAAAGGGAATGGTAGATCCTGTATGTTTTAAAGGGAATGGTAGTGTATGTATTAAAGGGAATGGTAGTGTACGTATTAAAGGGAATGGTAGTGTATGTTTTAAAGGGAATGGTAGTGTATGTATTAAAGGGAATGGTAGTGTATGTATTAAAGGGAATGGTAGTGTATGTTTTAAAGGGAATGGTAGTGTATGTATTAAAGGGAATGGTAGTGTATGTATTAAAGGGAATGGTAGTGTATGTTTTAAAGGGAATGGTAGTGTATGTTTTAAAGGGAATGGTAGTGTATGTATTAAAGGGAATGGTAGTGTATGTATTAAAGGGAATGGTAGATCCTGTATGTTTTAAAGGGAATGGTAGTGTATGTATTAAAGGGAATGGTAGTGTATGTTTTAAAGGGAATGGTAGTGTATGTTTTAAAGGGAATGGTAGATCCTGTATGTTTTAAAGGGAATGGTAGTGTATGTTTTAAAGGGAATGGTAGATCCTGTATGTTTTAAAGGGAATGCCAGACCTTTATGGCATTGTCAACATTCTCCTCGGTGTCCTGGACAATATTTATCCCTCAACCAACACCACATTAAACAGATTATCTGTTCATTTGCTGTTTATGGGACCTTGTTTTGCTTATTAAAGGGAACGGTAGGCCCTGTGGATATTAAAGCAGGCCCGGTGGATATAACAACAGACCTGGCATTTTATTCAATCTCATTAGTTACTCATTCGGGGGCCAACTGATCGGGGACTTTCATTGTCTGTGCGATGCTGTGCTATAACTGGGAGCTGATAGGGGATAGGGGAGCTCAGTTTAACTGTGTGTGTATTCAGTTGGTTGATTTATAACACTGAAAAGGTGATCCTATCAGAGAATCCCTTTGGGTGAGGGGCCTTACCTGGGTCCAACCAGAATGCGGGAGTTACTATCACACCTGGTTTGTCCATTATTACCTCACTCCATCATTTTCTCTTCCTGTGGAGTTTCCGCATCTCGCTGTGAACTTCCCTTATACGTGGTAACATGTTCACAGACCCTTCCATGGCCTGGGCCGCATTCTTTTTCGTGTGAGGTGAAAGGTTTTTTTTTTCGCTGAGTGCTGAGATAAGCCTTCATAAAAGTGATAACGCAACAAATCTCGTCCGCACTGTTGAAAGACAAGTTGTCACTTGTAACATCTAAAAGGACTGCGGCCAACTCTTTTCAAATTACAATGTGGAAGAGGAGCAAGGGGGAGCAATCTCTCTTCTGAAATCCAAGGAGGGTAAGAATGGAGGCAGTTCCTTAGCAACACAGAGCCGAACAGCGCGTTAAGGGAGGTACTGAAGAAAGCTGTTTGATTTATTTCGCGCCTTATCGCATCGTCCAGAAACTCTTCCCACACAAAGAATTGCTTCGAAGCTCGACGCTCTGCAGGCAAGTGCCGCGGCCACGTTGGCGCACAGCAAGATCCCATAAACAGCAACGAGGCGAATGCTGTTCGCTGGTGTTGGTTGAAGGAGGAATGTTGGCCAGTGCACTGGGAGGACTCCCTGCTCATGTTCAGAATAACCGCCACGGCATCTTTAACATCCACCTGGACCACCGGGCAGGGTCTCGGTTTAATGCTGTAATCCAGAGGAGAGCGCCTCCAACAAAGCAGCACTCCCTTAGAAGGGCAGAGAAGTGTCAGCTTTGATTATGCACTTGAGCTTGAACCCGTAACCTTACGACTCAGAATAGTGTGAATCGTGCATCTTACCTGGCTGAAGGGAATCCCCAATATAAATCAGCAAGAGCAAACCAATCCCTGCCCTGTCCAGAAGATGAAACATAGAAACATAGAAACAGAGAAGATAGGAGCAGGAGTAGGCCATTCGGCCCCTCGAGCCTGCTCCGCCATTTAATGAGATCATGGCTGATCATCCAAATTCAGTACCCTGTCCCTGCTTTCTCCCCATATCCCTTGATCCCTTTAGCCTTAAGAAATATATCTAACTTCTTGAATATATTTAATGAATTGGCCTCAACTGCCTTCTGTGGTAGAGAATTCCACAGGTTCACCACTCTCTGGGTGAAGAAATTCCTCCTCATCTCTGTCCTAAATGGCTTACCCCTTATCTTTAGACTTTGACCCCTGGTTCTGGACTCCCCGACCATCGGGAACATCCTTCCTGCATCTAGTCTGTCCAGTCCTGTTAGAATTTTATAAGTTTCAATAAGATCCCCTCTCATTCTTCTAAACTCCAGCGAGTATAAGCCTAATCGACCCAATCTCTCCTCATACGTCATTCCTGCCATCCCAGGTATCAGTCTGGTGAATCTTCGCTGCACTCCCTCCATGGCAAGAACATCCTTCCTCAGATAAGGCGACCAAAACTGCACACAACTGCAAAAGATGCTGGCACATTGGGACCATGGTTTCACGGGTGCCAACAGTACTCGGCCCAAGTGGCATTCTTCATGTCTGAACCTAGCCGGTGAGTGTTGGTGGACTATGGCAACTATGGGGGGGGGGTGGGGTGGGGGAATTCTGCCATCATCCAACGTCCACCAACACATACTTACCAAGAGTGGGGGGGGACCCCTAGATAGTTTCCCCTCATGGCTTAGGGACAGCGAAGCCAATTGTATTGACCACCATAGTCCTGGCCGAGATCAACCATCTCAACAAAGACCAGGGATCAGACCTGGCACCAAACCTTGAATGGGTGTCTTCAACATCACGGTCAACTCGACGTTGCTGCCCCCCCTTGCTCAGAACGAGCTATTCCACTGATGATGTCAAGGGCTGAATTGCAGCTATTCTTCACGGAATACTTCACACGAGGGGGAGGGTGGGTGGGGGACAAGATCTTGAGAATAAAGCTTCTCAGCAAGGGTTGGAAGATTTTGAATGTTTCAACACTTGGATTTAACAAAGGGGGCCCAGCAGCCGACTGGATACCTGGAGTATGTTGTGATGCCCAGGATATTCTTACTGGCCCTTTCAGGATGTTCAATAGCTCCTATCTACTGCCCCACCCCCACTTTGTTGGTGGAGGAAAGTGAAACCAAATGTGTGTGGACATGCAGAGTAAAGGGTGCAAGCCACAAAATGTTTTTTTAAAATTACTATTTTACTACAAAATATAAACGCAGGAGACATCATCGCTGTGAGCTTGGGGGTGGGGGGGGGTTTCTACTCTAAAGCAGGCTCAGGTCCAAACGTAGGCCTCTGCTAACGCGCTCTGTCAACACGAAGAGCTGACAGATAACGGTAGGCCTGCGGAATGCTGCGTACTGGAGAAATATCAACATTCCCTGCTCACACAACACAAGGGTTGGTTTGGCCTTTGGCCCATCGGCAGGAAGAGAGAAATTTCAGGTGCTTGAATGAACCAGAAGATAAAACAAAGGAGACTTCCTCTGAGGCAACAGCTGTGAGTCTGTGAAAGGAACGGTAACCCTTTGGGTACCAGCACTGTTTGACTTCCACACCAGAGTAAAGGGAGATCACAGCTCAGAATTGAAATGCTACATAAATGGGGGTGGCGGGGAGGTGAGGGGTGGGGGTCTTTCTGGAGTATTGTGAACAGTTTTGGTCTCCTTACTTAAGGAAGGATATACTTGCCATAGAGGGAGTGCAACAAAGGTTCACCAGACCGGTTCCTGGGATGGGGGGATTGTTCTATGAGGAGAGATTGAGTAGACTAGGCCTATATTCTCTAGAGTTTAGAAGAATGAGAGGTGAGCTCATTGAAACATACAAAATTCTTACAGGGCTTGACAGGGTAGATGCAGGGAGGATGTTTCCCCTGGCTGGGGAATCTAGAACCAGGGGTCACAGTCTCAGAATAAGGGGTCGGCCATTTAGGACTGAGATGAGGAGAAATTCCTTCACTCAGAGGGTGGTGAATCTTTGGAATTCTCTACCCCAGAGGGCTGTGGAGGCTCAGTCGTTGAGCATATTCAAGACAGAGATCGATAGATTTTTGGATATTAAGGGAATCAAGGGATATGGGGATAGTGCGGGAAAGTGGAGTTGAGGTAGAAGATCAGCCATGATCTTATTGGATGGTGGAGCAGGCTTGAAGGGCCGAATGGCCGACTCCTGCTCCTATTGCTTATGTTCCCTCCCCCCATTTTATACATCTCTCTCTAAGCTTCTCTGTAGTTGAGAGGCTTGATGGGCTCAAGCTCCCAAGTCTCTGTCAATACTCTTCTCCAATCTATCTGCTGGAATATGAGGACGGATAGCCTGGGATGACCTGCATTTTGACTTTTTATTGCTTCTCTCCATGAGGTGAAGCCTCACATCCTCTCCTTGGCTCTTCCTTGTGATGAAGAATGAGGAACACGGTGGCATAGTGGTTAGCACTGTTGCCTCACAGCACCAGGGACCCGGGTTCGAATCCGGCCTCGGGCGACTGTCTGTGTGGAGTTTGCGCATTCTCCCTGTGTTTGCGTGGGTTTTCTCCGGGTGCTCCGGTTTCCTCCCACAGTCCAAAGATGTGCGGGTTAGGTTGATTGGCTATGATAAATTGACCCTTAGTGTTAGGGGGATTAAATATGTGGGGTTATGGGGATAGGGTGGGATATGTGTTGGTGTAGGGGTTACGGGGATCGGGTGGGATATGTGTCGGTGCAGGCTCGATGGGCCGAAATGGCCTCTATCTGCACTGTGGGGTTTCTGTGATTTCTGTGATTTCTGTGACCTTGGCGATGTGTGAAATTACAGGAACGGATCTAGCTCCCCTTTCTGTGGCGCAGTGCATTGCAGATCCAGCATACTGCCCTGCAGTGCTGCCTAAATATGAAAGGCATGCCTTCATATAGTACCTTATCATGTCTCCCAGGAACATCTCAAGTGTAGTGACTGTTGTTAGGCAGCCATTTTGTGCAGAGGGAGATCCCACAAAAGACAGTGAGATGAATGACCACTTCATCTGTTTTTTGGAGTGCTGGTTGAGAAAGAAATGTTAGCTAAGAGGACCTCCTGCTCGTCCTCAACTAGCAACACGGAATCTTTAACATCCCCCTGAATGGCTAGGGGAAGCAATCTGGGCCTTGGTTTAATGACATCTGAAGGACAGCCCTGCTAAGAGTTCAGCTCTCGCTCTCTCTCAGTACTATGCTGGGGTATCACCTTAGATTATGTGCTCAAGTCCTGGAGTGGGGCTTGAACCCACAATCTTCTGACTCAGAGCTGAGCGCATGGCCAACTCTGCCAACCTGCTCATTTAAATGAAATATTAAAGAAAGAAAGACTTGCATTTCCATAGCGCCTTTCACGACCACTGGACGACCCAAAGCGCTGTACAGCCAATGAAGTACTTTTTGAAGTGCAGCCACTGTTGCAATGTAGGAAACACGGCAGCCAATTTGCGCACAGCAAGCTCCCACAAACAGCAATGTGATAATGACCCAGATCATCTGTTTCAGTGATGTTGGTTGAGAGATAAAATATTGGCCCCAGGGCACCGGGGAGAACTCCCCCTGCTCTTCTTCGAAACAGCACCACGGGATCTGGCGTAAGAAAACTACTCGGCACTTGGTCTAAGCGTTAAACAAAGCTTTAATCAACTGTTTTACAACATGGAGGTCTAGTTGTGTCCTTCACTAGTTCCTGTTAAGAATGTCCTGCACAAGCTGGGCCCGTGCCCGAGCATTTATACTCTCCCTGGACAGCACCACCTGGAGGCCGCTCAGTATTATTTCATAAGTCTTTCTTTCATGAATGACTGATTCATGTCAGGATCATTTACACCCACCTGAGAGAGCAGACAGGGCCCCGGTTTACCGTCTCATCCGAAAGACGGTCTCCTCCGACAGTGCAGCGCTCCCTCAGCACTGCACTGGGAGTGTCAACCTAGATTTTTGTGGTCAAGTTTCTGGAGGGGGACTTGAACCCACAATCTTCTAGTCTCAGAGAGCAAGGGTGCTGCCCACTGAGCCACAACTGACACACGGCCACATATTGTAATGCAGGAAACGTGGCAGTCAACACCACTGTCAAAAAAACTCTCTGCTGCTGTCCTGGCACATTGCTCACCAGGGAAATCGCACTCTATGTCTGAAGCTATATCTCCTGTAACGTAACATTTTACATTCTTTTAATTTTTATTATTTTATTAAACAGATATGGACCAGAAGAGACATCTGCAGGCCATGTAACTGGTCCCAGAGGAGATGCACTCCTCTGTCTCTTATAACCTTCAATCCCTTTTCTCTGCCAAATAGCTAGCGAGTCCCCCTTGGGCCTGTCCACTGCCACTGACTCCTCAGGTGGTCTTTTCCATACATTCGGCACCTTCTGCGTAATTAAAACTTCAATTTCAGAGACTTCAGCACATAATCCAGGCTGACACTCCCAGTGCCAGTGCTGAGGGAGTGCTGCACTGTTGGAGGTCCTGTCTTTCGGATGAGATGTTAAACTGACGTCCCGTCTGCTCTCTCGGGCGGATGTAAAAGATCCCACGGCCACTATTTCGAAGAAGAGCAGGGGAAGTTATCCCCGGTGTCCCAGGTCAATATTTATCCCTCAACCCAACATCGCTGAAACAGATTACCTGGTCATTATCACATTGCGGTTTGTGGGATCTTGCTGTGCGCAAATTAGTTGCCACGTTTCCCACATTACAACAGTGACCGCACTTCGAAAAGTACCTCATTGGCCGTAAAGCACTTTGGGACGTCCTGAGGTCGTGAAAGGCGCAAGTTCTTTCTAAAGTATCTGGTCACCTTCCCTCTCTGCTTGATTATCATGTGCCCTTGTCGTAGATAAGATAATAGATGGGTTGAACCATTTGACTTGAGGAGTGGTGGGGGGGGCTTGACTTATCGGTTGTCCTTTGGGATCTTCTCATCCTGAAGTCCTATTGAATACGTCCATTTGACCACCTCCGTCCAGCGCCGCCGTCAGAAATCTCTGTCCCATTAGCAGCCACCTGACAAGACAAGAACTCTGACCAAAAAAACAGTTACCCATTGGTTCATGACTGGATGATCACGCTAACGGAGTTGGAATGCCCGCCGACGGTTTCAGCGGCTGGCCAGCGAGTCTCTCTTCTCGTTGACTTTGGCCCGAGAGATGCGGAACTTAGCCACTGTGAACAAGGAGACGATTACAGCTCTGTTCACAAGTTAGCTAAGCCCTGTACCGCAGCGGGCTGGCGAGAGAGAGAGAGAGAGAGAGAGAGAGAGAGAGAGAAAGAGAGAGAGAGACAGACTAATAATAACCAGCCCCAGGACAGTGACATCGTAGCACAGAGAATTCGACCCAACACAATTGTCACTAAGCAAAAGGAAAAATATCTGACATATTGGGCAGAAACAACAAAAACCCAAAACAAACTCAATTGCTACTTGGCCCTAAACAGACAATACAACATGGCTGAATACCTGACCACGGTAAAAGATAGCAAATTGAGAAAAACCTTGACTATGTACAGACTTAGTGAGCATAGCCTGGCCATCGAAAAAGGCAGACACAGGCAGACCCGGCTGCCAAGAGAGGACAGGATATGCTCTCACTGCAGTCAGGGAGTGGTGGAGACAGAGATGCACTTCCTCACAGCTTGTGGAAAATATCAGGGCATAAGGGGGAATTTCTACCCAAAATTCACAAAAATATGCCCTGAATTCAAAAATTTGAATGATGACCAAAAACTCCCATACCTATTAGGGGAACAGAGAAATTGCGTAACCTTAGCGGCAAACTATGTTACAG
Organism: Somniosus microcephalus; assembly: GCF_052327205.1. NCBI lineage: Eukaryota > Metazoa > Chordata > Chondrichthyes > Squaliformes > Somniosidae > Somniosus > Somniosus microcephalus. Next base: position 26,958,079 of record NC_141017.1, on the reverse strand, counting down.
CTTGCCATAAGCAGAGGGACAACCATTAAATCTAAGAAAAGAGTATATACATATTATATGAGTGTATATTTATACACACAGGGATATATCTGTTTATACACTGTATGGCTAGATCTGCGTTTATGTGTTCAACCATAAATGTTTTTTTCGGTGCTTTGGCAACATAAGATGTACCTTGTCACGCCAATAAAGCAATTTGAATTGAATTGAATTGAATTGAGAGAGAGAGAGAGAGAGAGAGGCAATGCGGTACCACGACAAACACTTCTGTTCTATCAGATGAGGGTTCGTCCCTAAGGAACCATTTACAATGCAGACACATTTTCACTCGAGTTTCTTTCTTAATCATCTAACGTGCGACAGCCACTCCTGCTGGGCACATCCATTCTGATGTTTTTGTGAAATATTTCATCCTTCCCCGCACCCCCCCCCCCCACCGGTTTCCCATCTTTCCTTCTCACCGTGCCCTTCCCTTTATGGGAAGGCAGCAGTGCCTCTGCCGAGGACTTTCCCTCTAAATCCCCCCCTTCCTATGGGGAGTGGCCTGGCCTCAGCTCGTCACCTCCTCGCAGTGGCTGAGATAGGGAACTCGAGTGTGGAATGGTGATGAGAAACTACGCCTCACCACTCAGGGTCCAACAGGCCCACCATCGCCATCACCATAGTAACCTTAGGGCTGCCATTCATGTGGTTTTGTATTGGACTGCCTTGGTTTTAAGTGGGCTGCCTGGGAACTTCTAAGCATAAGCCAGACACCAGAAATCTCCTCTTTGAAAGGAGATTAGAAGTCCATTTTCTCAAAAGCTCTTGGGCTTCATGATCTGGAGGCATTAATTATGAAGGTTTCTGATGAGTGTTCATCAGCAGCCAACCAATAGCCTGGACCTCTCCCTGCCTTGTCCCGTGTCCAGTTTTGGACTTGGCAAAAGTTGGCGACCTTAACCAGACTCTTTCAAAACTGAGATGAGGAGGAACTACTTCACTCAGAGGGTGGTAGGTCCATGGAATATGCTGCCCCAAAAAGCTGTAGAAGCTACATCATTACATAAATTTAAAACAGAAATAGACAGTTTCCTAGAAGTAAAGGGAATTAAGGGTTACGGGGAGCGGGCAGGAATTTGGACATGAGTCTAGGTTCGGATCGGTCATGGCCCTGTGGGTAGCGGAGCGGGCCCAGGGGCCGTGTAGCCTGATCCTGCTTCTATTTCGTGTGTCTAATTCTGTTAGATTCAGGAGATGGTTCTGTGATAGCGGTTTGGCGGTTAGGATCAGATCAGCCATGATCTTATGGAATGGCGGAGCAGGCTCGAGGGGCCGATTGGCCTACTCCTGCTCCTATTTCTTATGTTCTTATGTTCTATCTAACCTTCTGGCGGCAATAATAGTCAATCTCTCAAATTCATCCAACCATTAACTCTTTCTTTCTTTTCTTTCAGAATCATAGAATCTTACAGCACGGAAGGAAGCCATTCGGCCCATCGTGCCTGTGCCGGCTCCTTGAATGAGCTCTCCAATTAGTCCCACTCCCCCTGCTCTTTCCCCATAGCCCCGCAAATTTTCCCTTTTCAAGTATTTATCCAATTTCCTTTTGAATCTGCTTCCACCACCCTTTCAGACAGTGTGTTCCAGATCACAACAACTCGCTGCATAAAAAGAAATTCTCCCCATCTCACACCTGGCTTTTCTGCCAATTATTTTAAATCTGTGTCCTCTGGTTACCCACCCTCCTGCTGGGGGAAACAGTTGCTCCTTAGCTACCCTACCAAAACCCCTCTTCCACATACGATGGAGCCGGTATTAAATAGAACGCCAATACAGAAATGACTGGGATGAAATAATTCCTCAAACTTAAATTCATGTTTCTCATCGTCCGCTTCTACATAGTGAGGCTTCAAACGATAGCAGCAACTTCAGTTTTCAGATTGATGATGCAGCACTTGCCACCAATTGGTAATCCCTGGCAATGTGATTCCGTGGTTTGTATAAAATCACGTCACCAGGAATCCCCTTCAGCAACAGTGGAAACCAGACAGGGAGCAACGAACAAGCTCCAATTGGTCTTTGCTGTGTCTTCCAGCTCATAAATGAGCAATTTGAGACCCAACCGGTGTGAGCCTCAGATGCAGATTACGGAATGGTACAGCACAGAAGGAGACCATTCAGCCCATGGTGTCTGTGCCGGCTCTTTGAAAGATGCTAACCAATTAGTCCCACTCCCCCTCCTCTTCCCCATAGCCCTGCATTTTCCCCCTTTTAACTCCGCAAACCTCGTATATTAGACCTGTGCTTCAATGATAGAACAGCTATTCAGTTCAATACAATATTTCCTTTTGCGGTGATGTTGAATAGTTTGTTTGGAGTTCGTATCAATGGGTCGAGTGTGACCGAACCATGACAGTAGGCAGTGCCACAATAGTGCAGGAAGCTACTCCATTGTAAGATTCAGCTACTCCATTGTAATCTTTCGATTAGGCACTTTACAGCCTTCTGGGCTCAACATAGAGTTCAACAATTTCAGATCATAGCCTCGGCCCCTATCATATATATATTTTTCATCCACACTTTTTGTCTGTGTCTTTTTTTCTTCTCTCCCACGTGGCAGCTGTCCTTCATTCTGCCAGCGCAATTTACTTTGTTTCTTAACCTGTCCCATTACCATCTCCTCTCGCCTTGAATATCTCTCAATGTCTCTTAATCTCTCCTGTCTTCTATCCTATCACAGACCTTCCCTTTTATTCTTTCATCCCCTCCCCCCTTTCCCAGCCCCTGCACTTGCTTAAAAATCTGTTCCATTTCCTGCTTTTTTCCAGTTCTGACGAAAGGGTCATCGACCTGAAACGTTAACTCTATTTCCTCTCTTCACAGATGCTGCCTGACCTGCTGAGTAGCTCCAGCATTTTCTGTTGTTATTTCAGATTTCCAGCATCTGCAGTATTTTCTTTTTGTAAGATTCAGTGCGTTCAGTTCAAGCTCAAGAAAATTAACTTTTCACTTACCAGAACGCAGTTAGTCCAATTTTTTTTTTTCTTCCCTGGTTTCTCCACTCCTCTCCTGAAAAGTGCTGATGTGGTTCCTTGGGGTGCTGGTTGTCCTCACCAACTGGCCCAACAGCCATGAGTTGATAAGCTCAGCTAAGAATGTACAGGAAGGAACAACCAATCTGCCTATCAAACCCATTCCTTCCAATGGCCCACGTGCTGCCGTGGATTGTCCATAGTTTATCTTGTGTCCTAAGTGAGGGCAAAAAAGCTGAGGTAAGACTTCTCGTTGAATAATTTGAGATTTGCCACATATTCAGCAATTATGCCTAGCAGAGGAGTGTGTCGGAGGGAGGTGGTTGGGTGGGGATTGGAGGCCAGCGGGTGATTTGGTTTGTATTAAAACTCTGCCACTTATCCTCGGTTCTCCACTCTTTTTCTTCTTCCAGTTCTCCTCCTGTAAGTGCGGAGGTTTTTTTTCCAGGATACGGATCCCCAGATGGCGGCAGATCTCTGGGTGCCTTTTTGCAAGTGGCCATTTGTCACCTGTGGATCTAGCTGGAGATGGGAACACCACCGCCAAACTCCATGCCGTTCGCTAGTCCAGCCCCGATTTCCTTCGCCCCACCGCTGGCGGCCGTGCCTTCAGCCGCCGAGGCCCTAATCTCTGGAATTCCCCTCCCTAAACCTCTCCGCCTCTCCACTTCTCTCTCCACCTTCAAGGCGCTCCTTAAAACCTTCCTCTTTGACCAAGCTTTTGGTCACCAGCCCCAATATCTCCTTATGTGGCTCGGTGTCAAACCTTGTTTGATAATCGCTCCTGTGAAGCGCCTTGGGACAAAGGTGTAATATAAACGCAAGTTGTTGTTGCTGGTTGCTATCCTGCTGGAATGTATGTGTCTCGGCCTGGTTGTGAGGACACGATTCTCATGGTGGTGGTCACCTATCCTCATATCTCCTTGGCATCAAATTTGTTCTGATAACGCTCCTATGAAGCGTCTTGGGGCGTTGTACTAAGTTAAAGGCACTACATAAATGCAAGTTGTTGTGGTTGAGGATGGCACCTGGAATTCCCCCCTCCCCCCTGATCCCAAAATCAATTGGAGCAAACCGGTTCCATTTTCTTGACTGTTCCAACGAAGCTCAACGTAAGCTCGAGGAACAGCACCTGATTTTTCAATTAGACACTTTACAGATTTCAGGTCTCAACATCGAGTTCAACAATTTCAGATTATAACCCCTGCCCCCCAATTTTTATGTTTATGATTCTGCCCTCCCCATTTGCAACATTTTATTTCTCCTGTCTCCTACCCTAGCACAGAATGTTCCTTCCTCCCTTTCCCCTCCCTCCTTTCCCTGCCCCTGCTTAAAACCTGCTCCATCTCTAACATCTTCCAGTTCTGAGAAAGGGTCCCAGGCCTGAAACGTTGGGCAGGATTTTCATTGGGCCGTGGAGTCGGGATTGGAGGCGTGCGGGGGGTTAAAATCCCGAAATCGGGGGTCCCGACCCCATCGTGCACCCAACCCGCCTCCATGCCAGTTTCAAAGGAGGCGGGTACCCGCCCCGCACTGGGACCCGCCTACCCGAGGCGGGAAGGGATTAGTGCCAATTAACTGCCTGTTAACAGGTAGTTAACAGGCAGTTTTTAGCCTAATCGCTATTTTTAAGTTTGAACTGTGGGATTCCCGACGGCTCCAAACCACGCCAAGTTAGAGGAGTCGGGCCATCGGGTTGAAGGGCTTGGAGGGGTCGAGATGTCGGTGTTCAGGTGAGCGATGTGTGCATGAGTGCAAAGGTAAGTGTGTTTGGCGTGTCTAAAGTGATTAAAGAAGTGTAAATTACCTTTTCTTACCTTTTCAGCCTTCCTTCCTTTAGGTTCCGGGAGTCCCTCATCTCACCGGCACAGAAAGCAGAATGGCTGCGAACTGTCAAAAGTGACAGCCTTCAGCTTTCTGTGCAGGAGAGATTTCTAACTGAGTCTGTGTAGAAGGACTCAGGTTAGAAGTAAGACCGTCAGTGTTTGACAGCTTCAAACAGCTGTGAAACGCTGATATTTCATCTGTCAAAACCTCTTGACAGATGAAATGTCAGTCTGTGACGTCACCTGTTGCCGGATGGCCCTTAATTGGCCTGCTGAGCCTGCTGGGCGGGCTCAACAAGGTCAATCAAGTTAAAATCACGTGGATTGGCCGCATCTCGAAGGAGGCGGGACTACAACCCCAAAAGTTGTAGTCCCGCCTCCAACCCGACTCCTGAATGAAAATCCAGCCCGTTGACTCTGTTTCTCTCTCCACGGAGGCTGCCTGGCCCGCTGAGCGTTTCCCAGCATTTTCTGTTGGTATTCCGTTTCCCCAACCTCCGCTTCGAATCCATTCAGTTTGAGCAGGTAATGGGGGGCGGTGGGGGGGGGGTGGCGATCGGATGAAGCTTGAACCCAGCTATTGGTGACGCAGCCGGATTGCCAGCCCTGTCTCAACACGTCCTCAGGAAGAAAGAGTCAGCTTCTAAAGAGACGGTGACAACCACCCACCCACCCAGCTAATGGAAATGGTGGACCTGTTGTTGGGGCCGCTCAGTCCTGCGGCTACGCTTCGGCTTCCACCTCTGGATCCCACTGTAAGGCCGTGCCGGGGGGGTTGGGCCTGTGCCAGCAGTCTGCCCCCCCGGGGTGGGGCCCACGCAAAGAGGCCATCCACAGGAACCTTGGGAGCGCCTCAGGCACTCTGTGCCTGTTGGGGGCCCCGGGGGCCGTTCAAAGAGGAAAAGCCACCTCAAGGGGGTAGCTCTATTGCATTTTTGGATTTAAATTTGGACTCTGAAAGAAAAAAAATGAGAAGAAAAATAATAAAACGCGACGGCACTTAGTTTGAATAGCCCTGAAATACTTGGGGCTGGAGAGAGCATAACACACTGAACCTTGGGGGATTGGGGTGGGGATGGGGGGGAAACGAAGGTTCAAAGGCTGGTCAAAGGTGCCATGGTTAGATCTTTTGCTCACCTACCCCCCTCCCCCCAATTAAAGGGGAGGGGGGCTTCTTAAGGCCCCAAACCTTTACTAGAGTATGATACAGGAAACTCTTTACAGGAAACTTTCGATTTACTGGCACCTAAATAACCGGAAATCTCGGTTAACCGGCAAAATTCAGGAGTAGGTTCAGGTAACTTTTATTACTTGCCTTCCTCCATCTGTTGCTGTGCAAGGGTGTGGCTGCAGCTGTTGCTAATCTACAGAGATGCTTGGAACTTGTGGCCATTGTTCTGAACTTGTTGCTAAGCAACAGGGTTTGTTGCTTTATACGGAGCTGTCAGCTCTCCGTATCTTTTACTATAGCGTTCGGTTATCCGGAATTTTTGATGAACCGGCACCACGTCGGTCCCGTCTGTGCCGGATAAAGAAAAGTTTCCTGTATTATCCGGCACCAATGGGACTGGCGTGGCGCCGGTTTATCAAAAAGTCCGGATTACAGAGAGGCATAGTTTAAAAGGTACGAGAGCTCCATACACAGCAACAAATCCAGGCTTCCCTGTTGCTTAGCAACATGTGCAGGAACTCCGCCACAGACCAAGCGTCCCTGTTGCTTAGCAACAAGTGCACGAACCCCAGTTACACAGCCACAGATCCAGGAACGGCCACTATTATGAAGTAAAACTTACCTGAACCTACTCCTGAATTTTGCCGGTTAACAGAGATTTCCGGTTATTTAGGTGCCGGTAAATCGGAGTTTCCTGTACCAGGTATTCGCAACATGAACATGAGAGTTTCCTGTAATCAATCCCAGAGGGGAGCAATTACTTTGCTTCAGTTGGAATGACTCCAGTGGGAGCTGAAGAGTTAGCCAACTTGGGCTCCCAGAGGCCTCTGCTCCAACTTACAAAGGTGGGCCGCCGAAGCTCGGGGAGGCGGCTGCTGATATGTCCTTGCAGACCCAGGCGGTCTGCCACGGCTCTGCAAATGACCTGCCCCCACCCCCAACCCCCCGGAATTTGGGACAGGGTCTCTGACCTTGGGTGAGTAGGAGGGTTCTGTGCTAACCCCATTGGCCAAAGGCCCCCGCGAATATCTCTCTGGCCCAATATTATTAAAGAAGCTCGCAATAAGACACTTTGTAAAGGAAGAGATTAAAAAAAGACAGGCCTACCTTTGAAAACCTAGACTGCTCCGGTTGCCAAACTGTGCGCTGGGTACTGTCAGGCAACCTTCGAGAAAACGGTGCTGCTCGCATTCTCCGAATTCTCCGCCGGCCTCTGATGAAATCTCCTGTCAGCCACCCCTGTTTTATCTGCGGCTGGATCGCTTGTCATCTTCAAAGCTCTAGCGTGAGGTTAGTCCAAAAGAAGGGGCTGTTTCCTGGAAATACCGGCGGCCTCTCATCGAAACTGCTGTTCGAGTTCACTGGAAAAATGACAACAGTCACCTGTCAGAAAGGCCACCCTCTCTGCAAACCTTTTGCATACTTTACCTTATCACTGACGAATTGAGAAAACCACACAACCAGCACTCTCTGTTGTAACCTACTTGCGGTCCCTTGTAATTAACCCCTTGCTTGCTGTTACCTGCCCTCTGTCTTATTTTTTTTTATAACCCTCATCATTTTTTTTCTCCTCTGCCCTGCTTTGTACAGGACAGGGTCACCCACCCTTTAGGATCACCCTGGATGTCTCCAAGAATTAAAGACCACCGCTGTGACCAAAACGGGCAGAAAAATCATAGGGGTTACGGTTTAAAAAAAAAAAATTTCTTTGAACACTTATAGTTAGCAAAATCTTGGACACGGGAAAACATTCACTCCCTCCACCATCGGCGTACCGTGGCTGCAATGTGTGTACCATCTACAAGATGCACTGCAGCAACTCGCCAAGGCTTCTTCGGCAGCACCTCCCAAACCCGCGACCTCTTCCACCTAGAAGGACAAGGGCAGCAGGCGCATGGGAACACCACCACCTCCCAGTCACACATCATCCTAACTTAGAAGTATATCGGCCGTTCCTTCATCGTCGCTGGGTCAAAATCCTGGAACTCCCTCCCTAACAGCGCTGTGGGAGTACCTTCACCACACGGGACTGCAGCGGTTCAAGAAGACGGCTCACCACCACCGTCTCAAGAGCAATTAGGGATGGGCAATAAATGCTGGCCTTGCCAGCGACGCCCACATCCCATAAATGAATAAAAACAAGGATGAAAGGACAAATTAGGAGAATTTTTTGTGAATACAGAGGGTTGTTATGACATGAAATGCCTGAACCAGTGGGGCGGGGGGTGGGGGTTGGGGAGCAGAATCTCTGATCGCTTTTAAAAGGGAAATGGATAAATATTTGAAGAAACTATGAAATGCTACGGAGAGAGACCAGAGACATGGGAGCAAGTGGTTCGTTCTTTCAGAGAGCTGGCACAGGAGCCGAATGGCCACCTTTTGTATGCTGAAAATCTGTGATTTCTTGATCTACTGAATCTGCCAAATATGAACCGTAATATTCAGTGACACTTGGTTCATGTTTTAAAGTCCTCTTTTGATGAAATTGCATGATCTACATGGGCGGGTCCATTCGCTTATTGTACTCATGGAGTAAGAACCTACGACCCTCCACACAACGCAAATGCCCGGGATTGTCTCCCCGCGTTTACGCAACTGAATAAGGCTCCATTATTCTAAAGGGCAGTGTTACAGAGACATTTCTTTGTGGGTCTTCGACAAAATCGGTTGCTGGAGCCCACGTGTTTACAACGTAAAGGAAGACTTGCATTTCTATAGCGCCTTTCATGACCTCAGGACGTCCCAAAGTGCTTCACAGCCAATGAAGTACTTGTGGACTGGAGTCACTGTTGTGATGCGGGAAACGAGGCAGGCATTTTGCGCACAGCAAGCTCCCGCAAACAGCAACGTCCAGATAAACTGTTTTTTTTTTGTGATGTCGATTGAGGGCTAAATATTGGCCAGGATGCCGGGAAGAAGTCTTTATGATATAAAAGTTCGACAGAGGGATGGGGCAGAGTACGAATTCAAGCCTGCGCTATCACTCTGCACATTCATTGGAATCTTATCTCTCACCCTGTCTAGATCTCTGTTTAATCATTCACTTTATAGGACAGAAAACATACGGGGGAGGAAGGTCACAAGGGCTGGAACGCACTTGAAGAAACAGAATTGCATCATAAATGAAGAAAGCAAAAGTCAAGTGGTTTACAAATTGTGTCAGCGAGGGGCTGAGGTCCATAGTGTAGTGTATGTACCCGTCTACCTTTAAGAGAACTATTGTATGTAACCGTCCACCTTTAAGAGAACTACTTTAGGTGTTGCACTACTTTGTTGGCTTCTGTATACTGTAATACCGACGGTGACCACACCGGTATATAAGTGCTGTGTCAGGATTTATTGGGCAGATTCGCCCTGACCTTCGAATAGTAAAGTCCTGTTTTAAGTTACTCTGGTAGTCTGTGTATTAATTAACTAAACAACCCACAGACTTTACAGTGGCGACGAGTCCGATCGTACCCTGCGGCAACAATACTTCCGAAGCAGTTAACGAGCGTCGAGAAGAGGCAACCGCCCTCGTCATTCTGCTGGGAGAAAACTCAAGTCTGCAGAGCTGGAAAGGAGGAAGAATTCAGAGACAAAGACTTCCATCAGCAACAGGCACTGACTGTCCCTTCTGCCACGGTGAGGAGTAAGCCGATCAGCACGAGAAGCAAGCCGGCCACGGTGACTGTGAGTAAGGGAAAAGTAAAAAGAATAACCGGAGGATAAGGGCGGTGCACTCGACCACGGTCGAGGGGGAAAGGAGCCGGACAGAAGTCGGGTCCAGAGGCGCTGAGACTGGGGCAGCGTGGAGCAAGGAAGCCGCGGTACAGACAGGCTGGGGGACGCAACGGCGTCGTGAGACAGCTAGACCGCGACCGGCGAAAAAGGCCGGGCAGCGACCGAAGCCACGAAGCGCTGCGACCGGGAACGTAGGCGCGGGAAGATATAAAAACTCAGCCGCAGCCGGGGAGGGAAGCACCGGACTGCGAGAGGGCTGGGAGGCGCGATTGGGAGCCGAGCGAGCGGGAGAGGCAGAGCCGACCAAGGGAGACTGAGCGAGAGCCAGTCCAGCGGCTGAAACTGTTCGCCGTCAACGGGGTGTACCCAGCGCCGGTAGAGCCGAGCGAGCGGGAGAGAGACAAAGCCCGAGCAAGGGGAACTGAGCGAGAGCCAGCCCAGCGGCTGAAACTGTTCGCCGTCAATGGGGTGTACCCAGCGCCGGTTGCCCTGCCGAGAAAAGGGAAAGCACTGAAGCCGACGCGCAGGCTGTGAACCTGAAAGCCAGCGGCCGTCGCCCGTGGGGAAAGTGTACCCCTCCCGCCAGGGGAAGAAACGCGGGAAACCGCCATTAGGCGGAGAAGAAGACAGAAGCGGGGAACCGCCATTGAAGTGGGCGGGGAGAGAAGATAAGCGCGGGAAACCGCCATTTTCGCGGGAACCGCCATCTTGAAAAAAAAAGAAAATTTAAAGAAATAATCCGTGGTGTTATCAGGAAGAGAGTAAGATGCCTAAGCGTGGTAACATCAACGATTTTAACTCCGAGGTAGAAGACTGGGCCACGTATGTGGAACGCATTGAGATCTATGGTGAGGCCAATAAAATAGAAGAAGATGACAGAGCTATAACCTTGCTAAACTCGATGGGCGCGAAGACATACGGGCTCTTGAAGCATCTACTAGCACCAGCTAAACCGGCGGATCAGACTTTCGATGATATTGTTGCTGTCCTGAAGGATCATTTTAACCCCGCACCACTGATGTTAGTGGAACGATCCAAATTCTATGCGAGAACACAAAGGAAAGACGAAAGCAACGCAGAATACTTGGTCGAACTGCGTAGACTAGCGAAACACTGCCAGTTTGGAGGGAATCTGACAGAGGCATTGCGAGACAAGTTCGTGTGCGGGTTGTCAAAGGAAGGAACGCAAAAGTGACTACTCGAAGAGAACGACCTTACACTTGACAGGGCTGTCCTTATTGCAGCATCGCACGAAGCCGCAGCGAAGGGAACTGCGGAAATGCAGCTAAAGGCAGCGGCACTCAGTGTGGATCAAATTACCTCGAGTACAACAAAATGCTATCGTTGTGGGAAGACAACACACGACCAGAACCAATGCTGGTTTAAGAACCAGGAATGTAGGAAATGTGGCAAACTGGGTCACATAGCTAAGGTATGCCAGTCAGGGAAGAAGACCAACAACCAAAGGAAGCCATCACAGGAAAAGTACAACAAGGTACACAAGGTGGCTGAGAAGAGTTCAGACGAACAGAATTCGGACTCAGACCCAAACGGCCAGGAGCTGGATAGTCTGAGAATTCACAATGTGAGTAATGAAGCTGACCGACAAGCTATCTGGATCACACTACAGATTGCAAAAGTCCAAGTGAAAATGGAAGTGGACACCGGATCGGCGTTGACGGTCATGAATAAGCATGATTATAAAAAGTTATTCAAGCATATTCCCCTACGGGATACGGAACTAGTATTGCAGACATACACGGGGCACAAAGTATACCCCATCGGAAAGATAGAAGTCAAGGTGAGATACAAGGACAAAGATCACCAAAGGATGGACCTGTATGTGTTGCCTGAGGGAGGTCCACCACTTCTGGGACGGGAGTGGATCAGGAAAATAAAGATAGACTGGCATTCACTAAACACCATGACGGTAGATTCCGGAAAGGAAGATGTCAAACCTGAACGGTTGTCCAGAATATTGGACGAAGCTAAAGAGGTATTCCAGCAAGGACTGGGAACACTGCGAGGAATTAAAGCAAAGGTTAAGATTGCAGAACATGCAAGCCCAAAATTTTTCAAAGCCAGTTCGGTACCTTACGCGATACGACCTGCTGTGGAGGCAGAACTGGAAGAACTTGAACGATCAGGGGTACTGTCAAAAGTGGACTGGAGTGAGTGGGCCACGCCCATTGTTCCCGTCATGAAGTCTTCACCAAGTAACAAGCCAGGGGTACCGGGGAAGGTCCGCATCTGCGGAGACTTCAAGATCACAGTGAATCCGGTGCTTCACACGGTACAATACCCGCTTCCGCGGATTGAAGATATCTTTGCTTCGTTGGCTGGAGGGAAACACTTCACTAAGATAGACCTGGCACAGGCATACTTACAAATGGAAGTCGAGGAAGAGTCGCGTCAGTACCTCACCATCAACACACACAGAGGCTTGTATCGTTATAATAGACTGGTTTTTGGGGTAGCTTCGGCTCCAGCAATTTGGCAGAGGGCCATGGAGCAGGTATTACAAGGAATTCCAAGCACGCAGTGTTACTTAGACGATATCCTGATTACGGGAGAAGACGAGGAAGAACACCTCACAAATTTGAAACTGGTGCTCACTAGGTTGAAGGAATATGGCCTTCGAGTTAATCGCAAGAAATGTGAGTTCTTCCAAAAACGGATCTCGTACTGCGGTCATGTCATTGACCGAGAGGGGCTGCACAAGTCACCTGACAAGATAGAAGCTGTCGTGAAGGCCCCCGCTCCGGAAAACGTATCACAGTTAAGATCATTCTTGGGGTTGATTAATTATTATCACAAGTTTCTGCCGAATCTATCCACGGTGCTGCATCCGCTGAATGCTCTGTTGCGGAAAGAAGTACCATGGAAGTGGAGTGAGGAATGTAAAAAGGCCTTTCGCAGAAGCAAGGCGTTGATTACCTCTGAAGAAGTGTTGGCTCATTTCAACCCAACGTTACCTCTTCGTCTAGCTTGTGATGCTTCCCCCTATGGAATTGGAGCAGTACTTTCACACAAGTTACCAAATGGCTCGGAAAGGCCAGTGGCATTCGCGTCCCGATCATTGACCTCCGCGGAGCGAAATTATGCTCAAATAGATAGGGAGGCCCTCAGCCTTGTGTGGGGCGTAAAGAAATTCAATCATTACCTGCAGGGCAAGAAGTTCACATTACTGACAGACCACCAGCCGTTGGTGTCCATATTCAACCCTAACAAGGCCGTTTCCACCATGACAGCGCAAAGGTTACAGAGGTGGTCCGTGTTACTTGGGGCACACCAATATGACATCGAATACAAAAGGTCCAAACAGCATGGAAATGCTGATGGGTTATCGCGCTTGCCATTGCCGATAGTAGAAGAAGCGACTACAGTGGACCCGGGAGAGATGTTCCACTCATCCATAGTGGAATGTCTACCAGTAACAAATTCGATGATCGAAAACGAAACAAGAAATGACCCGACTCTCTCACGAGTCTATGATTTAACGGTGGAGGGATGGCCAGCACAGGGCGAACCAACGCTGCCAGCATTTTCGCAGAGAAAAGAACAGCTGTCAGTGTGTCGAGGAACCCTGATGTGTGGATCTAGAGTGGTGATTCCACCCAAACTTCAACAGAAGGTGTTAAAGGAGCTGCACGAGGGACATCTGGGTGGAGTGAAAATGAAGAACCTAGCAAGAGCGTTTGTGTGGTGGCCAGGCATTGATGGGGACATCGAAGAAATCACTAAGAGCTGTCTAGGATGCCAGAAGGTCCAAAACGCGCCACCACAGGCTCCTCTGCATCCATGGGAGTGGCCCTCATCTCCTTGGCAAAGGGTACACATCGACTTTGCTGGTCCATTTATGGACTCAATGTTTCTAATAGCGGTGGATGCACACTCCAAGTGGCCGGAGGTAATAAAGATGTCCACCACCACCACGGAAAAAACCATCACAGTGTTAAGGACCATGTTTGCTAGGAATGGGCTGCCGGAACAGATCTGTTCTGATAATGGACCGCAATTTGTGTCCGAAGAATTCAAGAAATTCTTAAAGAGCAATGGGGTTAAGCACTACACGTCAGCCCCATACCATCCCGCCTCCAATGGATTGGCTGAAAGGTTTGTCCAGACCTTCAAGAAGGCCATAAAGGCCATGGGTAATGAAGCCATTAACTTACAACATAAGGTGGATAGCTTCTTGTTGGCGTACAGGAATGCAACACATGCGGTCACAAATCAAACTCCCGCCATGATGTTTTTTTAATAGACGACTAAGATGCCGGCTGGATTTGCTTAAGCCAAACGTCAGAAGGGATGTAGAGAACCGGCAATTCCAGGGCATGAATGAAAGGCCAACTAGATCTTTTCAGATAGGTCAACAAGTTTTGGCCCGGGACTACCGTACCGAGAAATGGCAGCCTGGAACTATTGGAAAAAGGCTAGGGCCGTTGATGTATACGGTGGACATTGGGGACAGTATAATAAGGCGCCATGTTGACCAGATCATAGGGTCAGCCACAAATGGCCAACCTACTCCACCACCTTACACGGTTAATGTTGAGACAGAGATACCCAGAACACCTACCTCCGATCTGGTAATACTGGAATCAGATGAACCTGACACTGTCCTTCAAGCTGAATCGACCTTGCCAGAAGCACCTACTACCCCGCCGGGTGTTACGACACCACCGAGGCGTTATCCGGACAGAGTCCGGAAACCTCCAGAGAGACTGAATCTGTGAACTGTCTTGCATAAAGTTGTATATATGTTATAATGTATGTTTAATGGGGAATCAGTATGTTGTAAGCTAAAAAGGGAGGATTGTAGTGTATGTACCCGTCTACCTTTAAGAGAACTATTGCATGTAACCGTCCACCTTTAAGAGAACTACTTTAGGTGTTGCACTACTTTGTTGGCTTCTGTATACTGTAATACCGACGGTGACCACACCGGTATATAAGTGCTGTGTCAGGATTTATTGGGCAGATTCGCCCTGACCTTCGAATAGTAAAGTCCTGTTTTAAGTTATTCTGGTAGTCTGTGTATTAATTAACTAAACAACCCACAGACTTTACACATAGTTCAGGACACGGAGGCTGAAGAAAACAACCAGTGAAAGAGAAGGAAAGATGAATCAAGTAGCGGTTAGGTGGCACCAAGGTTGGGTTTTCGACGCCTGTAGATTGTAGGAGGAAAGTAAGGGCAAAGGGATTTCTGAGGTGGAGGAAGAGTGTGTCAGATAGTGCAACCAGCCTCTACTATCCCCCTGTATTATTTTAGACTGTGTATTGTACAGGAAACTGTGCGCTATCCGGCACCGACGGGACCGAGCTGTTGCCGTCCCATCAAAACTGCCGGACAAACCAGCGCTAATGTTGAAACATACGGAGATTTTGAGCTCCGTATCTGGCAACAAACCCTGTTGCTTAGCAACAGCTTCTAAACAGTCGGCCGTACCTTGCAAGCGTCTCTGTAGCTTAGCAACAGCTTCAGAGAGACCTTGCAGAGCCTGACTGGTGAAAAAAAAGCAACAAAAAGAAAAAAAACCTAACGAAACGGCTCCTGATTTTTGCCGGTGGCTCGCGCATTCCAGACAGTTAACCTCCGGATAAACCAAAGTTTCCTGTAGCTCCCATTCTGGGAGTCTTTAGGCTGCTGCTGCGTGGTGACCAAAGGCCACTTTCCCCGGTCGGTCTGTGCTTCTGTCGCATGGCGAGAGGACAGGGATTTAAAGGCTCTCTGAAGCTTCAGGCGCGCGGCAGCACGCTCTCTCGTCTCCGAGTCAGAGGGTCATGGGTTCAAGTCCCCACTCCAGAGAATTGAGCACAAGATTCAGGCTGACGCTCCCGGCGCAGTGCTGAGGGAGTGCCGCACTGTCGGAGGTGCCGTCTTTCAGATGAGGCGTTAAACCGAGGCTCCGTCTGCTCTCTCAGGTGGACGTAAAAGATCCCGCGGCACTATTTCGAAGAAGAGCAGGGGAGTTCTCCCCGGTGTCCTGGCCCAACATATATCAATCCAAATTCTTTCTTTTCTCGGACAGCAGTTGCTGGTAATGGTTCCACCTCCTCTGCACCCATCTTTTGTTTCTTTACTTGTCCCATTATCGCCCCATTTTGCCTTGCATAGAATCTTACAGAGCAGAAGGAGGCCATTCGACCCATCGTGCCTGTACCGGCTCTTTGAAAGAGCTCTCCAAAAAGTCCCACTCCCCCTGCTCTTTCCCCATATCCCAGGAAGGTTTTCCTTTTCAAGTATTTATCCAAAATCCCTTTTGAAAGTTAGATCCCTTTTGTCATTTAATCACGCCTACCCTCCACCCTATCACAGACCTTTACCTTCGGTCACCTGGACCACAGTGTCAGCCATGGCTCAGTGGGCAGCACACTCACTTCTGACGTCAAAATGTTGTGGGTTCAAGTCCCACTCCAGAGACTTGAGCACATAAATCTAGGCTGACACTCCCAGTGCAGTGCTGAGGGAGTGCTGCACTGTCGGGGGTGCCGTCTTTCAGATGAGATGTTAAACCGAGGCCCCGTCTGCTCTCTCAGGTGGACGTAAAAGATCCTATGGCACTATTTCAAAGAAGAGCAGGGGGAGTTCTCCCCGGTGACCTGACCAATATTTATCCCTCAATCAACGTAACAAAAGCAGATTATCTGGTCATTATCACATTGCTGTTTGTGGGAGCTTGCTGTGTGCAAATTGGCTGCCACGTTTCCCACATTACAACAGTAACTCCACTTCAAAAGTACTTCATTGGCTGTAAAGCACTTTGAGATGTCCGGTGGTCGTGAAAGGCGCTATAGAAATGCAAATCTCTCTTTCTTTTTCCCAGACTCTGCACCTGTTTAAAAACTGTTAATTCTCTCACATCTTCCCGTTCTGATGAAAGATCATCGACCTGAAACGTTGGCTGTTTCTCTCTGCACAGATGCTGCCCGACCTGCCGAGTGTTCACAGCGTTTTTCCGCCTCTATTAGAACCTGTTTGATTTTGCTTACACTCGCAGGTCTTCCCGTGTGAACAAACCCTTCTAAACTGCATCGGTCGTGCCCCGCACTTTAACGGACAGCGCGTGCGGCTGAAAGTCCTTTTTAAATGAAAAAAAAAATTCTTTAAGCTCCCCCACCCCACGTCAGTAAATTATAGTTGCTTGCCGTGCCAGAAATAGACCTTGGCCACAGGAAGTGGATTCTGACGTAGGTGTAAGAGTCTCCACACGGGCGCAGCGCATCACCTGATTTGCCCGCTGATCATGCAACTCAGAGGTTTTATGGCCTAACATTTCGGTTGCTTTGCGCCTCCCGTTAGCGCCCTAAGGGAGGCGCTAACGGGAGGCGCAAAGCCACTAGCGCCTGGGCGCGGCGCCGCCAAACCCTCCCGCGAAATTCAGCGGGAGGTTAGCGGCGGTGTTAACCGTGATCTTCGGGAGCTCCCCCTGACTTACCGCCGGACGCTATGTCCGCTAGGGTCAAGGGGGGGGGGGCGCCTACCTGCAGCCAGTGCGGCGCAAATTAAAGGCGAGGTGCCGGGCGGCCATTTTTGTGCTGGCCGCCTGCCAGCACCTGCCCCCCCCATTGCCGTCCCCGGCCTCCTCTGCAGCCCCCCCCCCCCCCTGCGGTGTGCCGGCTGCGCTCCGTGAGCCCGGCACTTCTCTTGAGTGCTGGGCTCTTTTGCCAGCACTCCTGATCCCTGGTGACCCAGCTGGACCCTGGGTCGCGCTGCGCTAGGCCCCTCCCCTTTAAGAAGGGGAGGCAGGTCTGCAGTACCGCGGCACGTAGTGCCGTGAAATTCACTCGCAGCGCCCCAAGAGGGAGGCGGGGCGCTTCCAGTAGCCTCCCTCTTGGGGCACTACCGGTGAATTTCGGCCGTGGGGGGCGCTAATTTTTTCGGGGTGCTAAAAGTAGCGCCCCGGCGAAGTTAGCGCCCCAAAGGGGGCGCGATCCAGTTTTTCCCCCTATGTCTTTAAGAGGTAGCAGGGTCAGTGCTGGGGTGAAGGCAACAACAACAGTCTGTGTTTATGTAGCGCCTTTACCACAGTAAAACATCCCAAGGCGCTTCAAGGGAGCGTAATCAGACAGAATTTGACACCCAGCCACATAAGGAGACATTTGGGCAGGTGACCAAAAGCTTTTTCAAAGAGGTAGGTTTTAAGACGCGTCTTGAAGGAGGAGAGTGAGGTAGAGAGGTGGAAAGAGTTAAGGAGGGAATCCCAGAGCTTGGGGCCGAGGCAGCTGAAGGCGCGGCCGCCAATGGTGGAGAGATGTAAATTGGGGATGAGCAAGAAGCCAGAATTGGAGGAGCGCAAAGATCTCGGTGGGGGTGGGGGGGAGGAGGAGGTTACAGAGATAGAGGGCGAGGCCACGGAGGGATTTGAAAACAAGGATGAGAATTTTCAATTTGAGGTGCGTTAAGTCCGTGACGCACAGGGGCCCGGGATGTTGAGAAAGTCGGTGCAGTCCCGCTCTGGAGCAACTGGTCACTGCCCGCTGACTGACTGAGGCACGGAGGAGCCTTCCAACAGCTCGGATACCGAGGCGCTGAAGGTAGGCACGAAGCACCGAGGGAGTGGGCGGATGGCGCGTAGGCTCAAGGCTCAAGGCTAGGAGGGCAAAGGGGGCAGGCAGGCCTGAGGCATGGGCAGGATGCCAGACAAGCGTTGGAGTTAGGCATCTGAAGTAAAGGGAGATACACACTGCTTATACTTCTTGCCCACTAGCTTTCCATTCTTCCTCTCTTGATGGCGCGAGTGATTTGAAGAACTCACCACAGAGCGAATACTGTACTTGTATCCTGCCATGTCTGATCACATGATACATGAATTGACAGGCAGCACCATCTGGACCATTTCCTATGGCCATTGCTAATTAATGGTGAAAGGTAACTCTGTGTATATAACAAGCTCCTGTTGTACTTAAACGGGTTAATTCTTTGAGGAGTACATTTCCTTTGAAGCTTTCACCCGAAAAAAATCCACACGTTCTCTATCTCAAAACATCTGCCAAAAGCATGGCCTGCAGATTCTCTCGGCTGAATGTTATACGAGAATTATACAGTAACAGAACCTGAACTTAATCATGTTTGGCAAGTGCAAACAATAGCAAAGAACATTCGAACCTGACAGAAGGATTGAGCTTGTGTGTGTGTGTACTGACACCTCGAGGCTTCCTTGATGGCCCCCCTTCCCCTATATTTTATACATGCTGTAGTAATTTATTCCCATTTACAGTGCTGAGTGGAAATATTTCCAAGATCTTTTGACTCACTTCCTCAAGCCTTTCCCAGTTTCCTCTGGGTTTGAAGTGCCGTTGGAAGCTAAGGAATACTGGAGGCATTGAGTCAAAAACATCCGGTAAGGCTCCGTACACCATTGAAGACTGGATTAGGACACAGACTGATAGCCTGTTTAATATTCCAGTGCTGTGGGAGAAGGGGAAAAAATGTGCATTTTGCACATTCTGACATTAGAAGCTTCGTATTACTTTCCTTATGGTTCAGCACCAGATGTGAGACAAGTTCCAGACTGTGGCCCAGAAGAATGAATCGAGCCCAGGGGGGCTGGCTGGCATAGTTTTTGTTTTATTCGTTCATGGGATGTGGGCATCGTTGGCAAGGCCAGCATTTATTGCCCATCCCTAGTTGCCCTCGAGAAGGCGGTGGTGAGCCACCTTCTTGAACCGCTGCAGTCCGTGTGGTGAAGGTGCTCCCACAGTGCTGTTGGGGAGGGAGTTCCAGGATTTTGACCCAGCGACGATGAAGGATCGGCCGATTTACTTCCAAGTCGCGATGGTTGTGTGACTTGTATATAGTATATACTATGTAGTAGGCTGACTCAATGCCTTTGTGCCCCAGACTTAGGTTTGAGTTCAGCCCAAACAAACGGGCTGAAAGTCTCCTTTTCTCTGCTTGCTCTGTGTCCTCAGGGCAATGAGCTTGCACAATCTAAACCGAGTTCCCAGTGAGTGTGCAGCCGCAGCACAAAAACTGGCACTAATCGGGACAAAAACTGGCCGTCTGACTCAGAGAGACCAGAAAGGCTGGCTGGTACAAGCAATGGAAGAACATCGTCTTGATGTGGGTTGGAGGCTGAGATTGGAGGCTGTTCTTGCCATGGAAGGAGTGCAGTGAAGATTCACCAGGCTGATACCTGGGATGGCAGGAATGACGTATGAGGAGAGATTGTGTCGATTGTGCTTATACTCACTGGAGTTTAGAAGAATGAGAGGGGATCGCATTGAAATGTGTAAAGTTCTAACAGGACTAGACAGACTAGATGCAGGAAGGATGTTCCTGATGGCAGGGAGTCCAGAACCAGGGGTCACAGTCTAAGGATAAGGGGTAAGCCATTTAGGACAGAGATGAGGAGGAATTTCTTCACCCAGAGAGTGGTGAACCTGTGGAATTCTCTACCACAGAGGGCGGTGGAGGCCGGTTCATTAAATATATTCAAGAAGGAGTTAGAGATATTTCTTAAGGCTAAAGGGATCAAGGGATATGGGGAGAAGGCAGGGACAGGGTACTGAGTTTGGATGATCAGCCATGATCTCATTGAATGGCGGAGCTGGCTTGAGGGGCCGAATGGCCTACTCCTGCTCCTATCTTCTATGTTTCTATGTTTCTATTGGAACCGAGGCATTTTGCTGGGGATGAGTAAAGAGAGCTTTACACAACATCTAACCTGTTCCTGGCCTGGCAGCACTTGATGACACTGGTTCACGAAGCTGGGAAACAAACGCTCCGCTGGCTAGCCTTGATATTTTTCACCTTGATGTGCGGCAAACAGCACAACAACTTGCATTTATATAGCGCCTTTAACGTAGTATCCCAAGGCGCTGCACAGAAGGGTAATAGGAACCGGAGGAGGCCATTCAGCTCCTCGAGCCTGTTCCGCCATTCAACTAGATCATGGCTGATCTGTATCTTAACTCCATCTACCTGCCTTGGTTCCTTGGCCTAGAAATTGAGTTTGCGCTGCGCCAGGGCTTTAGCGCCGGAAGTTAGCGCCGGCGCTAAAGCCCTTTGCGCGCGCCAAAAATTCAGTAGCGCCGCGCCCAAACGGCTGCCGGCGCTACTGAAGGGTTTTAGCGCCTGAAAACTGGCGCAACGCGCCGCATTGCGGTGCTATTCCGGCGCTGCGGCGCCCGCTGCGGTGCGGCAGGCTCGGGAAGTGCAGGCCTCCTCCTTCCGTTAAGGAGGAGCTGCCTGCACCCGGCCGCGGCCCGCGCAAATCTCATCAAAAATGAGCCCGGCACCTCGGACAAGTGCCGGGCTTGCATCTGTTCCGGGGGGGGGGGAGAAGTCCGGGGAGGGAGCTGCGGGCAGGCGGCCGGCGGGAAAGCGGCCGGCCGCCGCGCCTCCTTAAAGCGCCGGCGCAGACTCCGGCAACACTTGTTTGCCGGAGTCTTAGTTGCGGCTGCCACTGGCGAGGCGGCCGCAACTGAATTTCGGCTTGGGGCCGGGTTACCACGGCAACCGGGACGCTGCGCACACCGATGACGTCATCGGTGCCGGCGCAGCGCTACCGGTCTACCGCCGCGGAAGGGCGCCAGGCAATTTAGGAACCGGCGCCAATTGCAGCGCTAGGCCCTCTAGCGCCGCAAAATCGGTGCTAAGGGCACTGAATTTCTAGGCCCTTATCCCTTAATACCCTTGCCCAACAATCTATCCATCTCAGGTTTGAAATTTTCAACAGCTTTTTGGGGGAGAGAGTTCCAGATTTTCATTACCCTTTGTGCGGAGAAGTGCTTCCTGACAAATGGTAATGTTGGCCTTCATTGCAAGAGGATTTGAGTACAGGAGCAAAGATGTCTTACTATACAGTTATACAGGGCCTTGGTGAGACCACACCTGGAGTACTGTGTGCAGTTTTGGTCTCCTTACCTAAGAAAGGGTATACTTGCCATAGAGGGAGTGCAGCAAAGGTTCACCAGACTGATTCCTGGGATGGCAGGACTGTCGTATGAGGAGAGATTGGGTCGACTAGGCCTGTATTCACTAGAGTTTAGAAGAATGAGAGTTGATCTCATTGAAACGTATAAAATTCTGACAGGACTAGACAGACTGGATGCAGGGAGGATGTTTCCCCTGGCTGGGGGGGGGGGTCTAGAACGAGGGGTCACAGTCTCAGGATACGGGGTAGGACATTTAGGACTGAGATGAGGAGAAATTTCTTCACTCAGAGGGTGGTGAACCTGTGGAATTCTCTACCACAGAAGGCTGTGGAGGCCAAGTCACTGAATATATTTAAGAAGGAGATAGATTTCTAGACACAAAAGGCATCAAGGGGTATGGGGAGAGAGCGGGAATATGGTATTGAGATAGAGGATCAGCCATGATCATATTGAATGGCTTAGCAGGCTCGAAGGGCCGAATAACCGACTCCTGCTCCTATTTTTCTGTGTTTCTAAATAGAACAAAAAATTGACACAGAGGTAAAGAAGCTCTTGTTAAGAGTTTAACAAAGAACATGCCCAGTTATCTCAGTGAAGTCAGCAACCTCTTGGTTAACCTCCTGGTTGCTTTCACAGCTGCATTTCTTCCAAAGGTTTTTTTGCAGTTCCTGTTTGTTCACCGGGTGCTGATGGTTATTGAATCCCATTCAAGTTGGTCACCGCCAAGCACTGCGGCAACGACTTAACATGAGATAAATCAACTCTTTTACGCTAAAGATTGACAACAGCGTAAGGTAAGGTATTGATCATCTGCAAGACAACTTGGTGGCATAACGTTTTTGTACTGCCACCCCACGGCGTGGCACAGTCTGGGTTCAATGATTTCAGCCAAGAAGGTTAACTTGTGGAGGGCAGGTCAATGGGGCTCTGTCTCATAGACCTCATAATGACCAATTACAGACCAGCAATAAAAGAATGCCAGGAAATAGCTCCTTACGTTGGTATTGGTGTTTTTTTTATTCGTTCCTGGGATGTGGGCGTCGCTGGCAAGGCCAGCATTTATTGCCCATCCCTAATTGCCCTTGAGAAGGTGGTGGTGAGCCATCTTCTTGAACCACTGCAGTCCGTGTGGTGAAGGTTCTCCCACAGCGCTGTTAGGGAGGGAGTTCCAGGATTTTGACCCAATGACGATGAAGGATTGGCCGATATATTTCCAAGTCAGGATGGTGTGTGACTTGGAGGGGAACTTGGAGGTGGTGGTGTTCCCATGCGCCTGCTGCCCTTGTCCTTCTAGGTGGTAGAGGTCGCGGGTTTGGGAGGTGCTGCCGAAGAAACCTTGGCGAGTTGCTGCAGTGCATCTTGTAGATGGTACACACTGCAGCCACGGTGCGCCGGTGGTGGAGGGAGTGAATGTTTAAGGTGGTGGATGGGGTGCCAATCAAGCGGGCTGCTTTGTCCTGGGTGGTGTCAAGCTTCTTGAGTGTTGTTGGAGCTGCACTCATCCAGGCAAGTGGAGAGTATTCCATCTCACTCCTGACTTGTGCCTTGTAGATGGTGGAAAGGCTTTGGGGAGTCAGGAGGTGAGACACTCGCCGCAGAATACCTAGCCTCTGACCTGCTCTTGTAGCCACAGTATTTATGTGGCTGGTCCAGTTAAGTTTCTGGTCAATGATGACCCCCAGGATGTTGATGGGGGTGACCCCAGGTGTATAGGACAGCGAGATTAAAGGGGAGACAAATGAGGCTGCTCATTCTGCCAGTTGTTGCTGAACGTCCATATTTGTTGTGTGGGGAAGGAGTCACAAATTTTTCATTTCACTCAGTGCTACGAGCTAAGACTGGAAGAGGCAAGCTGGCTACAAAAAGCAGGGGCTAGGGAACGGGTATGTTTAAAGAGTTCTCCGTTCTCCACCTGTCATTCTGAATTCTTCCATGGAAGAGGGCTTATGTTGCAACTACGCCAATGCAGTGCTGTCTTTGCTGGGGCCTGATCTCACCACACCGTGTTGCACTCAGGCCTCGCTGTGAAGGGCGGCCATCGGAAGCATACTGCCCAGTGTTCAACTAGTGGGCATAAGGCCACAGCACAAAACTCGCACTGAAGAACGAAAGACTTGCATTTCTATAGCGCCTTTCACAACCTCAGGACATGCCGAAAGAGCTTTACAGCCAATGAAGTACTTTTTGAAGTGTAGTCACTGTTGCAATGCAGAAAACGTGGCAGCCAATTTGCGCACAGCAAGCTCCCACAAACAGCTATGAAATAAAAGACCAGATCATCTGAGGGATAGATGTTGGCCAGGAGAACCCCTGCTCTTCTTCGAATACTGCCGCGGGATCTTTTACATCCGCCTGAGAGAGCAGACGGGGCCTCGGTTTAACGTCTCCTCCGAAAGGCGGCACCTCAGACAGGGCAGCACTCCCCTCAGTGCTGCACAGAAGTGCTCAAGTCTCTGGAGTGGGGACTTAAACCCACATACTTCTGACTCAGAGGCGAGAGAGTGCTACCCAGTGAGCCACGGCTGACACCTAATCGGCAATCCCATTCCGAAAGGACAGCTGGCATGGGGAGTGGAAGTAGGGTCGGGGCTCTCTTCCGAGGTTGGTTGGCGAGAGTATGATTCCCTTGCCGAGTTGTACGCTTAACAGTGAGGAGCGCAGCAGTCAGTGGATCTTTCAGTTCCCATGGACTATGGGGAAGAAGCATTAAAACTCTCTCATTCCATATTCTGCGATATGCTGTTCCTATTCTGGCTGATTTTATGCTTTGCTGATACTGCAATCAGGAACAGGCAAAGTCTTACTTAAGCATTACAGGGTTCGTGAGGTCGCTGATATCATTTCCCTTTATATCAGCAGCAGAAACTGTTAACAGACATTGGGAGTGAGACATTTCAAAACTGTTCAGCAATTTCTCTGTCACGCTATATTAGGAATGCTGTTGCTTCCATACAATGTCTACAATCATTGTGTGAGTCACTGGTTAGCTATGGCTCAGCTGGTAAGCACACTCGCCGCTGGGTCAGAAGGTTATGGGTTCATTGTCCCCCTCCAGGGACTTGAGCACAAATATCTAGGCTGACACTCTGAGGGGGCGCTGCACTGTCGGAGGTGCTGTCTTTCGGATGAGACGTTAAACCGAGGCCCCGTCTGCTCTCTCAAGAGGACGTAAAAGACCCCATGGGCACTATATCGAAGAAGAGCAGGGGGAGTTATCCCCGGTCTCCTAGGGCCAACATTTATCCCTCAATCAACATCACTGAAAAACAGATTCTCTGGTCATTATCTCATTTGTGGGAGCTTGCTGTGCGCAAATTGGCTGCTGCGTTTCCTACATTACTACACTTGAAAAGATCTTAAATAACAACAGAAAATGCTGGAAAAGCTCAGCAGGCCAGGCAACATCCGTGGGGAGAGAGAAACAAAGTCAACGTTTCAGGTCGAAACCCTTCGTCAGAACTGAGAGAAAAGGCAGGAAATGAAACAAAGGGCAGTTTGGGGGCTGGGAAATGGGGGAGGGGATGAAAAAAGAGACATTAAGAGATATTCAAGGTGAGACGAGATGGTAATAGGACAGGTAAAGAAACAGACAATGGCTCTAGATGAAGTGTGAAATGCGCTGGCAGAGTGAAAGACAGTTGCCATGTGGGAGAGAGAAAAAAAAGGAAAAGTCACAAACCAAAAATGTGGATTAAAAAATAAAAAAATATAATAGGGGCCGAGGTGATGATCTGAAATTGTTGAACTCGATATCGAATCCGGAAGGCTGTAAAGTGCCTAATCGGAAGATGAGGTGCTGTTCCTCGAGTTTATGCTGAGCTTCCGTGGAACAATGCAAGAGGCCAAGGACGGTGAGGTCTGAGTGGGAATGGAGCGGTGAATTGAAGTGACAGGCGACCGGAAGCTCGGGGTCACCCTTACGGACTGAACGGAGGCGTTCCGCAAAGCGGTCGCCCAATCTGCGTTTGGTCTCCCCAATGTAGAGGAGACCGCATCGTGAGCAGCGAAGAAAAGATCTTCATTGGCTGTAAAGCGCTTTGGGACCTCTTGAGGTTGTGAAAGGCGCTATGGAAAGGCAAGTCTTTTCTGTTGACTACAGGAAACTTTTTTTTATCCGGCACGGACGGGACCGACGTGGTGCCGGTTCATCAAAAATTCTGGATAACCGAACGCTATAGTGAAAGATACGGAGCTGAGAGCTCCGTATAAAGCAACAAACCCTGTTGTTTAGCAACAGGTTCAGAACAATGGCCACAAGTTGCAAGCGTCTCTGTAGCTTAGCAACAGCTGCAGCCACACCCTTGCAAAGCAACAGATGGAGGAAGGCAAGTAATAAAAGTTACCTGAACCTACTCCTGAATTTTGCCGGTTAACCGAGATTTCCGGTTATTTAGGTGCCGGTAAATCAAAAGTTTCCTGTAGTAGAAAAGGAATAGGATCATTTCTCACTAAAATTCCGGTTCAGCGAATGTTTATTTTTTGGGGGGGTGGGGGGGAGCGGGGTGCACATCATATAAGAGAGGAAAATGACTGGTGGTCTAGGTCTACCAACCTGCTGGACCACAGCGAAATCCACACAATTCATCTCAGGGTGATTGCTGTCTCAGACAGTGTAACTGTAGGTCCAGGAAAGAAGGAAAGACTTGCATTTCTATAGCGCTTTTCGCGACCACCGGACGTCACAAAGTGCTTTACAGCCAATGAAGTACTTTTTGAAGTGCGGTCACTGTTGTAATGTAGGAAACGCAGCAGCCAATTTATGCACAGCAAGCTCCCACAAGAAGCAATGTGATAATTGATGTAATAAAGCTCACTACACACTTGGTTTGAGTATAAAGCAAGGCTTTAATCAACTTGTTTCAGAACATGGAGGTCTAGTTGTACTTCACTAGCTCCTTGTCTTACAAAATGTCCCTGGCAAGCTGGGGCCCACGCCCGAGTATTTATACTCCTTGGACGGCGCCACCAGCTGGCCATCCAGCGTTATTTCATAAGTAGTTTCTTGATGATGAGATTTATAACAATAATGGACAGATACAGGAAACTTTCTGGTATCCGGCACCGACGGGACCGAGCTGTTGCCGTCCCATCAAAACTGCCGGACAAACCAGCGCTAATGTTAAAACATACGGAGCTTCTGAGCTTCGTATCTAGCAACAAACCCTGTTGCTTAGCAACAGCTTCTAAACAGTCGGCCGTAGCTTGCAAGCGTCTCTGTAGCTAAGCAACTGCTTCAGCTAGACCTTGCAGAGCCTGACTGGTGAAAAAAAAGCAACGAAAAGAAAAAAAACTTGCTGAACCGACTCCTGAATTTTGCCGGTGGATCGAGCATTCCGGACAGTTAACCTCCGGATAAACCAAAGTTTCCTGTAATCTGTTTTTGTGATGTTGATTGAGGGATAAATATTGGCCAGAACACCTCCCCTGGCTCTTCTTCGATATAGTGGCCATGGGATCTTTTACGTCCACCTGAAAGAGCAGACGGGGCATCGGTTTAACATCTCATCTGAAAGATGGCACCTCCGACAGCGCAGCGCTCCCCTGGAGTGTCGGCCTAGATTTTTGTGCTCAAGTCCCGTGGAGTGGGGGCTTGAACCCACAACCTTCTGACTCAGAGGCGAGAGAGAGAGAGTGCTGCCCACTGAGCCACGACTGCCACAGGAACAGCCACTGCTACTTGCATTTATATAGCGCCTTTAACGGAGTAAAGCGTCCCGAGGCGCTTCACAGGAGCGTTAGCGGACAAAAACTGACTGATTTTGAGGCCAGCCTTCCTAAATCGGGTGGGCACGCAGCGGAGGCTGGGTGGCTTTTCACTCGGGCACTGCCTGTGGCCGTGCATCTCAGGCAGAGGGAGGCCTGTGAGAAAGGCCGCCTGGTTAGCCTCATGGCAGAATGCGCAGTCTTTGGGAGGGGCAAAAACCTAAAAGAAGGGGAACTATGTAAGTAGAGTATAAAAGACATCATTCCAAACACAGCTTATCTCATTGTGGGTTGAGAACCTTGATCTCTTTACAACTAACATCTGAAGCTCGCAGCGAGATTATAGTCTTCGTATAAAATCTCGTTAATGCGATACTTTTTCTGGTAATATACACCGCGACGTTGAAGCAGTGGTTTTATCCGGCTGCTCCTGTTGACAGGATCTGTGTGCCAGCTGTACCCTAGTTGTGTGGGCGACTGGTGGCGCGAACACTGCCAGTTTTATGGCTCTCAGAGACAGCCGAGATACCAGACATATCAGTGGCAACTCCCTCACCAAAAATGAAAGCAAGGCTCAGCTCTGCTTCACTGTGGGTGGGCCAGCAATGTGCTCTACGAAATGGTCTAAAAAACCACACCAGATGTGATACCTTTCAGCCAGTGTATACTGTGCACTGGATGTACAACACACTAGAGTGTAAACCCGATCATATCCAAGTTCCCCTCCAAGTCGCATCGCCATCCCGACTTGGAAGTATATTGGCCGATCCTCCATCGTCGCTGGGTCAAAATCCTGGAACTCCCTCCCTAACAGCACTGTGGGAGCACCTTCACCACACGGACTGCAGCGGTTCAAGAAGGCGGCTCACCACCACCTTCTCAAGGGCACTTAGGAATGGGCAATAAATGCTGGCCTTGCCAACGACGCACACATCCCATAAACGAATTTTTTAAAAAGCATAGAATTTAGCCCGTTCTCCTCCTTAAACATTCACTCCCTCCACCACCGGCGCACCCTGGCTGCAGTGTGTACCATCTACAAGATGCACTGCAGCAACTCGCCAAGGCTTCTTCGGCAGCGCCTCCCAAACCCGCGACCTCTTCCACCTAGAAGGACAAGGGCAGCAGGCGCATGGGAACACCACCACCTCCAAGTTCCCCTCCAAGTCACACACCATCCTGACTTGGAAGTATATCGGCCGTTCCTTCATCGTCGCTGGGACAAAATCCTGGAACTCCCTCCCTAACAGCACTGTGGGAGTACCTTCACCACACGGGACTGCAGCGGTTCAAGAAGGCGGCTCACCACCACCTTCTCAAGGGCAAGTAGGGATGGGCAATAAATGCCGGCCTTGCCAGCGACGCCCACATCCTGAGAGTTAATTGTAAAAGGTCATACCGCACAGAAAGGAGGCCACTCGGACCATTGCGCCTGTGCCAGCTCTTTGCAAGTGCAATTAGTCCCACTCCCCTGCACTTTCCCCACAGCCATGCAAAATTTTTCCTGGTTGAAGTACTTGTAGCAGGATTGCATGTGGGAGCCCAAAGCCCTTTTATGGTACTGTCCTAGGACTGGGCTTTGCAAAATGGTAGCGCTTACAAGAAGGAATTAGATCTCCAACAAAATACAGTGACGTTTTATTAACTGACTCCCGAAAGTTATTATGACTTGTGAAGTGAAGACCATGCACTTCCCAAGGGGGAGAGGATGAACTTATCTGAGGAAGGATGTTCTTGCCATGGAGGGAGTGCAGCGAAGATTCACCAGACTGATACCTGGGATGGCAGGAATGATGTATGAGGAGAGATTGGGTCGATTGGGCTTATACTCGCTGGAGTTTAGAAGAATGAGAGGGGATCTCATTGAAACCTATAAAATTCTAACAGGACTAGACAGACTAGATGCAGGAAGGATGTTCCCGATGGCTGAATAGTCCAGAAGCAGGGGTCACAGTCTAAGGATAAGGGGTAAGCCATTTAGGACTGAGATGAGGAGGAATTTCTTCACCCAGAGAGTGGTGAACCTATGGAATTCTCTACCACAGAAGGCAGTGGAGGCCAATTCATTCAATATATTCAAGAAGGTGTTGGATATATTTCTTAAGGCTAAAGGGATCAAGGGATATGGGGAGAAGGCAGGGACAGGGTACTGAGTTTGGATGATCAGCCATGATCTCATTGAATGGCGGAGCAGGCTCGAGGGGCCGAATGGCCTCCTCCTGCTCCTATCTTCTATAAGATCCAATTGCCCTTCCTATTTCAGTAGGGCCATTTCAATCGGTGTACAAATATCCCTTGTCCCCTAATGGAAATTCTGTTCCCCTTTGTTGGGGAACAGGAAAAGATGAGAGAATAGCGTCGATGCAGTTAAGGGGAAGCTAGATAAGTACACGAGGGAGAAAGCAATAGAAGGTTAGGCTGATGGGGTGAGACGAAATAAGGTGGGAGGAGGCTCGTGCGGAGCAGTAACACCGGCACGGACCAGTTGGGCCGAATGGCCTGTTTCTGTGCTGTAAAGTTCTATATAATTCTATGAGCTAAGGCGTTGAGTTCCATTCTCTCCTCACCTTACAAAAAACTCCGACAACAATATCAAGGCTTTTATTTTGCACATTTTTGCTTCAAAGTTTTACTTCCATGTGTAACGGAAAACAAGAAGCTATACATTGTGCTGGTGCTGCCCCACAGAGGGACCTTGAAGAGGTTCACGGGAAATGATCCACCCCTTCCATGATCTTGTCCGACAAGCGCTCCCCGCCCCCTGTTCTCAATGGGCTGATCCGTTTATGATGTCAATAAGTGGAATCATGGCCAGCGAGTGGAATGGTCCATGCAAATAAGGAAGGGAGCAACAGAACTTTGGTCATGCTGTCTTACATAAGAAGAACAGGAGCAGGAGTCGGCTATTCGGCCCCTCGAGCCTGCCCCACCATTCAATAAGATCATGGCTAATCATCGACCTCAACTCCACATTCCCACCCGAGCCCCATAACCCTTGACTCCCCTGTAGCTCAAATATCTGTCTATCTCCGCCTTGAATATATTCACTGACTCCGCCTCCACAGCTCTCTGGGGTAGAGAATTCCAAAGATTCACGACCCTCTGAGAGAAGAAATTCCTCCTCATCTCCGTCTTAAATGGGCGACCCCTTATTCTGAAACTATGCCCCCTAGTTCTAGATTCCCCCACGAGGGGAAACATCCTCTCAGCATCCACCCTGTCAATCCCCCTCAGAATCTTATATGTTTCAATAAGATCCCCTCTCATTCTTCTAAACTCCAATGAGTATAGGCCCAACCTGCTCAGCCTTTCCTCATAAGACAACCCCTTCATCTCAGGAATCAACCTAGAGAACCTCCAATGCAAGTATATCCTTCCTTAAATAAGGGGACCAAAACTGTACGCAGTACTCCAGGTGTGCTCTTAAGGCGCAGATCGAGATCTTTAAGCGCTGGATTTTGACATGGGGGGTGTTATAAATCTCATCATTCAAGAAACTACTCATGAAATAACACTGGGCGGCCAGCTGGTGGCGCCGTCCAAGGAGTATAAATACTCGGGTGTGGGCCCAGCTTTCCAGGGACATTTTGTAAGACAGGAACTAGTGAAGTACAACTAGACCTCCATGTTCTGAAACAAATCGATTAAAGCCTTGCTTTATACTCAAACCAAGTGCATAGTGAGCTTTATTACGTCAGGGGGCTCTCCAGATTTGAAGAAAAACGACACTGCTGGGCGATGGTAGTGCGGGAGAGTTCATTTTAAACCTCTGCTCCTTTGCAGTCCTTTCATTTGGCCTCCGCAGAATTCCACCAGCATTACAAAAATCTACAGTTAGGATTTAACTGCGAGCAATAACATTCCTCAGCTGCACGGTATTTAGTGAATGAAGCAGACCATAAAAGAGATGTCGTTCAGCAGGACTATAAACCGCAGCCCCCCCCCACCCCCACCGCCACCATCGTACGTTTTATTCCTTCCAGTAGGCTTCTGGTCGAGAAAGCTGGTACACATCCATCGTCAAGCTGCCAATTGTGGAGAGAGAGAGAGACAACCATGGGAATAAATTGGTGGCTGCGTGGGTGTGAATATACATAGAAACATAGAAGATAGGAGCAGGAGTAGGCCATTCGGCCCCTCGAGCCTGCTCCGCCATTCAATGAGATCATGGCTGATCATTCAAATTCAGTACCCTGTCCCTGCCTTCTCCCCATATCCCTTGATCCCTTTAGCCTTAAGAAATATATCTAACTTCTTCTTGAATATATTTAATGAATTGGTCTCTACTGCCCTGTGTGGTAGCGAATTCCACAGGTTCACCACTCTGTGGGTGAAGAAATTCCTCCTCATCTCAGTCCTAAATGGCTTACCCCTTATCCTTAGACTGTGACAACAGAAAATGCTGGAAAAACTCAGCAGGCCAGGCAACATCCGTGGAGAGAAATTAGAGTCGACGTTTCGGGTCGAAACCCTTTTTCAAAACTGGAAAGGAAATGAAATAGATCGAAGGCAGGGCTGCGATAGAACAAAAGAAGTAAAGAGACATTAAGAGGTATTCAAAACCAGACGAGATGGTAATAGGACAGTGGAGACAAAAGACAGCTCAGATTAGGTGTGAAGTGTACTGGCAGGATGAGAGACAGCTGCCATGTGGGAGAGAGAAAAAAAAGGAGGAAGGGGGGGGGGGAAGGGAAGACCCAAAACAAAGGGGTGGAAAAAAAAATAAGTAAAAATGTACTGAGTTTTTCCAGCATTTTCTGTTGTTATTTCAGATTTCCAGCATCTGCAGTATTTTGCTACCCTTAGACTGCGACCCCTGGTTCTGGACTCCCCCGCCATCGGGAACATCCGTCCTGCATCTAGTCTGTCTAGTCCTGTTACAATTTTATAAGTTTCAGTGAGTACTTTGTTTGCGTTTCACAGGTTTTTGGACCTTCCCTTCCCTCCCCACCGCGCCCCCCCCACCCCACCCAAACGGCCAAACAATAAACTAAACCCAGCGGGGCTACTGACACAGGCGTTTTGTGCAGAGAGAAGTTATTTCACAAGCGCGGGAGGCCCATAACTCTCTCTCTCTCTCTCGCAGGACAGGTGCGAGGAATCTACAACGTCCTTTCCCACCAGTGCACGTATCTCAGCAATGCAGCCTCATGAGCTTCACGTTACTCCAAGGTGCACGCTAGCCGCTTTTGGACATGCACCTCCCAGGCTGCCAGAGAGTCGAGGGGTAATTCACTGCAAATGGATCTGTACCTGACCCGAAACAAAACGCGATACTCTCTCCAACTTTGGTGGTTGATGCAGGTCGCAATCAGATATAGGCTGCACATGGCAGGCTATCAACACTTAAAAAAAAAAGGCGTAGATACAGAGGAACTATCTCCTCTGGCGGGGGGAAATCAAGAACGAGGGGACATAATCTTAAAACTAGCACCAGGTCATTTAGGATGGAAATCAGCAAGCAGGTTTATACACAAAGGGTAGTAGAAATCTGGATCTCTCACCCCCAAAAGGCTTTGGGTGCTGGGGGACAATTTAAAAAACTTTGTTTATGGGATGTGGGCGTCGCTGGCAAGGCCAGCATTTATTGCCCATCTCGAGTTGCCCTTGAGAAGGTGGCGGTGAGCCGTCTTCTTGAACCGCTGCAGTCCGTGTGGTGATGGTACTCCTACAGTGCAGTTAGGGAGGGAGTTCCAGGATTTTGACCCAGCGACGATGAAGGATCGGCCGATATAATTCCAAGTCAAGATGGTGTGTGACTTGGAGGGGGACTTGGAGGTGGTGCTGTTCCCATGCGCCTGCTGCCCTTGTCCTTCCAGGTGGAGGAGGTTGCGGGTTTGGGAGGTGCTGCCGAAGAAGCCTTGGCGAGTTGCTGCAGTGCATCTTGTAGATGGTACACACTGCAGCCACAGCACTGATGGTGGAGGGAGTGAATGTTTAAGGTGGTGGATGGGGTGCCAATCAAACGGGCTGCTTTGTCCTGGATGGTGTCGAGCTTCTTGAGTGTTGTTGGAGCTAAACTCATCCAGGCAAGTGGAGAGTATTCCACCACACTCCTGACTTGTGCCTTGTAGATGGTGGAAAGGCTTTGGGAAGTCAGGAGGTGAGACACTCGCTGCAGAATACCTAGCCAATTGGACCTTTCAAGACCGAGATCGATTGATTTTTGTTGGGTAAAGGGTATCAAGGGATATGGAGCTAAGGCGGGTTGATGGGGTTGAGGTACAGATCAGCCATGGGCTAACTGAGGGGCTGAATGGCCTCCTCCTGCCCCTATATTCCTAGATCCAGAGAAAGGCCGTTAGCCTCAAGTAGCCTGTCCCTTTCCTTAATGACTATTTTTGTATGCTCATCAAGGTGAGGAATGTTAATACTGGGGAATGAAACACATTTCATTTCAGGTATGCAGTGTTAGCATTCTCGTTCACAGGGCAGGGATGGTGAAGCTCCCTCTACTCTGTCCCAACAACATGCGCCACAGAAGAGCACCCCCTACTGTGAATTATTTTTATTTTCCCCACTAACCTTCTTGTGGTTCCCTCAGAGTGAGATGACCAAAGTAGTGCTGAATTAAGAACATACGAAATAGGAGCAGGAGTCGGCCATTCGGCCCCTCGAGCCTGCTCCGCCATTCAGTAAGATCATGGCTGATCTTCTACCTCATCTCCACTTTCCTGCACTATCACCATATCCCTTGGTTCCCTTAATATCTAAAAATCTATCGATCTCTGTCTTGAATACACTCAACGACTGAGCCTCCACAGCCCTCTGGGGTAAAGAGTTCCAAAGATTCACCACCCTCTGAGTGAAGACATTTCTCCTCATCTCAGTCTTACATGGCCTAGGGGTAGTTTTGTGCTGGAGGCCCATGCCCACTAGGAACTGGTTTGCGATTACCCAAACTCATCTCATTTAGGACCTTCAGTCTGGGCTGGATTCAAATCACGCTGCCAGAGGTGAAACAGGAGTCTCTATTCCACTGCACCACATGTGACAAGCCTGTCTTTTTTGGAAAGATCAATCCAGGCTACCTGGTTTCTCACCTCAATACCTTCTTTCCCCAACTTGCATTTATATAGCGCCTTGAACATAGTAAAACATCCCAAGGCGCTCCACAGGAGCGTTATCAAACAAAATTAGCCACATAAGGAGATATTACAAACAGTGATCAAAAGCTTGGTCATAGATGTAGGTTTTAAGGAGCGTCTTAAAGGAGGAGAGAGAGGCGGAGAGGGGACTTTCCAGAGATTAGGGTCCAGGCAGTTGAAGGCACGACCACCAATGGTGGAGCGATTATAATTGGGGATGCTCAAGAGGCCAGAATTAGAAGAGCGCAGAGATCGCTGAGGGTTGTGGAACTGGAGGAGATTACAGAGATGGGGGAGGGTCGAGGCCATGGAGGGATTTGAAAACCAGGATGAGAATTTATTAAATCGAGGCGTTGCTTAACCAGGAGCCAAAGTAGGTCCCAAGTGAACGGGACTTAGTGCGAGTTAGGACACGGGCAGCAGAGTTTTGGATGACCTCAAGTTTACAGAGGGTAGGACGTGGGAGACTGGCCAGGAGTGTGTTGGAATAGTCAAGTCTAGAGGCAACACAGGCATGGATGAGTCCACGGCCGGCAATGGTGGAGCGATTAAAATCAGGGATGAACAAGGGGCCAAAATTGGAGGAGCGCTGCGATCTCAGAGGGTTGTAGGGCTGGAGGAGGTTACAGAGATGCACCTAACCTGGGAATGCTCGACGCTGACATTGGTTGCCCAAAAGGAATGATATCCCAATCCCCAGTATCTAACAGCCCTCACCTTGAAGCACGTAGCGCGTAATTGCCAGATGCTGACGTGAATTAATCATTAGGTTCTGAGGCTTCACCAAGTGTTCCCGAATTTCAGCACTGTTCAATGTCCCAGCACTTAATGGGCGCAAAAAAAACTCGTCAGCAAAACAAACGGCTAGATAAAAACGAGGCAGGAGAATGATTTTTCCTGATTGTTGACTGGCTTGAACCCAGTGACAGAGGAAACCAACATAATCAGGTTCATGTAGGTTTCATGGGCCAATACTTTCCGTTGCACCACTCCACAGTAGACCTACCCAGGGATTTGAAAGAGAGAGAGGCCCCTTCAGGTCTTCAAAGGGGGAGAAAAAGGAAATGCTTTCAATATACTTTTTAAACCATGTCATTTATTTTTAAACGACTGTAGTTTTCCTGCTTTTCCACCCCCCCCCCCAACCCGGCGAAGACAATCATTAGGGACAATCGTCTGCGAATGTTTGCTTTCAAACGCCCTTTTCAATGCATTCACGTCACTTTCTGCAACGAGGTGGGGGTCGCAAGCTGAATGAGAACACGGAGAATTGCTGCCGGCGCGATTACTTGTTCAGCTTAAGAGATTCACCGCCACCCACCTACCCGCCCCCCCCAACCCACGTCCCCAAATATCGCTCAAGAAATGTTGGTGTTTTGTTGTTGTTGCTGAAGTATTGCTGTCAAAGCTTTTCTTTAATGTGTCTTGTCCAGACACCCACTTCCTCTTCCTCAGACTGTTACAGAGGGAAGCCTGCAACGCACCCAGCCTAAGCCTGACCGAGCTGAAGCAGGCCCCCCCCCGGTGATGGAGGCCGTGCTTTATTTGTCTGCTGGAAGCGGCTGTGTGTAAAGAAAGAAAGCCCTGCATTTCTACAGCGCCTTTCATGACCTCAGGATGTTCCACAACACTTTACAGCCAATTGAAATACCTCTTGAAGTGGAGTCACCATTGTAATGTAGGAAACGCGGCAGCCAATTTGCGCACAGCAAGATCCCACAAACAGCACGGTGATAATGACTGCATAGAAACATAGAAGATAGCAGCAGGAGTAGGCCAATCGGCCCCTCGAGCCTGCTCCGCCATTCAATGAGATCATGGCTGATCATCCAAACTCAGTACCCTGTCCCTGCTTTCTCCCCATATCCCTTGATCCCTTTAGCCTTAAGAAATATAGCTAACTCCTTCTTGAATATATTTAATGAATTGGCCTCCACTGCCTTCTGTGGTAGAGAATGCCACAGGTTCACCACTCTCTGGGTGAAGAAATTCCTCCTCATCTCTGTCCTAAATGGCTTACCCCTTATCCTTAGACTGTGACCCCTAGTTCTGGACTCTCCCGCCATCGGGAACATCCATCCTGCATCTAGTCTGTCTAGTCCTGTTAGAATTTTATAAGTTTCAATGAGAGAGGAGACGAGGCCTCGGTTCAACGTCTCATCTGAAAGACGGCACCTCCGACAGTGCAGCAGGACGTGAAGCCGAGGCCCCGTCTGCTCTCTCAGGTGGACGTAAAAGATCCCACGGCCACTATTTCGAAGAACAGCAGGGGGAGTTCTCCCTGGTATCCTGGGGCCAATATTTATCCCTCAATTAACATCTAAAACAGATGATCTGGTCATTATCACATCACTGTTTGTGGGAGCTTGCTGTGTGCAAATTGGCTGCCACGTTTCCCACATTACAACAGTGACTACACTTCAAAAGTACTTCATTGGTTGTAAAGCGCTTTGAGACGTCCGGTGGTCGTGAAAGGCGCAATATAAATGCAAGTCTTTCTTTCTTAGGTTGTAAACTCTGGAACCGCCCCTCCCTAAACCTCTCCGCCTCTCTCCCCTCCATACAAACTACCTCTTTGACCAAGCTTTTGCTCATCTGTCCTAACGGCTCCTTCTTTGAGACGGTTTGTCCAACTACGCTCCTATGCAGCGCCTTGGGATGTTTCCCTGTTTTAAAGGCGCTATATAAATGCTTGTCGTTGTTGTCGCCTGCTCCTGAGCGGTTGAGCAGCGACCCCTCACTGCAAAGGTCAAGCCGGGCAGTGGACCTGGGCTAAGATGGCCTGGCCGGTCACATAGCCATCACCCTCTGCCCAGGCTGTCGGAGAACGGCCTCCTGAGTGAGCTATTTGCGGATGGCCACGTCTGCGAACCACTAGCCCAGCGTGAGTCTTCGGGAAAACAGGAGGAAAACACTGGGGAGAAAAAATAGAAAAGGGATAGAAAGATAGGGATCGTTCACTGGGAGACAGATTTCCGCCGATTTCAGCATAAGTCTGTTGGAAGGAATAATAATCCTGCAATTATAATAGAAGCGAGGTCAGACAAGGTTTGCGAGCTTGAAAGTCTTGAACTGAAAATTGTTGGGAAGCGAATGGATCGAAAAGCCTCAGACCCCATACGCATAATTATGCTCTTTTCTAATAACGCAATCATTTTTGCCATAGGTTCCCGCGGGAGATGGCAGGCGCCAAGTCGCTTCGACCTGACGCGCGAACACTCCTCCAGTCTCTGGCTGTCAGCAGGATTCAACCTTTATTGTTTCATCTGCACAGTGAGAGCAACTGAACCGGGTCGGGAGGGGGGAGCGGGGGGCGGTGGGGGGGGGGCGGTGGTGGAGTGATGAGGAGAATTTTTTTTTTTTGCGCGCTGAGCTGTTGTGATCTGGAACGCGCTGCCTGAAAGGAAGCAGATTCAATCGTAACGTTCAAAAGGGAACGAGATATATGCTTGAAAAAAAAGGAAAAATTGGCCGGGCGAAGGGGAAAGGGAAAGGGAAGAAGTGCCGTGCGGGACTAATTGGATCGCGCGTTCAAAGAGCTGGCAGCGGCGGGATGGGCCGAACGGCCTCCTCCTGCGCTGTATCGTTCTGTGACTCTCGGACCCCACTGAGGGCAGCTATTTACTGAGCTGCCGAGATCATCAGCGGAACCGTGTGAGGATCTGACTGTTCTTGGTTGAAATCGCAAAGCTCTGTCTAAGTGGGACTGAGTGGCACTGATCAGTGACCTCTGTAGGAATTCAGCCCAGACAGATCGGTTGACTGCCTCATCCGTCTGCTGCCGTTACGGGAAGCGGGTTTGGCCGCCTCTGTCCAGCTGCTAGTGGGCACGCACCCACAGCGTCAAACGGGCTCCTCTTCTTGGATGGCTGGTGTGGGATCCGGGGGGGGTGTGGTGCATCGGTGCGGCTCTGGCGAGGTTGGAGCTTCCCCACGGGGGGGGGGCTTTTCTGCGTATAAAACCGAGCCTTACCCGACCTGGAATTCAGACCCCCGGGGGTGGGTTTTGACCCCGAACAGGCTGTGGGCGAGGTGGGGTTGATGGGGGTGAGTTTGAAATGCACCTGCTGGCCTATGTATCAGGCCCTGGGGGGGGGAGGGGGGCGGTGTTGCTATTTTAACTCATGGGCCTCATTTAAATGGCACATTTGCCGCCCGGAACCTACATTGACTGCCGGTCCGGCAACGCCTCAATTTTAAAATTCTCATCCTTGTTTACAAATCCCTGCATAGCCTCGCCCCTTCCTATCTCCAGCCCAACAACCCTCCGAGATCTCTGCACTCCTCCAATTCTGGCCTCTTGAGTATCTCCGATTTTAATCGCTCCACCATTGGCGGCCGTGCCTTCAGCTGCCTGGGCCCTAAGAGCTGGAATTCCCTCCCTAAACCTCTCTGTCTCTCTACCTCACTCTCCTCCTTTAAGACGCTCCTTAAAACCTACCTCTTTGATCAAGCGGTACTAAAATCTCCTTATGTAGCTCCTGTGAAGCACCATTATCCTGTACATGCAGACTGCATTATCCTGTACAGAACACACTGCAGACTGCGCATTATTCTGTACATAACACACTGCAGACTGTGCTTTATTCTGTACATAACACACTGCAAACTGTGCAATATCCTGTACAGAATACACTGCAGACTGCGCATTATCCTGTAAATAACACACTGCAGACTGTGCTTTATCCTGTAAATAACACACTGCAGACTGCGCATTATCCTGTAAATAACACACTGCAGACTGCGCATTATCCTGTAAATAACACACTGCAGACTGTGCTTATCCTGTACATAACACACTGCAGACTGTGCTTTATCCTGTACATAACACACTGCAGACTGCGCATTATTCTGTACATAACACACTGCAGACTGCGCATTATTCTGTACATAACACACTGCAGACTGAGCATTATCCTGTACATAACACACTGCAGACTGAGCATTATCCTGTACATAACACACTGCAGACTGTGCAATATCTTGTACATAACACACTGCAGACTGCGCATTATCCTGTACATAACACACTGCAGACTGTGCAATATCTTGTACATAACACACTGCAGACTGCGCAATATCCTGTACATAACACACTGCAGACTGTGCATTATCCTATGCATAACACACTGGAGCCCGTGTGCTATCCTGAATAATGGCCTTACAAAACAGTAAGCATCTCATGCTTTTTTTTAACGTGTAAGGGCCAGTTTCCCGAGGTGTTCTACCGACAGCCTACTAAGCTGGGCCACACATAGTAGGTTGCGCTGCCTCTGATATCCCAGCTTGGCCAGAGGGGAGAGCGGCCTCCCTGAAGGCAGTGCAAACTCGGAAAGTAGTCAGTGTAATATACAGCAAACGCTGTCAGTGGAAAAGAAAGCAGCACATTTTGGCTTCAGAGAAAAGACAATAAATTAATGGTCGCAATTTAATAGTTCGGAGAGGTTTAGACGAGGGATCTGTCCTAACCAGCATATTTTCCATTAATATTGGTGCCCACAAAAAAACTATCGAACAGCGCTGTCATCAGTGATAAATGATAACTTCTGTTGTGTCTGGCCAAGCCACAACTCTAACACCATGACAGGCATAATCCCACGATTAGTTTTGGACCAAACGTCTCCTTGACAACAGGAGCAACAACTTACGTTTATATGGCGCCTTTAATGTAGTAAAACAGGAGCGACGATCAAACAAAATTTAACACCGAGCCACATAAGGAGATATTAGGGCAGGTGACCAAAAGCTTGGTCAAAGATGTAGGTTTTAAGGAGCGTTTTAAAAGGGGGAAAGAGAGTCGGAGAGGTTTAGGGAGGGAATTCCAGAGCTTAGGGCCTCGGCAGCTGAAGGCACGGCCACCAATGATAGAGCGATTATAATCAGGGATGCTCAAGAGGCCAGAATTAGAAGAGTGCAGATATCTCTGAGGGTTGTGGGACTGGAGGAGATTACAGACATGGGGAGGGTCGAGGCCATGGAGGGATTTGTAAACAAGGATGAAAATTTTTTAAATCGAGGCGTTGCCGGACCGGGAGCCAATGTAAGTCAGCGAGCACGGGGGTGATGGGCGAACGGGACTTGGTGCGAGAACCTAAATGTGACAACCTTCACTGGGCATGAAGCAGTTTTTGTAAAACGCATCCTTTGACTTCTACCAGCAACTGCGAGAGGCTTCTGCCCCTGGAAACCCTCAATAACCTCAACAATCTGGGCTTGAGGAAGAGAATGGTTGTGTGGCCACTCGGAACTCCAACCTACCAGCCTCAGCTGCATTTGATAAAACCCTCTTCTCTTAGGCGATCCCTCGGAACCGAGGATGACTTGCTTCCACATTAAAAATGAGTTCTCAGGTGACTGATGAATCCAATGCGGGACATACAGTCTCTGTCACAGGTGGGGCAGATGGTGGTTGAAGGGGCGGGTGGGTGGGGTGCTTGGGTTGACGTGTGCTCCTTGCGCTTGGCTTCCGCTTGCTCCTGGCAAAGAGACTCGAGGTGTTCGGCGCCTTCCCGGATGCTTCTCCTCCACTTTGTGTGGTCTTGAGCCAGGGATTCCCAGGTGTCGGTGGGGATGTTGCACTTTTTCAAGGAGGCTTTGAGGGTGTCCTTGAAGCATTTCCTCTGCCCACCTGGGGCTCGCTTGCCATGTCGGAGCTCCGAGTAGAGCGCTTGTTTTGGGAGTCTCGTATTGGGCATGTGGACGATGTGACCCGTCCATCGGACCTGATCGAACATGGTCAAATCTTCGATGCTGGGGAAGTTGGCCTGAGCGAGAACACTGACGTTGGTGCGCCTATCCTGCCAATGGATTTGCAGTATCTTGCGGAGGCAGCGTTGGTGGTACCTCTCCAGTGCTTTGAGGTGCCTGCTGTACATGGTCCATGTCCCTGAGGCATACAGCAGGGCGGGTACCACTGCTGCTCTGTAGACCATGAGCTTAGTGCCGGGTTTGAGGTCCTGGTCTTCAAACACTCTCTTCCTTGATAACTTGATAAGGCCCAGGCCTGTCTGGCACTCCCAACTCCTCAATCCCAGTTGCTATTTCCGTGGCATCTTGCAAGCACGGGTCAGGGTTCAGCTCAGCCATATTGGGATAAGATGTGGTACACAGGTGTCTGCGGTGTTAGGCAGGTGCGGTCTAGTGACATAGTCTGTTTGGCTTTACTGCGGGTTTTGTCAAGCTCATCCACACACACTATGAGGCAGGAATGTACAACCGGTCTTGCACCAGCGACTCACCCGCTCCAAGGTCGCAAGCCTCCCCCAACGCCTGCCAGATTTTCCACTTTCTCCTTCCAAAATTCCCCTTTTCGCCCGGCTTTTTAAGTGATAGGATTGCCAACCCTGCTCTAACACCCAGCCAGAAGCATTCTCTCAAATTCCAGTTGGGTGCTCGCGCAAACTGTGACACAATCTGTTCTTGTCCCTTCCCGCCAACCACCCTCCCCCCGCCGCCCCTGCCCATTTAACAAAAGCTGACGGACGTAAGAAAACTACTAGGCATTTGGTCTAAGCGTTAAACAAAGCTTTAATCAACTGTTTCACAACATGGAGGTCGAGTTGTGTCCTTCACTAGTTCCTGTTAAGAATGTCCTGTGCAAGCTGGGCCCATGCCCGAGTATTTATACTCTCCCTGGACAGCGCCACCCGTAGGCCGCTCAGTATTATTTCATAAGTCTTTCTTTCATGCATGACTGATTCATGTCACTGCCAATTAGCAAGGATTCTGTAAAGTGTCTGTGTGAAAACGCTTGGATCTCCACGCACTGCAGCCTCTTGTCCTCTCGTGAAGGCACCGGCTACGACTGAGTTACTTTGCCCGAGTGGACATTTATATATGTGGGAGCCTAGAGAGAGACCATCGACAGACAGTGTAGAGGAACAAAGGGACCTGGGAGTGCATGTCCACAGATCCCTGAAGGTAGCAGGCCAAGTAGATAAGGTGGTTAAGAAGGCATGCGGAATGCTTGCCTTTATTAGCCGTGGCATCGAATACAAGAGCAGGGGGGTTATGCTTCAACTGTATAAAACACTAGTTAGGCTTCAGCTAGAGTACTGCGTGCAGTTCTGGTCACCACATTACAGGAAAGATGTGATTGCACTAGAGAGGGTACAGAGGAGATTTACAAGGATGTTGCCGGGAGTAGAGGATCTTAGCTATGAGGAAAGACTGGATAGGCTGGGTCTGTTTTCCTTGGAACAGAGGAGGCTGAGGGGAGACCTTATTGAGGTGTATAAAATTATGAGGGGCATAGAT
Source organism: Somniosus microcephalus (assembly GCF_052327205.1). NCBI lineage: Eukaryota > Metazoa > Chordata > Chondrichthyes > Squaliformes > Somniosidae > Somniosus > Somniosus microcephalus. The sequence goes on along the minus strand of NC_141017.1, from coordinate 26,915,409 downwards.
AAAGTGGATAGAAAGGACCTATTTCCCTTAGCAGAGGGGTCAAAAACCAGGGGGCACAGATTTAAAGTAATTGGTGGAAGGTTTAGAGGGGATTTGAGGGGATATTTCTTCACCCAGAGGGTTGTGGGGGTCTGGAACTCACTGCCTGAAAGGGTGGTAGAGGCAGGAACCCTCATCACATTTAAAAAGTACTTGGATGTGCACTTGGGATGCTGTAACCTGCAGGGCTACGGACCAAGAGCTGAGAAGTGGGATTAGGTTGGATAGCTCTTTGTTGGGCGGCGTGGACACGATGGGCCGAATGGCCTCCTTCCGTGCTGTAACTTTCTATGATTCTATGATTCTATGGTTCTATTTATCATTATCCTCTCCTCAGCCGATGTCCACACCCGTGCTCATTCACCCACTCAGGAGCAGGTCGGTTGGCCAACCTTCCCCATATGGCCACCAATGCTAACTGGGCGCCCTGATTTTAACTCCAGGTGGATTCCTCCCCGCTCAGGCCTGAGTTAAAATTACAGTCGGGTCTCAATGATGTCATCGGGATGCAACATGCCTATGTAAAGAAAGGACCCCTGTTGGCTCCGGGCGCCTGTCCTTGCAGCCTGTTCAGGAGATCAGGTTAAAATTGCAGATGTTGCGATCATGGCGGCTTTCGGACAGGTAAGAGAAAAAAGAAAGACTTGCATTTATATAGCGCCTTTCACGACCACCGGACGTCCCAAAGCGCTTTACAGCCAATGAAGTACTTTTTGAAGTGTAGTCACTGTTGTAATGTGGGAAACACGGCAGCCAATTTGCTCACAGCAAGCTCCCACAAACAGCAATGTGATAATGACCAGATAATCTGTTTTTGTTATGTTGATTGAGGGATAAATATTGGCCAGGACAACGGGGAGAACTCCCCCGCTCTTCTTCGAAATAGTGCCGTGGGATCTTTTACATCCACCCGAGAGAGCAGAGGGGGCCTCAGGTTTAACGTCTCATCCGAAAGACGGCACCTCCGACAGTGCGGCACTCCCTCCGCGCTGCACTGGGAGTGTCAGCCTAGCTTTATGTGCGGCAAGACTCTGGAGTGGGACTTGAACCCACAACCTTCTGACTCAGAGGCGAGGGTGCCGCTCACTGAGCCGTGTACGAGCCAGGGCGATTTGATCTGCCCGCCCGCCAGGTTTCTGCTGAGCAAGTAGGGTTAAAATCGCCCCCAATTGTTATGTGATTTTAGGATGAGGTTGACTCCCTTGATTTGAACTGCGCTGTAGGATCGTTTGGCCATCCTTGATGTCTCCCTACTTCTTTCAGCTAAGATCAGTAACTCAATGGAAATGACCTAACATGGGTGCAATGGGTTCGACACTAAGGGGGTCATTCTAACCTCACTCGCTGGGCAGGAAACCCACAGGATCGGGTGGAATGCCGGTTTTACTCTCCACCCAATATTCGCTGGAGTTTAGAAGAATGAGAGGGGGTCTCATTGAAACTTATAAAATTCTAACAGGACTAGACAGACTAGATGCAGGAAGGATGTTCCCGATGGTCGGGGGAGTCCAGAACCAGGGGTCACAGTCTAAGGATTAAGGGGTAAGCCATTTAGGACTGAGATGAGGAGGAATTTCTTCACCCAGAGAGTGGTGAACCTGTGGAATTCTCTACCACAGAAGGCAGTTGAGGCCAATTCATTAAATATATTCAAGAAGGAGTTGGATATATTTCTTAAGGCTAAAGGGATCAAGGGATATGGGGAGAAAGCAGGGACAGGGTACTGAATTTGGATGATCAGCCATTGAATGGCAGAACAGGCTCGAGGGGCCGAATGGCCTACTCCTGCTCCTATGTTTCTATGACCTCAATGGAGAGAAAAATCCGGTGGGATCTAAAATCAGCGTTGCACCCAATCCCGTCAGTTTCCTGATGGGCGGGTTAGGTTAAAATTGGCCCTAAACATTCACTTCTGGAGTAGGCCCCCACTTAGCCTAAAGCAACGGGGATGAAAATCTTCTCTATCGCGTGCGGGCTGTGTGTGCAATGGGTTTGGTCGGTCTTGATACAGTTCCCAATGGACACGGTAACACAGAATGTAAGTGCTTCTTATTCGGCACACACTGGCACTAAACTGACACTGTCCTTGAGAGAGGCAAGCGGATAGGCTGCATGGCAAGTGGAAAGATATCTCCCTCGTGCAGTAGAGGTGCTCTATCGGGATCTGGAGCTGCAGTAAAATCATTTTTTATTCATTCACGGGATGTGGGCGCCGCTGGCAAAGCCAGCATTTATTGCCCATCCCTAACTGCCCTCGAGATGGTGGTGGAGAGCCGCCTTGTTGACAACTGAGGGGCTTGCTGGGCCATTTCAGAGGACTGTTAAGAGTCAACCACATTGCTGTGGGTCTGGAGTCACATACCGGCCAGACCGGGTAAGGGCAGCAGATTTCCTTTCCCTAAAGGACATTGGTGAGCCAGATGGGTTTTTTACAACAATCCGGTAGTTTCATTCCACATTTATTTAATTGAATTGAAATTCCCCAGACTGCTATCGGTGGGATTTGAACTCACAGATCATTAGTCCAATAACATAACCACTATGCTACCAGGATAGAGCCACACCTGGACTGGGTGCCTGAAATGGAGGAGTGTTCCATTTCCCAATACTAAAGCTCGTCATTAGTAGATCCAGCATCCCATGCCAGTATGGAGGAGTGCATTAATGGTCCAGTACGTTGCTCCATTGAATGCAGGTGATCGTATTTGTTTAATGCTGTGCAAATCTTAGCGTGTTTGTCCTTACTTTTCGATTGTATTATCATCATTGTTATGTATGTTCCTAAGCAACCACTGCATCGTGCTTTCCCCATAGGGCACGACCTCAGGCTCCTATTTTTTATAGGCTTGGCTCTCACTGCATTGGAAGTGTTTTTTTTTAATTACGTGTGTGTATATATATATATACAGCCATCTTGTCAGCTGTTAATAGAACTTAACCAAAAAGCATCTGCATAAAATCAACTGACTTGGTCGAAGCGGTTAAAAGCCCTGCCTGCTCACTCTACTTACTGATCACAAGCTTCTCTTACCCAGTCCGAGGCTCTCGCTGGTCTGTGCGAAGCTCATTCCCCCAGTCGGCGCCAGGCTTTCATCTGTGCCAGGACAAAACAGTGTGAGTGTGAGTCACCGTCACATGATACTTCTCTGATGTTCTGGCGCACAATCAGGTCACGGCACCGTTACTGAGGATCGCCCCCCATTCCCTCCCCATGGCGTCTTCTGCGCCATTCAGACCCGAATTCTACTGAGTTCCCTCCACAGTAGCAATGCTCTGACAACATTAACACTTTGAGCATCGCAAGGCAACATTTCAGAGTTTAATAAAAGAAAGACTTGCATTTCCATAGCGCCTTTCACCACCTCAGGACGGCCCAAGGCGCTTTACAGCCACTGAGGTACTTTTTGAAGTGTCGTCACTGTTGTAATGCAGGAAACATGGCAGCCAATTTGCGCACATCAAGATCCCACACACAAATGTGATAATGACCAGATAATCTGATTTTGATGCTGTGGATTGAGGGATTAATGTTGGCCCAGGACACCGGGGCGAACTCCCCCTGCTCTTCTTCAAAATAGTGCCACGGGATCTTTCATGTCCACCTGAGAGGGCAGATGGGGCCTCGGTTTAACATCTCCTCCGAAAGACGGCACCTCCGACAGTGCAGCGCTCCCTCAGCACCGCACTGGGAGCGTCAGCCTGGACTATGCACTCCAGTCCCCGGAGTGGGGACTATGAACCCACAACCTTCTAGACTCAGGTGAGACTGCTGCTCACTGAGCCACAGCTAACACTATAATGTGCCAATTATTCTACAGAATTGGTTAGAGTAGATGGGACTTTGCAATACACCAAAGGCGCTCGATGCTGTAGAATTGGCCACACACTGTGAGGTCGAATGCACAGCACCGGAGATGCTACAAAAATTTGCATGCGTTTGTAAACTGCAATTGCGCATTTCGATTCTGCCACTGGACCAGCTGCGAGAGACCCTGACGTAAGAAAACTACTAGGCACTTGGTCTAAGCGTTAAACAAAGCTTTAACCAACTGTTTTACAACATGGAGGTCTAGTTATGTCCTTCACTAGTTCCTGTTAAAGAATGTCCTGAGCAAGCTGGGTCCGTGCCCGAGTATTTATACTCTCCCTGGACAGCGCCGCCAGCAGGCCACCCAGTCTTATTTCATAAGTCATTTCCACATGGATGGCAAGATTCATGTCAGACCCCATACAGGACGGGTGAGTAATACAAATACTGGAGAGCTCAGCACTAAATTCGCCCACGGGCAGGAAACAGAAATGGCTTCATGCACTGCCAGTGGCAGCTACCTGCAGTGTTTGCACACTGATGTCTCCAGAGGAGCCTTGCAAAACCTCTAGTACTTCCCCTGACAATGAGTGATGGCGGTCTATTTGCCTGTGAGGGCACCACGAACAAGCCCGACCCTATCTTCACCCACCGTCCAAATATGTGCGCGCGCAATTTCTAGCAGGGCATCCCTGGGTCAAAATCCTGGAACTCCCTCCCTAACAGCACTGTGGGAGCACCTTCACCACACGGGACTGCAGCGGTTCAAGAAGAAGGCTCACCACCACCTTCTCAAGGGCAACTAGGGATGGGCAATAAATGCTGAAGTTGCCAGCGACGCCCACATCCCGAGAATGAATAAAAAATAAAGTTAAAAAAACACTTTCTAGCAGGGCGTGACTGAATAGCAACCAAGTCCATCAACTCTAGGTCAGAGGTTAGCACATAGATGTTGAGGCCCCTAAAAGCACAAGGTAGTTATTGCACTAGGCTGGATTAACCTCCCTATTGATTCTGAACCTTTACTAGGAACCCTCAAAGACACGTGTTACTCTAAAAACACCAAGGTATTCACAAGTGTCAACTCGGCCCATCACCAACACAAAATATTCATTCGCTTCAATATTATGACGGTAGGATTGACAATTTTTTAAACTGGTAAACCTAGATGAAGAGCCAAGACTCACAGTGCAGGACACCACCGAGGGTGAAAAGAGTAGGAGGCAAAGGAAATAAAGAAGTGTTGGTATGGCAACATCAAGCATGGGATATAGAAGGTTGTGGATTGTAGGAGGAAGAGAACAGTGCAAGGTGAAGAGTGGGAAGAGAAGACCGGGAGACGAAGAGTGGAAGATGAAGATTGGGAAGAGAAGACTGGGAGGTGAAGACTGTGAGGTGAAGACTGGGAGGTGAAGAGTGGAAGGTGAAGACTGGGAGGTGAAGAGTGGGAGATGAAGATTGGGAGGTGAAGAGTGGGAGATGAAGAGTGGGAGGTGACGAGTGGGAGGTGAAGAGTGGGAGGTGAAGAGTGGGAGGTGAAGACTGGGAGATGAAGATTGGGAGGTGAAGAGTGGGAGGTGAAGACTGGGAGGTGAAGAGTGGGAGGTGAAGAGTGGGAGGTGAAGAGTGGGAGGTGAAGACTGGGAGGTGAAGAGTGGGAGGTGAAGAGTGGGAGGTGAAGAGTGGGAGGTGAAGAGTGGGAGGTGAAGATTGGGAGGTGAAGAGTGGGAGGTGAAGAGTGGGAGGTGAAGAGTGGGAGGTGAAGAGTGGGAGATGAAGATTGGGAAGAGAAGACTGGGAGGTGAAGATTGGGAGGTGAAGACTGGGAGGTGAAGACTGGGAGGTGAAGAGTGGGAGGTGAAGAGTGGGAGGTGAAGAGTGGGAGGTGAAGACTGGGAGGTGAAGAGTGGGAGGTGAAGACTGGGAGGTGAAGAGTGGGAGGTGAAGAGTGGGAGGTGAAGACTGGGAGGTGAAGAGTGGGAGGTGAAGAGTGGGAGGTGAAGAGTGGGAGGTGAAGACTGGGAGGTGAAGAGTGGGGAGGTGAAGAGTGGGAGGTGAAGAGTGGGAGGTGAAGAGTGGGAGGTGAAGAGTGGGAGATGAAGACTGGGAGGTGAAGAGTGGGAGGTGAAGAGTGGGAGGTGAAGACTGGGAGGTGAAGACTGGGAGGTGAAGAGTGGGAGGTGAAGAGTGGGGAGGTGAAGAGTGGGAGGTGAAGACTGGGAGGTGAAGAGTGGGGAGGTGAAGAGTGGGAGGTGAAGACTGGGAGGTGAAGAGTGGGAGGTGAAGATTGGGAGCTGAAGAATGGGAGGTGAAGACTGGGAGGTGAAGACTGGGAGGTGAAGAGTGGGAGGTGAAGAGTGGGAGGTGAAGATCGGGAAGAGAAGGCTGGGAGGTGAAGAGTGGGAGGTGAAGAGTGGGAGGTGAAGAGTGGGAGGTGAAGACTGGGAGGTGAAGAGTGGGAGGTGAAGAGTGGGAGGTGAAGATCGGGAAGAGAAGGCTGGGAGGTGAAGAGTGGGAGGTGAAGAGTTCTACAGTTTTTAGGTCATGACAAAGTGTGATGAGTCTTGCTTTCAGCACAGTGCAGGGGAAAGAATGAGTTGGATGGTGCAATAGGAACGTGGGCTGGAACAGGTAAATTACCACTCGATAAACTGCCAGTGATTGCGTCATTGATCCTTCAATGTCAATGCCATTGCGCATCAGCTGTCGTCATGATAACTGACATTGGCACAACAAGAAAAAAGACCCAAAATGGAATAAACCTTCTCATGAAACTCGGTAAAGATCCTGCAGGGATTTCAAGGCTACAATATTATCCGACAGCTCAGGTGACAGCTATAATCTGCTCAAACTTCGGTGCTAGGAGTTTTCTGGACCCCTTTGTAATTAGCCATTTTTGCAGTCGCTCCTGGGTATCCGTTATTCTCTGTTATGAGGGATAGTGAATATTATAGTCCACCAACCAAAACAACTTCATAAAACTCTAGATCATAAAAATCCTGTTCCATGATATCTTGTGTTACACCCTGCAACCCTCCCAAGAAGACCTTGAGATTAAGGAAAGCAATTGTCTTCAATTAGTATCATCACAGGCAGAAAACTACATTATGTGAAAATTGCTACATTTTATATGTAGAAATATTCTATTTAATATCAGATCTCCCCCCCCCGGCCCCACTCAGTCAGTCCCTCTGGGATTTTTCCTCGCTAATGTTCTCCTGACTGTTGTGTTAACCATGGCTCGCTGGTAGCACGCTGGCCTCTGAGCGAGCTGGTTATCGAAAGTGCTGTCCTGTTGACATAACGTTGAATCGAGGCCCCATCTGCCATCTCAGAGGTATGTAAAAGATCTCACCGCGCTATTCAAAGAAGAGCTGGGGAATTGTCCTGGTCAACATTTATCCCTAAGCCAACCATCTAAGCTAAAAACATTGTCTGGTCATTTATTTCATTGTTGTTTGTGGGACCTTATGTGTGCCCACTTTGGGATGTCCAGAGAATGTGAAAGGTGCAATAAAAATGGGAGTTGTTTCTTTCTTTGAAGAGGTTGACTCACGTTGGGGTACACCAGAAACTTAACTGGACCAGCCACATAAATACTGTGGCAACAAGAGCAGGTCAGAGGCTGGGTATTCTGCGGCGAGTGTCTCACCTCCTGACTCCCCAAAGCCTTTCCACCATCTACAAGGCACAAGTAAGGAGTGTGATGGAATACTCTCCACTTGCCTGGATGAGTGCAGCTTGAACAACACTCAAGAAGCTCGACGCTATCCAGGACAAAGCAGCCCATTTGATCGGCACCCCATTCACCACCTTAAACATTCACTCCCTCCACCACCGGCGCACCGTGGCTGCAGTGTGGACCATCTACAAGATGCACTGCAGCAACTCGCCAAGGCTTCTTCGGCAGCACCACCCAAACCCGCGACCTCTTCCACCTAGAAGGACAAGAGCAGCAGGCGCATGGGAACACCACCACCTCCAAGATCCCCTCCAAATTACACCCCATCCTGACTTAGAAGTATATCGCCGTTCCTTCATCGTCGCTGGGTAAAAATCCTGGAACTCCCTCCCTAACAGCACTGTGGGAGTACCTTCACCACACAGACTGCAGCGATTCAAGAAGGCGGCTCACCACCACCTTCTCAAGGGCGACTAGGGATGGGCAATAAATGCTGGCCTTGCCAGCGATGCCCACATCCCATAAACGTATTAGAAAAAAAAAATTTGAACAATGTCCACTACCCAATACCTTGCCCAAGTGCCCATATTTTGTGTCTGAGCCTTGACGTTGAGCGTTGGCAGATGATCTGAGGGCACCATCTATCTCAATCCTGCTCGTCATCGGGTGAACTTTCCAGTGGGGTTGGGGAGGTGGGTCACTGGATCGCGATCAGAAGCGGGAGCTCCTTTATTCCCCCCCCCTCCTCCAGTTTAGCGACGTTGATGCCACTTGCCGTGAATTCTCAGCCGAGACGACTTGGCTCAGGGCCGACCCGTAGCCAAGTCGAAGACGGTAATCCGATCTCAGGTCTCAGATGCCGAGCTTAAGCTGCTTGAGCTTTGCTCTCACGCATTGTGACATGATCCGTTCCCTTTGACTGAGTTACCGCCCTTGTATCCTCTTAACTATTCACATCTAGATTCTTTCTGAGTGACTCAGTCCTGCTGATGCTTCCTTTTGCAAGTTTAGGGCCTAAATTTCCTCAGTGACGCTCTGTCGCTGCACTGCTGTAACTTCGCCACCACTTCCGCCAATGATACACCGGCAGAAAGTCCAAGGAAATTCAGGGCCATTAATACTGACAGTCGATTTTGGGATCAATAGCACTGCATTTTGAAAGTTTCATCAAGAATAGTGACGTAAAAAAACTACTAGGCACTTGTTCTAAGCGTTAAACAAAGCTTTAATCAACTGTTTTACAACATGGAGGTCTAGTTGTGTCCTTCACTAGTTCCTGTTAAGAATGTCCTGCGCAAGCTGGGCCTGTGCCCGAGTATTTATACTCTCCCTGGGCAGCGGCACCCGTAGGCCGCTCAGTATTATTTCATAAGTCTTGCTTTCATGAATGGCTGATTCATGTCAAATAGTGCTCGGGGAAAAGACTCTCTAGGTAAACAATGAAACGCCGTGTACTGTAAATGAAGATCATTTGGAGCTGATATTTGACATTACTGAATCTCTTTGGTTATTAGGTTCAGGGCAGAAATGAACAGCTCTGTGCGTCATGCTTCAGATCATTAAAAAATCCGAGTTCTATTTGAGACAATCAGGATTGAGTGGATAGTGGTGACGCATTTTTCTGATTGGTTGGAAACATAGAAAAATAGGAGCAGGAGTCGGCCATTCGGCCCTTCGAGCCTGCTCCGCCATTCAATATGATCGTGGCTGATCCTCTATCTCAATACCATATTCCCGCTCTCTCCCCATACCCCTTGATGCCTTTTGTGTCTAGAAATCTATCTATCTCCTTCTTAAATATATTCAGTGACTTGGCCTTCACAGCCTTCTGTGGTAGAGAATTCCACAGGTTCACCACCCTCTGAGTGAAGAAATTTCTCCTCATCTCAGTGTTAAATGTCCTACCCCGTATCCTGAGACTGTGACCCCTCGTTCTAGACCCCCCAGCCAGGGGAAAACATCCTCCCTGCATCCAGTCTGTCTAGCCCTGTCAGAATTTTATACGTTTCAATGAGATCCCCTCTCATTCTTCTAAACTCTAGTGAATACAGGCCTAGTCGACCCAATCTCTCCTCATACGACAGTCCTGCCATCCCAGGAATCAGTCTGGTGAACCTTCGCTGCACTCCCTCTATGGCAAGTATATCCTTTCTTAGGTAAGGAGACCAAAACTGCACACAGTACTCCAGGTGTGGTCTCACCAAGGCCCTGTATAACTGTAGTAAGGTTCAAACTTCCCAAGAATAATCAGCAAATTATGATGTTCTTTTGCGCTACAGTGGGTATGCAAGACTGTTTATACAATACCCGCTATACATCACGATTTGTGTAGTTGTAAAATGAATTATTCCACTGAGTGAAAGGGTAAATGTTCCAGTGATATCTCTAGCTTAAAAAGGCCTTGACTGGATCTGTTCAGGTTGGAGTCCACGGGGCAGATTATGGGCACTGATAATGTGTGGGGGCTGGGGGTGGGGGGGAGAACTTTATTTAGGGTACCACCACACCAGGAGCCAACATAAAAACACCATAGGAACTGTTGGCAGTTGTGGCGATGGTTGTATTGCCACGCGGGAGTGAAGGGGAATCTCGGTGATCAAAAGCCACAGGGGGTGAAATTGATCTCGGGCAAGGGTGCAAAAAACAGGCAACAGTGAATGGGCAGTAAGTGAATGAATTGATCGTGTTCGCTGACGTATATTAAAGCAGCAACAACAACAACAACAACGTATATTTATATAGTGCCTTTAACGTAGTAAAACGTCCCAAGGCGCTGCACAGGAGTATTTTAAGACGAAAGATTTGACACCGAGACACGCAAGGCTAAATTAAGGCAGCTTGGTCAAAGAGGTAGGCTTTAAGGAGCGTCTTAAAGGAGGAAAGAGAGGTAGCGAGGCGGTGAGGTTTAGGGAGGGAATTCCAGAGCTTAGGGCCTCGGCAACAGAAGGCACGGCCACCAAAGGTTGAGTGATTATAATCAGGGTAGCTCTGATTAACACCAGTTCTCCAAATTATGAGATTGGGAGAAATTTCTTCACTCAGAGGGTGGTGAATCTTTGGAATTCTCTACCCCAGAGGGCTGTGGCTGCTCAGTCGCTGAGTATATTCAAGGCTGAGATCGACAGATTTTTTTAGACACTAAGGGAATCAAGGGGTGCGGGGATCAGGCGGGAAAATGGAGTTGAGGTTGAAGATCAGCCATGATCTTATTGAATGGCGGAGCAGGCTTGAGGGGCCGTATGGCCGACTCCTGCTCCTAATTCTTCTGTTCTTATGTTATATTTTATACTTTGAAAGCTGCTTTAACAAAGGCCTGTTGTTAATAACATCCATTAACAACCGGCCTTGTAGTCAGGTGAAGCCTCTTAAAGAGGTGGCTGTTTGGAGATTTATTGCCTAGCGACCTCAGCAGCTACACTGAGGTATGCAGTTATGGTTTCGTGGTGTAGACACCACAATACATAAACATTATTGCACAATACTGTTGTGGCCCCCATTCGGGCATGCCCGGGAGAGGTGAGTTGCAGTGCAACATGGGGCAAGTTCAGCAGTCCCTGGACCCCATGACAATAGTGCCCATGGGTGGTGGAAGTGTTGGAGGGCATGAATATATGACATTCATCCCACAGATAGAGCCACGTACCCGTTGCTTGAGTGACAAATATGACAACTAGCCGTAGAAGTCATCATGTTGAGTTCCCTGATGGACTAATGAGTACACCACACAGTCTGTATTCCTTAGACTTGCGTTTCTAAAGCAGCTTCTCACGACATCAGGACGTCCCAAAGCGCTTTACAACCAATTAAGTTCCTTTCAAGTGTAGACACTGTCGTGAATCTTATCATTCATGAAGAAATGACTCATGAAATAACACTGGTCGGCCAGCTGGTGGCGCCGTCCAAGGAGTATAATTACTCGGGCGTGGGCCCAGCTTGCTCAGGACGTTTTTGTAACCAGGAACTAGTGATTGTAACTAGAATCTCATGGTCGTGAAACAGTTGATTAAAGCCTTGTTTATACTCAACCAAGTGCTTAGTGAGTCTTACGTCAGACACTGTTGTACTGTAGTAATCGCGGCAGCCAGCTTGCGCACAGCAAGCTCCCACAAACAGCAATGCGATAATGACCAGAAAAATCTGTTTTTAGATGTTGGTTACAGAATCATAGAATGATGCAGCACGGAAGGAGGCCATTCGGCCCACCGTGCCTGTGCCGGCTCTTTGAAAGATGCTCTCCAATTAGTCCCACTCCCCCCTGCTCTTTCCCGACAGCCCTGCACATTTTTCCCCTTCGAGTATTTATCCAATTCCCTTACCATCAAATCTGCTTCCACCGCCCGTTCAGGCAGTGTTCCAGATTACGACAACTCGCTGCGTAAAAAAATTCTCCTCATTCCGCCTCTGTTTTTTTTGCCAATGACCTTAAATCTGCGTCCTCTGGTTACCGGCCCCCCTACCACTGAGGGATAAACGTTGGTCTCAGGTTTGAGTCTCATTCACTTCTAAGCGAGCTGACGTCAGGGTAAGGGCAACAACTGGCTTCAGCGCACCCTGGGATCAGGGTAGAGAAAAACTAAACTCGAGTTGCAATTTCCGATTGCTACCGAAAATGAGTGCGCGTGGAGGTCGGATTAGGACGGAATCAGGCTTCCACTCCCCCCTTCGTGATTGAATTAGCTTGCTGACTCACCGGCCAGGTTCGTACATGGAGTGCGGCCATTTGAGCAAGAAGGAACCACACCCGGCATGAGTCAGTGCCTCCAGGAGAGGAACGGTGCAACGAAAACACACACACACACACACACACACACAAAAAAAAAGAAGAGAATTCTTTTCGAGAACAGTTTCCGGACTTTACAAGGCAATCATTTTGTGGCTGTGCCGAAAAGAATCAGAACGGATAAGACGCAGCACAATGAATCAGAGACTTGGCATGGCCGTACGTCTGATTCACACCACATAAATAGCCCGAATTGACCATACACACTTACCATGGACTTTCCTTAATGAAAAACACACTATTGAAATAAACGGAACCTTTGACTCTTACTGAAGCATCCTCATCATTTTCGCAATACTGCCCGGGATGTCGGAAGTGGAAACTTGGAACATTAACGTAATTATACATCCACCATTTTCCCACAAGACCAAGAAAGGGTAGGGATTCATTATTATATGGTTAACTCACAGACCTATGTTTTTAAAGGCTGGCGCTCTTTGATGGCTCATATAAAACCTAGCATTAAGGTGGTTCAGTGTAACATCTTTGTTTTTGTCGCATCTTGCCTATGTTCTCCCACCTTCTCCTGAAGGTGTTGACTCTTGCTGGGGCATGATGCCAAATGTGACAGCGATCCTTCAATACCCTACTCAAACAGCCTACACATTCTTCATATGCTGGCTAATTTTTAAGTGATGGGGATGCAAGTTTTCATGCAGCAATTCTTTCAATGCCCCTAGGCTAGGGAAGGGAAGAGCCAGCCAGGATTCCTACCTCTGATGATTCCCATTGGAATGTGTATGTGCGTGTGCGTGTGTGTATGTGCGTGTGTGTGTGTGTGTGTGTGTGTGTTATCAGATATGACAGAATGTACACCCCACTCGAGGTTATGCAGGGAACTGACAAAATGGATCCAGTCAAATTGTTGACTGTGCCAAATGGGTTCAAATACCCCAAGGTCACAAGTTCAAAAGTTATAATTAAGATGTTAGGCGGGACTGTCTCATTCAAAGTGCAATAGGGAAATAAGTTATCAGGAAAGAGCATTGGGGCAGACAGTATAAATGGGTTTAAGAGACAACTAGATGTTTTTCTGGGAAGAGATGGGATTGATGGACATGGTGAGGAGGCAGGTCACTGGGGTCGATGGACGGTAAGGAGGGAAGGGCACTGGGGTCGATGGACGGTGAGGAGGCAGGGCACTGGGGTCGATGGACGGTGAGGAGGCAGGGCACTGGGGTCGATGGACGGTGAGGAGGCAGGGCACTGGGGTCGATGGACGGTGAGGAGGGAAGGGCACTGGGGTCAATAGACATGGTGAGGAGGGAAGGGCACTGGGGTCGCTGGACATGGTGAGGAGGGAAGGGCACTGGGGTCAATGGACGGTGAGGAGGCAGGGCACTGGGGTCAATAGACATGGTGAGGAGGGAAGGGCACTGGGGTCGCTGGACATGGTGAGGAGGCAGGGCACTGGGGTCAATAGACATGGTGAGGAGGCAGGGCACTGGGGTCGATGGCCATGGTGAGGAGGGAAGGGCACTGGGGTCAATAGACATGGTGAGGAGGCAGGGCACTGGGGTCGATGGCCATGGTGAGGAGCGAAGGGCACTGGGGTCGATGGCCATGGTGAGGAGGCAGGGCTCTGGGGTCGATGGCCATGGTGAGGAGGCAGGGCACTGGGGTTGATGGCCATGGTGAGGAGGCAGGGCACTGGGGTCGATGGCCATGGTGAGGAGGGAAGGGCACTGGGGTCAATGGCCATGGTGAGGAGGCAGGGCACTGGGGTCAATGGAGTGAGGAGGCAGGGCACTGGGGTCGATGGCCATGGTGAGGAGGCAGGGCACTGGGGTCAATGGAGTGAGGAGGCAGGGCACTGGGGTCGATGGCCATGGTGAGGAGGCAGGGCACTGGGGTCGATGGCCATGGTGAGGAGGGAAGGGCACTGGGGTCAATGGCCATGGTGAGGAGGCAGGGCACTGGGGTCAATGGAGTGAGGAGGCAGGGCACTGGGGTCGATGGCGATGGTGAGGAGGCAGGGCACTGGGGTCGATGGCAATGGTGAGGAGGCAGGGCACTGGGGTTGATGGCCATGGTGAGGAGGCAGGGCACTGGGGTTGACCCCTGAAAAAGGTCCCGGCTTCTTGGACATCTTTGGCTTTTCCTGTTTCTAAAAAAGGCATGTTCAACAAGCAAACAAAAAAGTTTGCCAAAAAACATTATTATCATTAAGACAGCGCCTTTAAGCATCTCATTGGCACAGTATTCCTCTAAGTCCATTAACAGGCATCTGCTATATTAACACTAGGATGAGAATTGCAGCTATGAATTTTCCATAGGATTAGAGGAATCATCTGTATTATAGTCAAGTACTTGAGCCAGCTGTAAAATTACAATGTAACCATCCTCAGCCACCCTCATTACGTAACATTTCTGATCCACAGATAATCCTGAATTCCTGATCTAAGCAAAAAAAAAGAAATTCTTGGCTAAAACAACTAGAAGGATTCAGCAGTTTTGATGCACGCTGACGTTTTGTACTTGAACTCTAATCCTTTGAGGTTGCAGGTAGCTTTCAATTAAAATGCTCACGAGTTCCCCCTTCGGAATTCATACTGAGAATCTTCTGATTGAAGGGATCTCCCGTAGTTTCCAAATTTTCCTTAACCCTGCAGAGGTGGCACAGTGCGCTGCTGTGCCCTTTAACTGTGCCACGGAAAGAGACCAGGAGAGAGTTGGGAAGTGGGTCCAAAGCTGCCTCCTGTATGATGACACAGTGCCATAAAATATTGCATGATACTGTATAAAGATATGGCAAACTCAAAAATATTACTACGATACAACGCAAGTAAAGAATGTAGGGCATAAATGAGAATTAGTGAAAAGTAAATTTAGAACAGGGCATGGTGGCATAGTGGTTAGCACTGTTGCCTCACAGTGCCAGGGACCCGGGTTCAAATCTGGCCTCGGGCGACTGTCTGTGTGGAGTTTGCACATTCTCCCTGTGTCTGCGTGGGTTTCCTCCGGGCGCTCCGGTTTCCTCCTCACAGTCCAAAGATGTGCAGGTTAGGTTGATTTGGCTATGATAAATTGACCCTTAGTGTTAGGGGATTAAATACGTGGGGTTACGGGGATAGGGTGGGATATGTGTCGGTGCAGGCTTGATGGGCCGAAATGGCCTCTATCTGCACTGTAGATTCTGTGATTCTGTGAACAGGTATCTCCTTAACTCAAAGGGTGAGAAATGTTTGGAGCATTCTACCATGTACTGGAGGGATGGGCTTCAATGGGAGAGATAATGTACTGGGGGGGGGGATGGGCTTCAATGGGAGATAAGGTACTGGAGAGATGGGCTTTGATGGGCAGATAATGTACTGGAGAGATGGGCTTTGATGGGCAGATAATGTACTGAAGGGATGGGCTTCAATGGGAGATAAGATACTGGAGGGGTGGGCTTTGATGGGACAGATAATGTACTGGAGGGATGGGCTTCGATGGGACAGATAATGTATTGGAGGGATGGGCTTCAATGGGAGATAAGATACTGGAGGGGTGGGCTTTGATGGGACAGATAATGTACTGGAGGGATGGGCTTCGATGGGACAGATAATGTATTGGAGGGATGGGCTTCAATGGGACAGATAATGTATTGGAGGGATGGGCTTCAATGGGACAGATAATGTATTGGAGGGATGGGCTTCAATGGGAGATAAGATACTGGAGGGGTGGGCTTTGATGGGACAGATAATGTACTGGAGGGATGGGCTTCAATGGGACAGATAATGTATTGGAGGGATGGGCTTCGATGGGACAGATAATGTATTGGAGGGATGGGCTTCAATGGGAGATAAGATACTGGAGGGGTGGGCTTTGATGGGACAGATAATGTACTGGAGGGATGGGCTTCGATGGGACAGATAATGTATTGGAGGGATGGGCTTCAATGGGACAGATAATGTATTGGAGGGATGGGCTTCAATGGGACAGATAATGTATTGGAGGGATGGGCTTCAATGGGACAGATAATGTATTGGAGGGATGGGCTTCCATGGGAGATAAGGTACTGGAGGGATGGACTTTGATGGGAGATAATGTACGGGAGAGATGGGCTTTGATGGGAGATAATGTTCTGGAGGAATGGGCCTTGATGGGAGAGATAATGTTCTGGAGGAATGGGCCTTGATGGGAGAGATAATGTTCTGGAGGGATGGACTTTGATGGGAGAGATAATGTACTGAAAGAATGGGCTTCGATGGGAGATAATTCACTGGAGGGCCTTTCTGATTCTAGGCTAATGTTCTCATGAGTTGGAATCAGAAAGTTGAACATTATCTTTGGGAGAGCTACAACAGCCATGTGATAAACAGCGGCATCTAAATGTTCTTTATTAGCGACGGAGCCATTTTAAAAGAGTTAACTGACACGGCGACAGCTGCTTTGGCTGGGAGTCTGTTCCACAGATCCCCTGCTCCGTGGGAGGAATAAAATTCTTCTGATCTCCAGTCCCCTTTGAGACTTGTTAATTTTGAACCTGTGTCCTCTATCTCGGCTCTCGCGGTCCAAGTCAAATAGCTTTCGGCATCATCTGTGCCTCTCAGCGTTTTCAAGATATCAATCACGAAGCCGTGATGTCTCCCTCAAAGGATTAGTGGGAGAGATAGAGTCACGAGCATGACCACTAAACGGAACAGTCAGCTCTTTCCAAACCAACATAACAATTGAAAGGGTCTCCACCCATCGGCTCGCACTCCATTCTAACCCCACTCACTGCCTCTTCTCTGCATTGACTTGTTTCAAGTTAGTTCTGCTTAAAATGCTTGCACACAAATTTAAAAAAAAACTTTCTTACGGTTTTCTTTTCAACGACGCTCAAAGTTTCAGTTAAAATAAAAACACCGATTTTCAGTCTGGTTTTTGCCTGCCTTGGAACTTTTATTCGCTTTGTTAACTCGATGATGGACTGGTTGACAGACCATAGAAACATAGAAGATAGGAGCAGGAGTAGTCCATTCGGCCCCTCGAGCCTGCTCTGCCATTCAATGAGATCATGACTGATCATCCAAATTCAGTACCCTGTCCCTGCTTTCTCCCCATATCCCTTGATCCCTTTAGCCTTAAGAAATATATCTAACTCCTTCTTGAATATATTTAATGAATTAGCCTCAACTGCCTCCTGTGGTAGCGAATTCCACAGGTTCGCCACTCTCTGGGTGAAGAAATTCCTCCACATCTCTGTCCTAAATGGCTTACCCCTTATCCTTAGACTGTGACCCCTGGTTCTGGACTCCCCCGCCATCGGGAACATCCTTCCTGCATCTAGTCTGTCTAGTCCTGTTAGAATTTTATAAGTTTCGATGAGATCCCCTCTCATTCTTCTAAACTCCAGCGAGTGTAAGCCCAATCAACCCAATCTCTCCTCATACGTCATTCCTGCCATCCCAGGTATCAGTCTGGTGAATCTTCGCTGAACTCCCTCCATGGCAAGAACATCCTTCCTCAGATAAGGCGACCAAAACTGCACACAATACTCAAGATGTGACCAATGGACAACGGGCAAGAGGGTGGTCCAACTGCATGCAACTGACCAATGAGAGCCATCGGAAAGAGCAATCGGACTAACCCGCCCTGTCCTTGTGAGGCCGCTGCTGAGAGTCTAAAGGGGCACATCCTGAGCTCAACGAGCGCTTACTTACCGAGAGAAATTTCTGTAGGTTGGCAGCTGCTTGTAAATTCCTGCCTCCTGCCCTTGGGGAGAGGTCAAGTTATCGGGGTCAGTAAAAAAAAGAAAACAGGAGGTGACTGGCTTTTTTTTTGCTGACATTTGGAACAGCAGATTTGCATCTATGCAAACACCAGCCAACCTACTGCGGCATTGCTCACGGCAAGCCACAGGAAATGCCGTGGGCAATTTGACCGTACGACGCCTGGTGGCAATCTGGTGGAGCGAATCGCCCGCCAGTTATAGCACCCACCTGATTTGCGTCGCATTGGAATCAATAGCCTGAAAATTAGACGGATGAGCCACTCCATCAGATTGGCACCAGGCGCACCTGCACTCTCACAGAAACATAGAAACATAGAAGATAGGAGCAGGAGTAGGCCATTTGGCCCCTCGAGCCTGCTCCGCCATTCAACGAGATCATGGCTGATCAGCCAAACTCAGTACCCTGTCCCTGCTTTCTCCCCATATTCCTTGGTCCCTTTAGCCTTAAAAAATATATCCAACTCCTTCTTGAATATATTTAATGAATTGGCCTCAACTGCCTTCTGTGGTAGAGAATTCCACAGGTTCACCACTCTCTGGGTGAAGAAATTCCTCCTCATCTCAGTCCTCGGGCGGACGTAAAAGATCCCACGGCACCATTTCGAAGAAGAGTTCTCCCCGGTGTCCCTCAACCAACATCATCAAAACCGCCACCCCCCCAGATTATCTGGTCATTATCACATTGCTGCTTGTGGGAGCTTGCTGTGCGCAAGTTGGCTGCCGGGTTTCCCACATTACAACAGCGACTACACTTCAAACAGTACTTCATTGGATGTAAAGCGCTTTGGGAGGTGCTGAGGTCGGGAAAGGCGCGATAAGAATAAAAGTTATTTTTCCTAATGCACATACGCCACTGCTCCATAGTTCCAGTGAGGTGGGCACCAACCATAGGAGAATGTGGTCATGCCCAACTATCATAGAATCATAGAATAGAACAGCACAGGAGGAGGCCATTCGGCCCATCAAGTCTGTGCGGCTCTTTCGAAGAGCAATCCAGTTAGTCCCACTCCCCCGCTTTTTCCCCATATACCTGAATTTTTTTTACCTTCAAGTATTTAACAAATTCCCTTTTGAAGGCTACTATTGAATCTGTATCCACCACCCTATCAGGCAGCGCGTTCCAAATCCTAACCACTCGTACTAACCACAATACTGCCACCGTCAAAGATTTGTGTAGGCAGGAATGACGTATGAGGAGAGATTGGGTCGATTGGGCTTATATTCGCTGGAGTTTAGAAGAATGAGAGGGGATCTCATTGAAACTTATAAAATTCTAACAGGACTAGACAGACTAGATGCAGGAAGGATGTTCCCGATGGCGGGGGAGTCCAGAACCAGGGGTCACAGTCTAAGTAAGGATAAGGGGTAAGCCATTTAGGACTGAGATGAGGAGGAATTTCTTCACCCAGAGAGTGGTGAACCTGTGGAATTCTCTACCACAGAAGGCAGTTGAGGCCAATTCATTGAATATATTCAAGAGGGAGTTAGATATATTTCTTAAGGCTAAAGGGATCAAGGGATATGGGGAGAAGGCAGGGACAGGGTACTGAATTTGGATGATCAGCCATGATCTCATTGAATGGCGGAGCAGGCTCGAAGGGCCGAATGGCCTACTCCTGCTCCTATCTTCTATGTTACTATGTTTCTATGTGTACAAGCACCCCCCCTTTTTCAAATTGTACCATTTAGTGTGTATGGTTCTCCTCATTCTTCCTACCAAAATGTATCACCTCACACTTCACTGCACTGAATTTCATCTGCCATGTGTCCGCCCATTCTGTGACTCATGCAGAATGCCCAATGCCAACGACTGTATAAAGAGAGTTAAAATACAGGGTGGTGTCTGGCTTGAGCTGGCAGAGCAGGGGAAACGAGGCCTGACTATCTTTCACTAAAACAGCCACTGCGATTGAAGAGCCAGTTCACATACCATTGCTTATTAGGCTATGCTTGGGTCACAATGCTTAGAATGATCACGTCAAAAAAAAAACCCACACACAACTCGCAAAACAATCAGCGTTCTTGAGTTTTACTAATTTGGTTAAAAAAAAAGGAAATTTGCAATTTCCATTTCATTCCCTTTTCTGGTCATGTGCGATGTTTAGCCTGTGATTGCGTGCTGCAGTGTGGCATCTGATAGAGCAGCAGACACCATGTGACTCCGTGCTGGAATGGCTTAGCAATGTTTCTGTAATCAACCCCACACATTAACTCCTTCAGCCCCGCTTTCAGTTTCAAGGTGTGCTGACGCTCCCAGTGCCAGTACTGAGGGAGCGCTGCACTGTCGGAGGTGCCGTCTTTGGGATGAGACGTTAAACCGAGGCCCCGTCTGCCCTCTCAGGTGGACATAAAAGATCCCATGGCACTATTTCGAAGAAGAGCAGGGGGAGTTCTCCCCGGTGTCCTGGCCAATATTTACCCTTCAACAAACATCACTAAAAAACAGATTATCTGCTCATTATCATATTTTTTTTAAATTCATTTACGGGATGTGGGCTTCGCTGGCAAGGCCAGCATTTATTGCCCATCCCTAATTGCCTTTAATTGAGTGGCTTGCTGGGCCATTTCAGAGGGCAGTTAAGAGTCAACTACATTGCTGTGGGTCTGGAGTCACATATCGGCCAGACCGGGTAAGGACGGTAGATTTCCTTCCCTAAAGGACATTAATGAACCAGATGGGTTTTTACGACAATCCGATAGTTTCATGGTCACCATTACTGACACCAGCTTTTTATTCCAGATTTATTTAATTAACTGAATTTAAATTCCCCTGCTGTTGTGGTGGGATTATGAACTCTCGTCTCCGGAAGATTCGTCCAGGCCGCTGGATTGCTAGTCCAGTAACATGACCACTATGCTACCGTTCCCTTGTGGGATCTTGCTGTGCGCAAATTGGCTGCCACTTTTCCTACATTACAACAGTGACTACATTCCAAAAAGTACTTCATTGGCTGTAAAGCGCTTTGGGATGTCCGGTGGTCGTGAAAGGTGCTATAGAAATGCAGGTCTCTGTTTCTTTTGCTCTGAAAGGGGCAACGTTGGTAATGACCCTGTTTATTGGTTTGCTTCTTTCTCCCTGACTACCTTAAAGACACAAACTTGTGCAGGGGTGTGGTTTCACATGGCCTCATCCAGACTGCCCACTCTTCCTGTCTGAGCCTAGATAGTAAGTGGCAGGCTCTTTGACTATCAGAGGCATCACCTCTGAGCCAGATCCAGTTCTCTGTGCATGTGGGCTTTTGAGGAGTGGGGGGGGGGGGGGGCGCGTGGGGGAGGTGTGCGGCACTCGAATTGCCATCCCATCCGGCCACTGCCTGTTCGGATTGTGCCAGCCAATCGGGATGGGGAAATGCCGGAGCACGGGAGGCCAGGTGACACCTGACACACTGAGCCTCTCTCAGGCCTAGTGTAAAAAGGGCGGCTGGCAAGGGCAAAACTGTGAGGAAAAAAATGAGAAAGAGTAGGGCTGTCAATTAATTGCAGTTAACTTCATGGAAGTTAGCTGCTGCGGTAGGATTTTTAATCTAATTGCAATTTTAATTACAGTCAGTCAATTTTAACTGAGATTAAAATTTTGAATCGCACGATTAACTTTTTGAATCGCTTGACATTCCTGAAAGAAAGACTTGCATTTCTATAGCGCCTTTCACAACCTCAGGACGTCTCAAAGCGCTTTACAGCCAATGAAGTACTTTTGATGTGTAGTCACTGTTGTAATGTGGGAAACGCAGCAGCCAATTTGTGCAGAGCAAGCTCCCACAAGCAGCAACGTGATACCAACCAGATAATCTGGTTTTATTTTTAGTGATGTTGGTTGGCCCAGGACACAAGATGAAAACACCCCCTGCTCTTCTTCGAAACAGTGCCGGGGGATCTTGTAGGTCCGTCCGAGAGAGCAGACGGGGCTTCGGTTTAAACATCTCATCCAAAAGACGGCAACTCCGGCAGTGCAGCACTCCCTCAGTACTGCACGGGAGTGTCAGCCTGGATCTTTTGTGCTCAAAGTCCCTGGAGTGGGACTTGAACCCACAACCTTCTCACTCAGTGGCCAGAGTGCTACCCACCGAGCCACGGCTGACACATTATACGAAGTGCGACAGATGCAGTGCTGATCTAACAACCCCCCCGAGATGCTAACTATGCTCCTCCCCGGGTGCTGTGAAAGCAAATGGCATCAGTTAGATAAACATTTGTACACAGGCCCTTTTGAGATTTTCCGTAATCAACTGCAGACTGTGCTTCGGCGCGCGTGGGCACAGACGGCAGCAAGAGTATTAACCCGCCCCTGCCAGAGCGGCCGCCCCTAGGTATCAGTGACTCTGAGCTAGTCGGTCGCTGTGGTCAGCAGTCTGGCAGCCACTATTGACATGAAATCAGATTTGAAGCTGGGTAAACACCCACAAAAAAAAATCAAAACTGTATTTCTTACTTTTTGGAAATGAAATACCAGGGAATGATTCTGTAAACGCAGTCTAATCTCCAACTTTGGCCACTAATTATAAGCCATTTAAGCTTCGCTTTCACAGTTAGATTACACAGAATGTACAGCACAGAAACAGGCCATTCGGCCCAACTAGTCTTTGCCGGTGTTTATGCTACATAGATACATAGAAGATAGGAGCAGGAGTAGGCCATTCGGCCCCTCGAGCCTGCTCCGCCATTCAATGCGATCATGGCTGGTCATCCAATTTCAGTACCCGGTCCCTGCTTTCTCCCCATACCCCTTGATCTCTTTAGCCTTAAGAAATATATCTAACTCCTTCTTGAATATATTTAATGAATTGGCCTCTACTGCCTTCTGTGGTAGAGAATTCCACAGGTTCACCACTCTCTGGGTGAAGAAATTCCTCCTCATTTCTGTCCTAAATGGCTTACCCCTTATCCTTAGACTGTGACCCATGGTTCTGGACTCCTCGACCATCGGGAACATCCTTCCTGCATCTAGTCTGTCCAGTCCTGTTAGAATTTTATAAGTTTCAATGAGATCCCCTCTCATTCTTCTAAACTCCAGCGAGTATAAGCCCAATCGTCCCAATCTCGCCTCATACGGCATTCCTGCCATCCCATGTATCAGTCTGGTGAATCTTCGCTGAACTCCCTCCATGGCAAGAACATCCTTCCTCAGATAAGGCGACCAAAACTGTACATTATACTCAAGATGTGGTCTCACCAAGGCTCTGTACAACTGCAGTAAGACATCCTTGTTCCTGTACTCAATCCCTCTCGCTACGAAGGCCAACATACCATTTGCCTTCTTAACCGCCTGCTGCACCTGCATGCTTAACTTCAGCGACTGGTGCACAAGGACACCCAGGTCCCATTGCACTTCCCCTTCTCCCAATCTATTGCCATTCAGATAATAATCTGCCTTCCTGTTTTTGCCACCAAAGTGGATAACCTCACATTTATCCACGTTATATTGCATCTGCCATGCTTTTGCCCAATCACCCAACCTGTCCAAATCATCCTGGAGTTTCTCGGCATCTTCCTCACAGCACACACGCCCACCCAGCTTTGTGTCGTCTGCAAATTTGGAGATATTACATCTAGTTCCCTCGTCTAGATCATTAATATGCTCCACACCAGCCTCTTCCCTCTTCTCTTCATCTCACCCTATCAGCATATCCTTCTATTTCCTTTCTCGGTATGGTTACTTCATCATGGTGCTAGTGTGCAAAACAAAGGTTTCGTTAAGAGGCTACAAGATTACAATCACTGACCTACTGGTCCATTGGAAACATTCAAAATTGAAGGAATAGAAGCTACAGAATCATCCATTGTATCCAAAGGATTTGACTACCTTAGTTATCTAGAACTCGTTGAAAAATTTGTTAATGTAACAAGTAACATTCGCGCCACACAAGTGCCAGGCAGTGACTATCTCCAACAAGAAAAAGTCTAAACCCCGCTCCTTGACATTCAACGGCATTACCATCGCCGAATCCCCCACCATCAACATCCTGGGGGTCACCATTGACCAGAAACTTAACTGGACCAGCCACATAAATACTGTAGCTACAAGAACAGGTCAGAGGCTGGGTATTCTGCAGCTGGTGATTCACCTCCTGACTCCCCAAAGACTTTCCACCATCTACAAGGCACAAGTCAGGAGTGTGATGGAATACTCTCCACTTGCCTGGATGAGTGCGGCTCCAATAACACTCAAGAAGCTCGACACCACCCAGTAGCCCGCTTGATTGGCACCCCATCCACCACCTTAAACATTCACTCCCTCCACCACCGGTGTACCGTGGCTGCAGTGTGTACCATCTACAAGATGCACTGCAGCAACTCACCAAGGCTTCTTCGAAAGCACCTCCTAAACCCGCGATCTCTACCACCTAGAAGGACAAGGGCAGCTGGCGCATGGGAACGCCACCACCTCCAAGTTCCCCTTCAAGTCACACACCATCCTGACTTGGAAATATATCGGCCGATCCTTCATGGCCACTGGGTCAAAATCCTGGAACTTCCTCCCTAACAGCACTGTGGGAACACCTTCACCACACGGACTTCATCGGTTCAAGAAGGCGGCTCACCACCACCTTCTCCAGGGCAATTAGTGATGGGCAATAAATGCTGGCATTGCCAGTGACGCCCGCATCCCATAAATGAAAAATTAAAAAAAGTGTTTATCTAGCTCCCCCTTAAATGCACCTGTGGTCACTCCAGGTCCCCGCTAATCCACGTAACATGGGCCACCTGAGAAAGATGTCTTCTTTTTTACCTCACCACTGTCTCCTGACAGTAAATTGCGGCCTTCCATATTGGAAGTCCCTACTGCAAGCTCATTTATCGACACGGAAAAAATAGTTCACCGAGAACAGGTCAATGAATAATTGTAATCCGGTCAACTTAGTTTCATATTCCGCATTTTAACGTCTCATTTCAAACCGAAAAAAAGTGGAAAGGTTTCTTCCCCTCCCCCCACCCTCGCTCCTGCCCCGTTCGCCATTCCTCAAATGTCAGATGGCTTGTCTGAGATTAGGAGCCGGCTTGTGAGGAAGTGGAGCTATCAGACGGAGGAATGTGCAGCAATTGCCAAACGCCATAACTCTAATGACTGCATAATAATGTCATAAATTATATTGTATTATTTATTATTGTAACGACCTCAAATTTCCTTTTTAAGGATGCTGACTTTTACTGCTCTTATCTTTACAATGCGGGGCCCTGCACTCTTTTTTTTCTCTCCCTCTCAGACTTACGAATGCAGAACTGGTTTAAGAAGCGGCGTTGCCGTGTTGCCTGGGGCTCCTGCTGCCGCGGGGCCCGGCCCAGAAACGAGTTTGTTTCTGGTTGCCATACCTTCCCGTATGGCTGGGGTGTGTCTGCATTGGTCAGGCTCAGCAAGTGATAAATCAAATCTCTGCCTTAAGGGTGACGGAACCGAGGCGGGTACATGGAGTTAAGACGCAGATCAGCCGCGATCTAATTGAATGGCGGAGCAGGCTCGAGGGGTTGAATGGCCTAACCATGTTCCTGTGTTCCTAATCTAAACACAACCTAGAAACTAGGTGCCGGTGCTTGTCTCTGGCAGTTACCTTGATGCTGTTTATTTGCATGAAACACTTAAGCAATAAGGTGACTAACATCTATTTCAGAATAGGCCACACAGCTAAGCTGCTTTGCCAGGCCACCTTTGAGAGGAGTGCAATAAAATATGTTAAAACGAGGAGGGTTGGGCTGTCTATGAGGTGGGTTGTCTATGAGGCAGGGAGCCCAAATCAATGCGTCTTTTATGACTGAGAGACCCAGATCAAGGCTAAAGTCCCTACTGCGTGGGAGAGAAGATGTAATGATTACCTCGAGCTTTGGTTTTTAACAGGCTGTGGGAGGAATGGAAGAGGTGAAGGGTTTACACACTTTTTGAGGTCTTAAGAAAGAACTGGTTGAGTGGCAAATAAGGCTTGATTTTGACGCATGGGGAGGAGGGGGGTGAATGTGGGCAGGAATCACATCGGCCGCCTGTTATACGCCCCGCCCGAGATCCAGTTCCATTGATTTCGATAAGGAATTCAGGAGAAACTTCTTTACCTAGAGAATGCTTGGCATGTGGAGCTCGCTACCACAGGGAGTGGTTGAGGTGAATAGCACAGATGCATTTGACGGGAAGCTAGATAAGCACATGAGGGAGAAAGGAATAGAGAGTTATGCTGATGGGGTGAGATAAAGTAGGGTAGGAGGAGGCTCGTGTGGAGCATAAACACCGGCACAGGCCCCGATGGGCCGAATGGCCTGTTTCTGTGCTGTAAATTCTATGTAATGTTATATTGCGGGCGGCAATTGAGATTGCAACTGTTTTGACTCCAATTTCACCCCCATTGACTGTTAAAACACAGAGAGATATTAGAAAAGGCCCATCTCACTCAATGACCTCCACTGCCACAGCTCCCTGGAATAGAGTCATGTAGGGTGCCTCGTCTGATTGAGGTGGTGCAGGCAATGGTATAAACAACTCAACTTGCAAGGAAACCACATGGCTCTGTAAACCATTGACTAACCAGAATGTATCATGGCTAAAGTCATCAATGGATACCTTGTTTTTTTTTCTTTTTCTATTTCCCTGAAAGTAAAACACCTCTTTAAAAAAAAAACCACAAGCCTTCTGTTGGAAAATCCTGCTCACGTCTGAAAGAAATCGAGGCTAGAGAAAGGCATCGAAGTAAATGTAGAAACTGGCACAAGAACTGGTCAAAGCCTCGCTGACACTGAGAAAATATTTTTTCTTTACCACGTTGCTGGGGTAACCGGGTTACTATGTACACAAAATACATGTGACGATTTAATGTTAGATCTCATTGCACACACTCACAATCAGCATGTCAACTATTCTCGTATAGTCAGGGTAGCCTTGATTTTAAAGATTCTGGGCCTGAATCGCCGCTTTCTGAAAGTCTTTTGTGTCGAATTTGTGGTGTACGTTAGCTGCCCGGCTGATGTCTCTCTCAATTCCTCGGCACTCAGGGTGCATCTGGTGCATTTCTGTGGCAGTGTATTTGGTGTCCTATGAGGCCAATCTCTGTAACCCCCTCCAGCCAGCCCTACAACCCTCAGACCTCCGCGCTCCTCCAATTCTGGCCTTTGGCGCTCCCACATTTCCTACGCCCCTAAACCTCTCCGCCTCTCTCTCCTCCTTTAAGAGGCTCCTTAAAAACGACCTCTTCGGACCAAGCTTTTGGTCACCTGTAATAATACCTCCTTACGTGGCTCGGTGTCAAATTTTGTTTGATAATCGCTCCTGTGAAGAGTCTTGGGACGTTTAACTACGTTAAAGACCGCTGCATAAATGTAAGTTGTTGTTGGTTTCTGATAGGTCAGAGTGCAATGCTAAGCGGAGCCAATGATTGGACGAGAAATGTTTAGCAGGCCTCAGATTTTGCAATTCTTGATGTAGGCCGCTCATCAGGTTATGAAGCAATTAACCCCCCCCCCCCTCGCCGGATACCCCTTCTCTTCATCCCAGCCAATTTCCACATCCAGCCCAGTGAAAAATCTTCAAGACTCACTCGGGACCATGCCTTGAAATCCGAACCTCATCATTTGGAGCGTGACGTAATAAAGACTCACTACGCACTTGGTTGTATGTAAAGCAAGGCTTTAATCGACTTGTAACAAAACATGGAGGTCTAGTTAGTAGTCACTAGCTTCCTGTTTCCAGACTGTCTCTGGCCAAGGTGGGCCCACGCCCGAGTATTTATACTCCTCGGGCGGCGCCCTCAGCTGGCCGTTCAGCAGTACTTGTAGAAGTTGCGATTTATGACAGTGCGCATGAGGAATATTTTAATCACTTAAGCGTTTATTCAGCAACTAATACGATACCTAGGTAGAAATTTCAAAAAGTCCACCAACTGGGATATGGAAGTCTTAAGAAGGTCATTTGCTGGTTACTGACTGCTGACTACTTAATAGCAACTCTGCAAGAAGTAAAAAAAAACCAATTGATGTAAACTTCACACGTGTTAAAATGCAGTTTCCTGCAAAGAATATATTCAGCAAAAAAAAAACCAGCAAATTACTCTTAGCAGCAACCGATGTTTTAGCAGAAGAGGATAAGCTTGGTGATTTGGCGGTCAGTCGCCCGCTGTATACCTTATCGACACCTTGGAATTAGGGCCCAGCTAACATTTCTGAAAATTCCGCACTTAGCGACAGAAATAAAGATAGCTTTCTTAGAAAAAAGGAAGCGGCCTCCATCAGTGACTGCGTGATGAGCCAGCATGTCATCTAATGCCTTTCTTATCTGGGCTCCTCATTCTTCTATTACTTAGTGGTAAAAGGGCTTGGTATCAATGTCACACACAGCATACTACCCTGCTCATGTTGTCAGCTGTGGCTCAGTTGGTAGCCCACTCGCCTCTGTGGCAGAAGATTATGGGTTCAAGTCCTACTCCATGGGACTTGAGCATATAAATCTAGGCTGACACTCCAGTGCAGTGCTGAGGGAGTGCCGCACTGTCGGAGGTGCCGTCTTTCGGATGAGACGTTAAACCGAGGCCCCGTCTGCTCTCTCAGGTGGGCATAAAAGATCCCATGACCACTATTTCGAAGGGAGTTATCCCTGGGGCCAATATTTATCCCTCAACCAACATCACTAATACAGACTTAGCTGGTCATTATTACATTGCTGTTTGTGGGAGCTTGCTGTGTGCAAATTGGCTGCCGCATTTCCCACATTACAACAGTGACTACACTCCAAACGTACTTCATTGGCTGTAAAGCACTGTCAGTGGTCGTGAAAGGCGCTATATAAATGCAAGTCATCTTCTTCTTCTGTGAAGAGCTCTTACTATAAAGTTTTGTAATGAAACAGGTATTTTTCCTTCATCGTCAGTACAGTACTGAGGGAGCGCTGCATTGCTGGAGGTGCTAACCATTGGAGACACTGAATACAGTAGCTTAGTGGTTATGTGGTCTAACAATCCAGTAGGCCTGGACTAATGATCCTGGCAGACATGAGTTCAAACCACGGCAGCTGGGGAATTTAAATTCAGTTAATTAAATAAAAAGCTAGTCACGTTGAGCAGGAAGACTACTGGATTGTAAAAACCCATCTGGTTCACTAATACCCTTTAGGTGAAGGAAATCTGCAGTCCTTACCTGGTCTGGCCTATATGTGACTCCAGTCCCACACCAATGTGGTTGACTCTTAACAGCCCTCGGAGTTGTACCAAACCGCTACAAAGTATCACCACACGGACTGCAGCGGTTCAAGAAGTCGGCTCACCACCGCCTTCTCAAGGGCAGGTAGGGACGGGCAATAAACGCTGGCCTTGCCGGCGACGCCCACATCCTGTGAACGAATGGGAAAAAAAAATACTGAGGTCCTGCATGCCTGTTCGGGCGAACGTGAAAGACCCCATGTCACTTTTCCAAAGAAGACCAGGGAGTTCTGCCAGTGTCCCGGCCAACATCTCATCCCTCAACCAACACCACCAAAAACAGATTAACTGGTCGTTTATCTCATTGCTGTGCACAAATTGGCTGCCATGTTTCCCTACACAACAGTGACTGAACTTTAACAATAACTCATTGACTGTGGTGGTTTGGGATTAGAATTTTCGCTTGTTAATGCCGGAGACCTGGGTTCGATTCCTGGCCAATGCACAACTTCATTTTTAATTTGGATGATCAGCCATGATCTTCATTAAATGGCGGTACAGGCTCGAGGGGCCGAATGGCCTACTCCTGCTCCTATCTTCTATGTGAGGTGCTTTGGGTCACGTCCTCCAAGTAATGGAAGTTTTTTCTTTCTTCATCTCCCTTTCTATTCACCTCATAGTATACCCCTGTGCCAGGTGATGGGGGACTTGCTGAAAACCTGTTCTGGACCTCTAGAAGGGTCAATGCTCCCGTGCTTCCAGGGAAGAGCTTCACATGACCAGAACGCCAATGGGGGAATCGGTGCTACAGTGTTGTAAACCTTATCGCTACCCCGCACTCCAACCAAGGGATGGTCCTCAATTGGCGCATGGAATCGCCTAATCTATCCCTAATTAAACCCCTCGGGTTGTGGGGTGGGAGTGGGGAATTGCCCTGATCACTTTACTACACTTTAATGCAGTCAAGGCGAATGCTTTTCCGATTTTTTTTGTTCCCGTTTTGTAATTCCACCTCTCAGAAGTGTCACAGGATCACTAACCCTTCAATTTTCCTTCCCTTGTGGAAGTCTTTGGTGCCTCCCTAGACGGGACCCCAATTAGATTACACGGTCAAGGTCCAAATTGGCGTTTGCATTTGTGAGCACGGGCTGGGGGGGGGGCGGGATTGTGGCCTTCATGGGGCAAGCACTTAAAGCAAGCCCTGCCCTTCATTAGTGTACACTGCACAGAAAACAGCAGGAAATAGCCGTCGACCTTCAAATAGCTACAGCATGCACTTAAAGGAGTGATGTCCCTGTAATAGAGGTTAGAACACTCGAAAAAGACTTTGATTCCAGCGCTTTTGAAGCAGTCTTTGTAACCATGGGAAAACGCAATGACATTCAATTAAAGATGCAAACTGCCATTAAAGTAAATGAAAGGGTTTGGAAATATCGTGAGAGTAACTGGACAAAACAAATCCTTTTATTTTTATACTTAAGACTTTTTTTTTAACAATTTTTTTGTTAACAATAGCTCTTGTGTCTTTTGATTGGAGGCAGTTCAAAGCGCTGGTTGGTCACAAATGACCAGGACCTTGTCTGCCAGCAGTACAGCTGGTGAAGTGGTTGGAACCATGGGGCTTTGGAAAGGACTGGGCTTCTGATTCACTAGTTCTGAGAAAGGGATATTGTAACGTGTCCTGCTCGCCATCGGGATCCGTTTTAAGAAATATAAAAAAAAAACAACTGGCATTTCTACAGCGTCTTTCATCACCTCAGGACTGTTCCCAAAGCGCTTTACAGGCAATGATGTACTTTTGAAGTGTGGTCATTGTTGTAATACGAACATAAGACGTAGGAACAGGAGTCGGTCATTCGGCCCCTCGAGCCTGCTCCGCCATTCAATAAGATCATGGCTGATCTGATCTTGACCTCAGCGCCACTTCCCTGCCCGCTCCCCATAACCCTTGACTCCCTTACCTTTCAAAAATCTGTCTATCTTCACCGGAGAAGTGTGAGGTAATGCATTTGGGGAGGGCTAACAAGGAAAGGGAATACACAATAAATGGTAGGACACTGAGTGGTGTAGAGGAACAAAGGGACCTTGGAGTGCATGTCCACAGATCCCTGAAGGTAGCAGGCCAAGTAGATAAGGTGGTTAAGAAGGCATACGGAATGCTTGCCTTTATTAGCCGTGGTATAGAATACAAGAGCAGGGGGAGTTATAACTGCATAAAACACTAGTTAGGCCTCAGCTAGAGTACTGCGTGCAGTTCTGGTCACCACATTACAGGAAAGATGTGATTGCACTAGAGAGGGTACAGAGGAGATTTACAAGGATGTGGCCGAGAGTAGAGAATCTTAGCTATGAGGAAAGACTGGATAGGCTGGGTCTGTTTTCCTTGGAACAGAGGAGGCTGAGGGGAGACCTTATTGAGGTGTATACAATTATGAGGGGCCTAGATAGAGTGGATAGAAAGGACCTATTTCCCTTAGCAGAGGGGTCAAAAACCAGGGGGCACAGATTTAAAGTAATTGGAGGAAGGTTTAGAGGGGATTTGAGGGGAAATTTCTTCACCCAGAGGGTTGTGGGGGTCTGGAACTCACTGCCTGAAAGGGTGGTAGAGGCAGGAACCCTAACCACATTTAAAAAGTACTTGGGTGTGCACTTGGGATGCTCTAACCTGCAGGGCTACGGACCAAGAGCTGGGAAGTGGGATTAGGCTGGATAGCTCTTTGTTGGCCGGCGCGGACATGATGGGCCGAAATGGCCTCCTTCTGTAACTTTCTATGATTCTATGATAAATATATTCAGTGACCCAGCCTTCACAGCTCTCTGGGGTAGAGAATTCCAAAGATTCATGACCCTCTGAGAGAAGAAATTCCTCCTCATTTCCGATTTAAAAGGGTGCCCCCTTATTCTGAAATTATGCCCCTTAGTTCTAGATTCCCCCACGAGGGGAACATCCTCTCCGCATCTACCCTGTCAAGCCCCTTCAGAATCTTATATGTTTCAATAAGATCCCCTCTCATTCTTCTAAACTCCAATAAGTACAGCTGGTGAAGTGGTTGTAATGTAGGAAACGAGGGAGTTTCACAATCAGGACCTCTTTCTAAAGAGGAAAACCCGTCCCTTTTAAATAGCGGGGTCTAATCGGTCCATCGCCACTTCTTCACAAGGAGTTCACCCGAACGGTTCTAACGTCTCACCCAAAGTACAGCACCTCCAGCAATGCAGCTCTCCCTCAGTCCTACACTGGACTATGAGCATGATTTATGTCCCCAAGCCCTACCCGTCCTTGAACCCACAACCTTCCCACTCAGGGCAGCAGGCGCATGGGGAACACCACCACCTCCGAGTTCCCCTCCAAGTCACACACACCATCCTGACTTGGAAATATATCGGCCGTTCCTTCATCGTCGCTGGGTCAAAATCCTGGAACTCCCTCCCTAACAGCGCTGTGGGAGCACCTTCACCACACGGACTGCAGCGGTTCAAGAAGGCAGCTCACCACCACCTTCTCAAGGGGCAATAAATGCTGGCCTTGCCAGCGATGCCCACATCCCATAAACGAATAATAAAAAGACTCAGAGGTAGGAGTGCTACCACTGAGCCATGCCAACATTTGAAGCTGAATCTACTTTATGTCGTGCCCATAAAATGATACTTGAGACAACCAGAGTGCTTTTATGTTAACAACAGAGGGGGAAAACAAATTAAACGTGATACACTGATTGAACAAAATGCAAGTACACAGCCTTTTCCAATTGTAACAATATGGGTAATGCACCAATTCCAGATAACATATAGTCAGAGATAATGGCCCAGATATTCCGATCGCAGGCCTGCGATCTGGAAAAATCTGCGCCCTTACCTGAGGGCTCCCGGGAGGCGCACAGTTCCGATGCTGGGCCTCTCCAAACTGCCGGTGTGCGGGGCCCACGTATCCCAGAGGCGCGCAGGCGGTTCGCAGCGTCCCTGGGATCACGTGGGCCATGGGGAGCCAATCAAAGAAGAGAATCTCCCTTCATACATTTGACAGGAAGACCTGTCAAATACATGAATGGAGATCACCCCCAAAACATAGTAAAACTTTAAATATTTTTTTTTTTTAAATCACATTTTTAAAATGGCTTGAAAGTCCAATAAATTAACTATTTTAAACAAAACGTTAAATTTTTGAAAAAAATAATTAAAGTTTTTTTACAAGGCTAAAAATAAACGTACCTTTTTAAAAAATATTTTTAAATGATAAATCAGTGGAAATTTTTTTAAAAACTTTTTTTCAACTCTTACCCTGGTAAAAGCAAGCCTTACGCCTGCTTTTACCAGGCGCAAGAATTGTAAGGGTTTTCTGCGGGCGGAGGGTCTCCAGAAAGCGGAACTCTCCGCCCGCAGTGCATGCCTAAAACCGGCATTTCCGATGTCCCTACGGGTGGGTACACAGCGCATACACACCCGTAGGGATCGGAACATCCGGCCCAATATGGATTCCTCTTCTAAGAAGATCCACATTCATTTTACTAGCCAAACTGCAGTCATTAGAAAATTAAGCATTAATCCATGACGGAACGTATTTCTCCCTGCTTTACACAGAGGCTATTAATTAAGTTAGTTGGAATATGGAATTCTCTGGCCCAAAAGGCGGCGGATGCTGGGGGACAATTGATGCTTTCAAGACGGAGATCGATAGGTAATTGTTGGGTAAGGGTATCAAGGGAAATGGAAATAAGGCGGGTAAATGGAATTGAGGTGCAGATCAGCCTCGATCTGACTGAATGGCGGAGCAGGCTCGAGGGGCTGAATGGCCTCCTCCTGTTCCTATGTTGCTATGTTCTAAGTTGATTACTTTCTAGAGAAAGTCATCTCATTTTGCTCGCAGTGAACTGGCCGTGATGTGTTTGCACTTTTGATATATTTGTAAGCCATTGCAATGTTTTAATTTTTACGTAAAAATGCAGTTTCCGCCCTCACAAAACCCATCAGATTAGGTGTCATTATACTGTGAGTGCCAAATTCAGCACAAAATCTTTCCCCGGTCTCAATCAGAGACTCGTGTTAAAACTGAAGCCAGTGGGGATTAAAATCGGGCGGGGTAGATGATCCCATCAGCTCCCCGCCAGACGGGGTTAGTTTAAAAATACCTGCTCGGTCTAGACTAGGATGTATTAAAAGACTTGTTGTTTGTGTTGTAATGTGTAACCCGGGCAACAAGTGCTGCATGCTTAAAGCTCTGTGCCCCCGGATAAAGTGACCCCGCTCTGTCATCTAGCCCACTGTGCAGTGTGAGCGATTGTTATTTCAGCTTAAAGCACGGAGATAGAAGGCATGGGCAAGCACTGATTCTTAGCCCCAAGGTGAGTCTGTGGCGGTTGAGTTGGACCCCATCGTGCCCGTTTTTCGGGCGCAGGACGGGGAAAAAAAAAAGCAGCGATTTCCCTGGGCTTGGTCCCGGGCCTGAACAGCTACTAATGTACACCTGATGCCATATTGGTTCGGGCAACACATAGGAAGCATGCGGAAGAGAGTTCCAAACTTCTACCACCCTTTGTGTGTCGAAGTGTTTCCTAATTTCACTCCTGAAAGGTCTGGCTCTAATTTTTAGACTGTGCCCCCTAGTCCTAGACTCCCCAACCAGCGGAAATAGTTTCTCTCTATCTACCCTATCTGGTCCCCTTAATATCCTGAAAACTTCGATCAGATCACCCCTTAACCTCCTACATTTCATAGTTATCCATCTGACTCTGTCTATCTTTCTGTCTATATATCTACTTGAATGCCTATCTATCATCTCTCTACTCATCTGACCATCTATACATCTATCTGGTTATCTATCACCCCTATCTAAATGATTATCACCTATCTATCTTAATAACTATCTGTAAATCTATCTATCTTAATGACTCTTAGGCCTAGACTTTCAGTGTGCCGTGAGGCGGGCTTTTAGGCGTGCGGGGGACTAAAATCCCGAATTTGGGGGTCCCGACACCATCCCGCCCAAAACCCGCCTCCATGTAAGTTTCAAAGGAGGCGGGTACCCGACCCGCACTGGGACCCGCCGACCCGAGGCGGGAAGGGATTAGTGCCAATTAACTGCCTGTTAACAGGTAGTTAACAGGCAGTTTTTAGCCTAATCCCTATTTTGAGGGGTGTCGTGTGGGATTCCCGACGGCTCCAAACCACGCCAGGTTAGAGCAGGCGGGCCGTTGGGTTGAAGGACTTGGAGGGGTCGCGATGTCGGTGCTCAGGTGAGTGATGGGTGCATGAGTGCAAAGGTAAGTGTGTTTGGTGTGTCTAAAGTGTGTAAAGAAGTTTAAATTACCTGTACTTACCTTAACAGTCTTTCTTCCTCTAGGCGTCGGGAGTCCATCACTCAGCCGGCACTGAAAGCAGAATGGCCGCGAGCTGTCAAAAGTGACAGCCTTCAGCTTTCAGTGCCGGGGAGAGTTCTAACTGAGTCTGTGTAGAAGGACTCAGGTTAGAAGTCAGACTGTCAGTGTTTGGCAGCTTCAAACAGCTGTGAAACGCTGATATTTCATCTGTCAACACCTCTTGACAAATGAAATTTCAGTCTGTGACGTCACCTGTTGCCGGGTGGCCCTTAATTGGCCTGCTGAGCCCGCTGGGCGGGCTCAACAAGGTCAATCAAGGGAAACTCGCGTGGATTGGCCGGACGTCGATGGAGGCGGGACTAAAACCCAAAAGTTGTAGTCCCACCTCCTTCCCGACTGCTGAATGAAAATCCAGCCCTTAGTGTCAGCCATGGCTCAGTGGGTAGAATCACTCGCCTCTGATGCCAGAAGGTTCAAGTCCCACTCCAGGGATTGGCGCACATAAAGCTAGGCTGACACTCCAGTGCAGTACTGAGGGAGTGCCGCACTGCCGGAGGTGCCGGCTTTCAAATGAAATGTTAAAACCCAGGCCCCTGTCTGCTCTCTCAGACTATTTTGAAGAAGAGCAGGGGGGTGTTCTCCCCGGTGTCCTGGGGCCAATATTTATCCCTCAATCAACATCACTAAAACAGATTATCTGGTCATTATCACATTGCTGTTTGTGGGAGCTTGCTGTGCGCAAATTGGCTGCCGCGTTTCCCACATTACAATAGTGACTCCACTTCAAAAAGTACTTCATTGGCTGTAAAGCGCTTTTGGACGTCCGGTGGTCGTGAAAGGCGCTACAGAAATGCAAGTCTTTCTTTCTTTCTTTCTGTCCATCACCTATCTCCATAACCATCTGGCCCCAGCTGTCTATCTGCCTGCCTCTCTTTACACCTCGGCCAATTATACCACGTTATACAATGATCCTGCTGGCAATGAGTGAAGCAACTGAGCAACTAGCCTCCCATCTGGTCTGAATGGTGAATGGCGCTGGATGTGGGCAGAGCCTAGAAAAGGGGAAAAGGAGGACGTCCAAAGCATCGTAACCTCTTTCCCGCGACAGGGTTTGCAATGCACCATGCACAGCCCTTGCTGCAGCCGTTAAAGTACCCAGTGTGTATACAGTGCGTGCCTCACTGCATGCTCAGTGGGTGTTCCTCTCATTTATCACTTCTACCAAAAAGAAACTGTACATCTGGGATGGAGTCGATAGCGTGTAGGCCGGTACCTCATCCGCTTTCAGAACACGGAAAGGCTTTGGTGAGGTTTTTTTCTTCTTCTTGGAAGCAGTTGAAGGTAATTTATGCAACATATGAACAACAGGTGGGCCGTGCCAAAATGGCTGCCTGAACTTTGACCCCAGCTGGATAGCAACGATATACGTGGCACGCTGCGACACTACAGGTTATGTGCAGCATCCATCCCGCTTAGGTGGGAAATAGCTGCACATGTTATTCTTGGCTGCCCCTGCTCTCAGGCCTCAATAAATTTATGTGAAAGAAAAACTAAGTTTGGAAATACTGTCATATACAAAGTTAACCTTCAGAGAGCTGAACATCCACTGTAGCTTCACAGCACATGTGGTTCATATTAAATGACATCTGCAAAAAGGATACTCAAAAGATTGTTAATAATGCAGTAGGCTCTCAAAGTGAGACACTCTGATACACGACAGCATCGCTAATGGACGTACTGTTGGTAGAAACACTGGTAAATATGCACGAGAAGCACTCACTATAATGCTATGTGATAAACACAAATTGCTTGGGCCTCCGCCATCTATTCCTCACTCTAATCTCTTGCTCTCCGGAAAAGGCACTGGCTTATCAGCTGTGGCTCAGTGGGCAGCACTCTCTCTCGCCTCTGAGTCAGAAGGTTGTGGGTTTCCAGTCCCCACTCCAGAGACTTGAGCACAGGAATCTAAGCTGACACTCCCAGTGCAGTGCTGAGGGAGCGCCGCACTGTCGGAGATGCCGGCCTAGAAATTCATTAAGGCGCTGCCAGCTTTGCGCCCAGTTAATGCCTAAAGGGTGAGTTTGCACCAAAAATGAGTTTGCGCAGATATTCAGCGCAGCGGTATTGGCGGCGGTAGCCGTTAGCGCTGCGCCGGCACCGATGATGTCATCGGTGTGCGCAGTGCCCTGGTTCCGCCCCGAAACCACGCCGATCCCCATATTTAGTTGCGGCCACCTCCTCCGAAGCGGCCGCAAACAGCGACCAGAAAACGGGGCCGTCCTGCTGCCTTAGTGGGGCGCTTTAAAGCGGAAGGTGCGGCCGGCCGCTTTTGCGGCGGCAGCCTGCCCGTACCTCCTTCCCCGGCCTCCTCCACCCCCACCCCCGCGGCATTGCCGGCTGCTTTCCGCGAGCCCGGCACTTCTCCGTGGTGCCGGGCTCATTTGCCGGCACTATCCAGCGGCGATCTCCCCGTTGCAGGCAGCTCCCCCTTAAGAGAAGGAGGAGGCCTGCAGTACCGCAGCCTGCCGCTGCGCAGCGCCTGGCGCAGCGGTGCCAAGAGCGGTGATATTCAGTGTCAGCGCACCAAGCGGAGGCGAGCACACCCTGGTATAGCGCCCGCTTCCGAATTGGGGCGCCAACAATGAATATCTGGCGATCGCTATAGGCTTCCCGCCCAGCGCTAACTTTTGGGCGCTAGCCAGCTGGCGGGGCCATAGTGAATTTCTAGGCCGCCGTCTTTTGGATGAGCCGTTAAACCAAGGCCCCATCTGCTCTCTCAGGTGGACGTAAAAGATCCCACGGACACTATTTCAAAGAAGAGCAGGGGGAGTTATCCCCGGTGTCCTGACCGATATTTTTCCCTCAATCAACATCACTAAAACAGACTATCTGGTCATTATCACAACGCTCTTTGTGGGAGCTTGCTGTGCGCTAATTGACTGCCGCATTTCCTACATTGCAACAGTGACTACACTTCAAAAAGTACTTCATTGGCTGTAAAGCGCTTTGAGACGTCCGGTGGTCGTGAAAGGCGCTATAGAAATGCAAGTCTTTCTTTCTTTTTAGGGCTGCAGAGTCAGACCCCCTCTGGTACCTCCCCGCCCCCACCCCTCTATTCTTCATTTGTGGGCAGACTATTCGACTGGGGAAGGGGGAGAGGGGGTGGTCAGAAGGAGAGTCGCAACCGAGCCCAATCCTGTCCTCCTCCTCCGATGTTTCAGCAATTCAGTAGGTGGTGACCCACCCCACCCCCAACCCTGGGGTTTGGATCCGCTGGCGTCACTCTGGTACCGCACCCGAGTACCCATTCTGCATACACGGACTCAGATGCTCAGCGTCAGCAGGCTATTCACACTGGGGGAGGCACCACAGGCGAGCCTGACTCTGCCCGCACCCGTGCATTTCGCCAAGGAGTTGCCGGATGGCAATCAGGTGCAGGGATCCTGGCTGATTATTCCCCTCCTTAGGCAATTATTGGGCACCAATCACCGTCCTGCTCAGCCCCAGCTAACACAGCAAAGTCCTGAAATCATTATGTGGTACAGTAGCATAGTGGTAATATCACTGGGCTAATAATCTAGAAGCCTGGACGAATGATCCACAGACCTGAGTTCACATCTAACCACGTGCAGCTGGGGAATTTACATAGAAACATAGAAACATAGAAGATAGGAGCAGGAGTAGGCCATTCGGCCCTTCGAGCCTGCTCCGCCATTCAACAAGATCATGGCTGATCATCCAAACCCTAGCACCCGGTCCCTACACCGACAGCCATCCCACACAAGCCCTATCCCCGTAACCCTGTAACCCCACGTATTTAATCCCCCCCTAACACTAAGGGCCAATTTTTGTCATGGCCAATCAACCTAACCTGCACATCTTTGGACTGTGGGAGGAAACCGGAGCACCCGGAGGAAACCCACGCAAACACGGGGAGAATTCAGTTAATTAAATAAATCTGGAATTAAAGAGCTAGTATCAGTGAAGATGACCATGAAACTATTGGATTGTTATAAAAACCCATCTGGTTCACTAATGTCTGTCAGGGAAGGAAATCTGCTGTCCTTACCTGGTCTGGCCTATATATGACTCTAAACCCACAGCAGTGTGGTTGACTGAAAACTGGCCTAGCAAGCCAGTCAGTTGTTTGATGAGCAATACAATACTATAATACAATACTAGGGTTGCCCACATCCCATGAATGAATTAAAAAAAAGCTGGGACTCTCTGTATCTCAGCTCTACACCTGATAGTGCAGTTGCCAAGTATGAACTTATCCGCACATTCCTTACATAAAAGTAACAATTCCTTTTCGCACCATTGCTAAAACCCTGTCAGTTAATGCTACTGGAACTCTCTCCCAAAAGGCTGTGAATGCTGGGGGACAATTGGAATCTTCAAGATGGAGATCGATTGCCTTTTGTTGGCGAAGGCTGTCGAGGGATTTGGAGCAAAGGCAGATACAGGAAACTTTCGATTAACCGGCCCCTAAATAACCGGAAATGTCGGTTAACCGGCAAAATTCAGGAGTAGGTTCAGGTAACTTTTATTACTTGCCTTCCTCCATGTGTTGCTGTGCAAGGGTGTGGCTGCAGCTGTTGCTAAGCTACAGAGATGCTTGCAACTTGTGGCCATTGTTCTGAACCTGTTGCTAAGCAACAGGGTTTGTTGCTTTATACGGAACTCTCAGCTCCGTATCTTTTACTATAGCGTTCGGTTAGCCGGAATTTTTGATGAACCAGCACCACGTCGGTCCCGTCTGTGCCGGATAAAAGAAAGTTTCCTGTTTATGGAGTTGAGGTACAGATCAAGCCATGATCTAATTGAATGGCGGAGTAGGCTCGAGGGGATGAACGGCCTCCTCCTGTGTTCTTAACGCTAACTTCTGTACCATTCTCTGATACACAGCAAACTCCACTGGTGGTGTCACCAGTGAAAGCTCTCCATCTTTTGGATGAGACCTTAAACCAAGGCCCCGTCTGCTCTCGCAGGGGGACGTAAAAGATCCCATGGCCACTATTTCGAAGAAGAGCAAGGGGGAGTTCTCCCCGGTGTTCTGGGGCCAATATTTATCCCTCAACCAACATACTAAAACAGATTATCTGCTCATTATCACATTGCTGTTTGTGGGAGCTTGCTGTGCGCAAATTGGCTGCTGCGACTCCCACATTACAACAGTGACTCCACTTCAAAAAAAGTGCTTCATCGGCTGTAAAGCGCTTTGGAAGGATGAAGAAGGATGTTCTTGCCATGGAGGGAGTGCAGCGATGATTCACCAGACTGATACCTGGGATGGCAGGAATGACGTATGAGGAGAGATTGGGTCGATTGGGCTTATACTCGCTGGAGTTTAGAAGAATGAGAGGGGATCTCATTGAATCTTATAAAATTCTAACAGGACTGGACAGACTAGATGCAGGAATGATGTTCCCGATGGCCGGGGAGTCCAGAACCAGGGGTCACAGTCTAAGGATAAGGGGTAAGCCATTTAGGACAGAGATGAGGAGGAATTTCTTCACCCAGAGAGTGGTGAACCTGTGGAATTCTCTACCACAAAAGGCAGTTGAGGCCAATTCATTAAACATATTCAAGAGGGAGTTAGATATATTTCTTAAGGCTAAAGGGATCAAGGGATATGGGGAGAAAGCAGGGACAGGGTACTGAATTTGGATGATCAGCCATGATCTCATTAAATGGCGGAGCAGGCTCGAGGGGCCGAATGGCTTACTCCTGCTCCTATCTTCTATGTTTCTATGTTTCTTCTATGTTTGGGACATCCGGCGCTATAGAAATGCAAGTCTTGCTTTTCTTTCTATGAATTCATAACGGGTTCTTTTTTTAATCTCTCGTCATTCTTGGCTTCCTTCCTCTAAACCAGAGAGGAGCCTTTCCAGCGGCTCAGTTAGTGTGGTGCTGAGCAGGAAGGTCCCAGGTTCGACCCGGACTGCCCGCGTGGTTGCAGCAGGGCTACCTTGTTAACCAGTTTCCATTCACTTGAGCCGCTGGCTGGGTTGTACAGCTGGTTACTCCTGTGCAGCGGGTGTGCCCAACAGGAAAAGAAAGTGGGAGGAAGGCGGACTTTTTCAACATCAACATTTTTTTCCATTCTCAGGGTGTGGGTGTCACTGGCAAGGCCACCATTTATTGCCACTACAGTTAAGAGTCTCAGTGTGGGGGGGGGGGTGGCAGGAGTCAGGTGTAGGCCAGACCTGGTAAGGACGGCAGGTTTCCCGTCCCTAAAGGACACTGGTGAACAGGTTGAATTTTTACTGCAATCCAACAGCTTCAAGGTCACTTTTACTGATACCAGCTTTTTATTTCCAGGTTTTTTAAAAACAGAACTCAAATGGAGATTTTAACTCATATTCCCTGGATGGAATAGTCATAGAGTCATAGAGTCATACAACACAGAAAGAGGCCCTTCGGCCCATCGTGTCGGCGCCGGCCATCAAGCCCATTTTCCAGCACTTGGTCCGTAGCCTTGTATGCTATGGCGTTTCAAGTGCTCATCTAAATGCTTCTTGAATGTTGTGAGGGTTCCTGCCTCTACCACCTTTTCAGGCAGTGAGTTCCAGATTCCAACCACCCTCTGGGTGAAAAAGTTTTTCCTCAAATCCCCTCTAAACCTCCTGCCCCTTACCTTGAAACTATGCCCCCTGGTTAAGTCAAGATGGCGGCCGAGACGGTCCGGTGCTGAGCGCGCTCTCCCTGCTTCGGGCGGTCAGCTCTCGCCGCTCACTCCCGCAACCGGAGCGAAGTGTTCGGCGATTCGGGCG
The DNA here is from genome assembly GCF_052327205.1 of Somniosus microcephalus. NCBI lineage: Eukaryota > Metazoa > Chordata > Chondrichthyes > Squaliformes > Somniosidae > Somniosus > Somniosus microcephalus. Next base: position 26,873,207 of record NC_141017.1, on the reverse strand, counting down.
GAGGCAGCGCAGCGCGGCGAGCAGCAGCAGCAGCCACGACGACCCGCTGGAGCACATCGGCCGGCAGCTCCTCGGCGGGAAGGCATTCCGACTGGGAGGAGGGGAGCCGAGCATGGCGGCCAGAGGCCGGACCATGAGAGGGAGAAGCAGGCCCCGGGCCGTCGGACCGTGGAGCCGGCGACGGTGAGGAGGAGGCCGCGGCGACCGGAGCATTCACATCCCGACGATGTGTTCGGCGAGTCGGGCGGAGGCAGCGCAGCGCAACGAGCAGCAGCAGCAGCCACGACGACCCGCTGCAGCACGTCGGCCGGCAGCTCCATGGCGGGAAGCTCGCAGTCCGACTGGGAGGAGGGGAGCCGGGCATGGCGGCCAGAGGTCGGATCATGAGCGGGAGAAGCAGGCCACCACACGTGGAGCCGGCAACAGTGAGGAGGAGGCCGCGGTGATGAGGAGGACGGAGCGGCTGAGGGACATCGTGCTCCCACTGCCACGGGAAGCCATTGTATTGACTTTCTGAACACGGCGCTGTAATAGCTGACGTGTCCCAACGGGGAGTAAGCATTCCATTGTACTTGTACTTGTACTGGTTACATATGGCAAATAAAATTGAATTGAATTGAATTAAATTGACGCCTCTACTAAGGGGAAAAGTTCCTTTCTATCTACCCTATCTATAGTCTCTAACCTCTAGAATTACTCGTCCAGTAACATAACCACTAGACTGCTGTACCCCTGGTTAATCTTCGTGCCTTCAATAGCAAAATACTGCGGATGCTGGAAATCTGAAATAACAACAGAAAATGCTGGAAACACTCAGCAGGCCAGGCAGCATCCGTGGAGAGAGAAACAGAGTTAACATTTCAGGTCGATGACCTTCGTCAGAACTGGAAAAAGTTGGAGATGTAACAGGTTTTAAGCAGGTGTAGAGGGTGGGAAAGGGGGGGTGGGGGGGAAGGGGAGGAAGGAACTAAAGGGACGGTCTGTGCTAGGGATGGAAGGCAGGAGAGATTACATTTTGCAAATGGGGAGGGCTGAATCATCAGCAGCTGTCGCCTGAAAAAATGGGGGCAGGGGTTATGGTCTGAAATTGTTGAACTCGATGTTGAGTCCGGAAGGCTGTAAAGTGCCTAATCGAAAGATGAGGTGCTGTTCCTCGAGCTTACGGTGAGCTTCGTTGGAACAGTGTAAGAGGCCGAGAACGGAGAGGTCAGAGTTGGAGTGGAGCGGAGAATTAAAGTGACAGGCCACCGGAAGCTCGGGGTTTTTCCAGTTCTGACGAAGGGTCATCGACCTGAAATGTTAACTCTGTTTCTCTCTCCACGGATGCTGCCTGGCCTGCTGAGTGTTTCCCGCATTTTCTGTTGTTGTTTCATAGACAGTATAAGCAATGTTCCCGGTAAGCTGCACGGCTGCGTGGCAGCGCAGTGCTCCGGGGGTCCCGTGCAGCCGGCTTGCCTGCTTTTCAATAGAGAAACCGGGCAGGCTGCGGTCTTTTGAACGAGCCCGCGCTGCCCCTTAAAGGAGCCGTGCGGCCCGAAAAACCATTAGAGGGAACATTGCTTATAAGATTGATATCTTGTACGTGGAGCGGGTAACTCTGTATCTCACCATGTAATCTGGTGTAATGTGGTGATTTGAGAGGGGATGATAAGGCTTTCTTACAGAGTGCTAGGATTGCACGAGCTGGCATCTGCGGCATGACTTCTAACATAAAATAAATGTTTGTAAAGTAAACATTTTCTTTAAAAGGCACCGCGACTAACTCGAATTTATGCAGGGAAAACTGTTGTTTCCCTTATATTCGCCTCCCCCTTTAACAAACCGCATTAGTTGTTGGGTTTGCTCTTTTGCCGATGATGTGCTGGAGTTCTCTCGAGCAGCGCCGTTTATTATCAATTCAGGCGCGCCACCTTCGGAGAAAGTCAGAGGCTGGGTATTCTGTGGCGAGTGTCTCACCTCCTGACTCCCCAAAGCCTTTTCACCATCTAAAAGGCACAAGTCCGGAGTGTGATGGAATACTCTCCACTTGCCTGGATGAGTGCAGCTCCGACAACACTCGATGCTTGACACCATCCAGGACAAAGCAGCCCGCTTGATTGGCATCCCATCCACCACCTTAAACATTCACTCCCTCCACCACCGGCGCACCGTGGCTGCAGTGTGTACCATCTACAAGTTGCACTGCAGCAACTCGCTAAGGCTTCTTCGGCAGCACCTCCCAAACCCGCGACCTCTTCCACCTGGAAGGACAAGGGCAGCAGGCACATGGGAACACCACCACCTCCAAGTTCCCCTCCAAGTCACACACCATCCTGACTTGGAAGTATATCGGCCGATCCTTCATCGTCACTGGGTCAAAATCCTGGAACTCCCTCCCTAACAGCACTGTGGGAGTACCTTCACCACACGGACTGCAGCAGTTCAAGAAGGCGGCTCACCACCACCTTCTCGAGGGCAATTAGGGATGGGCAATAAATGCTGGCCCCTTGCCAGTGAAGCCCACATCCCATAAGCGAATTTAAAAAAAAATTTCACACTCAGTTTCTGTGGCGGGGCTAATACTTGAAATCGGTGGCTGGGGGAATAAAAGTATCGAAGCCAGCTACAGTCATTGAGTAGAAAGGTAATGGATCGGTCACTTCTGGTACAGGAAACTTTCGATTTACCGGCACCTAAATAACCAGAAATCTCGGTTAACCGGCAAAATTCAGGAGTAGGTTCATACTTCATATTACTTGCCTTCCTCCATCTGTTGCTGTGCAAGGGTGTGGCTGCAGCTGTTGCTAAGCTACAGAGATGCTTGGAACTTGTGGCCATTGTTCTGAACCTGTTGCTAAGCAACAGGGTTTGTTGCTTTATACGGAGCTCTCAGCTCTCGTATCTTTTACTATAGCGCTCGGTGATCCGGAATTTTTGATGAACCGGCACCACGTCGGTCCCGTCGGTGCCAGATAAAAAAAAGTTTCCTGTACTGAGTGTTTGGTCTATTTCTCAATGTTGGCTCCTGTTCAATGCATGCCAATTACAAAGGACACTTTGTGTCCAGTTCATACTGTACAACTTGTGCATGTCTCAGTGTCAGCTCCTGTACATGTGGAGCACACACCGGGTAAAAAAAAGGAAAGACTTGCATTTCTATAGCGCCTTTCACGACCACCGGATGTCCCAAAGCGCTTTACAGCCAATGAAGTACTTTTTGAAGTGTAGTCAACGCAGCAGCCAATTTATGCACAGCAAGCTCCCACAAACAGCAATGTGGTAACGACCGGATAATCTGTTTTTAGTGAGGGATTAACATTGGCTCGGACACCAGGGGTAACTCCCCTGCTCTTCTTCGAAATGGTGCCGTGGGGTCGTTTACGTCCACATGAGAGGGCAGACGGGGCCTTTGTTTAATGTCTCATTTGAAAGTCGGCACCATCCGACAGTGCAGCACTCCCTCAGCACTGCACTGGAGTGTCAGCCTAGAATTTTATGCTCAAGTCTGGTAAACATAGAAGATAGGAGCAGGAGTAGGCCATTCGGCCCTTCGAGGACTTGAACTCGCAACCTTCTGACTCAAAAGCAAGAGTGCTACCCACTGAGCAAAGGCTGACACAGCCATGATTCCTTCACACTCTCCGCACCCACTACTCATTTCAAAAATAGCCTTCTCTTTTCTTGACGTCACACTGACTCATTCAGCAGTACAGTGCTCACAGCCCTTTGGTCCACATCATTTTGCATGTCTGTCTAGACAGTGATACTTGGCCAGGTTGGCGGGGGGGGTGCGGGACGTGAATGGCAGCGCGCCCCAGATGTGCTTCCCAGCAGCGGTCACTGGGTGACGATCCAGAGCAAGAACCCTGAGCTGTCGGAGGAGGGGAGCCTTGCCAGTCCAAATCAGAAATCCGGGCGCGCAGTGCCCGAGATCATGGTTGGCAACCCGTGGACAGGGCAAGCCCGAGATTCTTGATCCCCGCCGGCATTGCGGACTCTCTCAAGCAACGCCATCAAAGAAACAGCTTATCTGCTCATTGTTTGTGGGAGCTTGCTGTGCACAAAATTGGCTGCCACGTCTCTCTACATTACCACAGTGATTACACTTCAAAAGTACTTCATTGACTGTAAAGCGCTTTGGGATGTACTGGGGTTGTGCAAGGCGCTATAGAAATGCATGTTAGAAACATAGAAAAATAGGAGCAGGAGTCGGCCATTCGGCCCTTCGAGGCTGCTCCGCCATTCAATATGATCATGGCTGATCCTCTATCTCAATACCATATTCCCGCTCTCTCCCCATACCCCTTGATGCCTTTTGTGCCTAGAAATCTATCTATCTCCTTCTTAAATATATTCAGTGACTTGGCCTCCACAGCCTTCTGTGATAGAGAATTCCACAGGTTCACCACCCTCTGAGTGAAGAAACTTCTCCTCATCTCAGTCCTAAATGTCCTACCCCGTATCCTGAGACTGTGACCCCTCGTTCTAGACCCCCCCCCCCCAGCCAGGGGAAACATCCTCCCTGCCTCCAGTCTGTCAGTATTTTATACATTTCAATGAGATTCTTTCCTCCTTTTTCTAAAATGGTCCCCGGGGCACTTTGTACGCTAACATTCGCACAGCACAATCACAGAGCCCTGGACCTTGTGACTGGCTCAACACTATCGAACAGTTGAACAGCCGCCAACAGAAACTGGCCAAGTCCGACTAAGGACCTAGCAAGGGGTAAAATAGCGCTGATCGCAATCGTAATGGACGGCGCCAAGTTGATAATCGGGGTCAAAGGAGACAGGCTACAGACTGCAGTCTGCTTCACCCATCCTGCAAGTACAATATGAAGCGTTACTGGAAAGCGTTATCAGCTAGTGTTGCCAAAGAGGTTAGTGCTTTCAACAGCTGGGTAACATCTGGAGAAATACTACACCATCCCTGAATGTAAAGAGCAGATTATACAATGGCCACATTTTAGTCATGTGTCACTAAAGGCAAGCCAATGAAAGCCTCCAGTTGATATTCGTGTAAATTTGGTGATGTTCTGGTGTCGCATATATTTAATCCTAATTTCGAGTTCTGCTGTCCGAGAAAAGAAAGAACTTGCATTTCTATAGCGCCTTTTGATGCACCATCAATTACTCAAAAGACTGAGGTTGAGCGAGTAACAACCAGGCTTTTATTAACTAAAGAATGAAGGTCTTGTCTCGAGTGGTCGACCCGTCCAGAATACTAAGGGACTGGGAGGTAGTCACTTATATACCTGGAATAGTGGGAGGAGTCAGCCGAGGCATGTCCAGACCTGTACCTAGTGGAATACACATACAGACACAGACAGGTATGACAGTGGTTTACCACATTCACCCCTTGTTTAAAAATGAGTCCGGCGGGGTGAAGTGTATTTAAAAGTTCGTGTATTGGAGTCTCTCCGGAGGTCTTGTCTGCCGCTGTGATCGACGTGGCGACGGCAGGGGTGGTGGAGCTTCCGGCGTCGCGTCCCGTGTAGGCTGGGGCCCTGGAGTGTAGTCCTCGTGGGTGACGGGCTCAGGCGTGCCGGCTGCTGGGGTTGGATATCGGGTCGTGGGGGGGGGTGGTAATGGGTAGTGGGTTACAGCGGTCCCCGAGGGTGCGAGGTCTCGTATGGAGACTGTGTCCTCCCGCCCGTCCGGGTACGCAATGTAAGCGTACTGGGGGTTGGCGTGGAGGAGGTCGACCCTCTCGACCAGGGGGTCCGTTTTATTGGCCCTCACGTGTCTTCTCAGTAGTACCGGCCCTGGGGACGTCAGCCATGGCGGTAGCGATGTCCCCGATGTGGACTTCCTTGGGAAGACAAACATTTTCTCGTGAGGGGTGGCATTGGTGGCAGTGCAGAGAAGTGACCGAATCGAGTGGAGCGCATCGGGGAGCACCTCCTGCCAGCGGGAGGTCGGAAGGCCCCTAGACTTTAAGGCTAGTAGGGCGGCCTTCCAAACAGTTGCATTCTCTCTTTCCACCTGTCCGTTCCCCCGGGGGTTGTAACTGGTGGTCCTGCTTGTGGCTATACCCCTAGCGAGCAGGTACTGGCGGAGTTCGTCGCTCATAAACGATGAGCCCCGGTCGCTATGGATATAGCTGGGGAAACCGAACAGGGTGAAGAGGCTGTTCAGAGATTTAATGACCGTGGCACTGGTCATGTCCGGGCAGGGGATAGCGAACGGGAACCGGGAGTACTCGTCAATGATGTTGAGGAAGTACACATTGCGGTCGGAGGAGGGGAGAGGCCCTTTGAAATCGACGCTCAGGCGTTCGAAAGGGCGAGTGGCTTTTATCAGGTGGGCTCTGTCTGGTCTATAAAAGTGCGGTTTGCACTCAGCGCAGACTTGGCAGTTCTTGGTCATGGTCCTGACCTCCTCGATGGAGTAAGGCAGGTTGCGGGCCTTGATGAAGTGGAAGAACCTGGTGACCCCCGGGTGGCAGAGGTCATTGTGGAGGGCCCTCAGCCTATCGATCTGCGCGCTGGCGCAGGTGCCACGCGATAGGGCATCTGGGGGTTCATTGAGCTTCCCAGGCCGGTACAAGATCTCGTAATTGTAGGTGGAAAGTTCGATTCTCCACCTCAAGATCTTGTCATTTTTGATTTTGCCCCTCTGCTTGTTGTTGAACATAAAAGCAACTGAACGCTGGTCAGTGAGCAGGGTAAATCGTTTTCCGGCCAGGTAGTGCCTCCAATGACGCACAGCCTCCACGATAGCCTGGGCCTCCTTCTCGACCGCGGAGTGTCTGGTCTCTGGGCCCTGGAGGGTTCGTGAGAAGAATGCCACAGGTCTCCCCGCCTGATTAAGGGTGGCGGCCAGAGCGAAGTCGGACGCATCGCTTTCCACCTGGAAGGGGATGGATTCGTCCACTGCGTGCATGGTGGCTTTGGCAATGTCTTCCTTGATACGGTGGAAGGCTAAGCGGGCCTCTGCCGTCACGGGAAAAGAGGTGGACTTGATCAGCGGACGGGCTTTGTCTGCATAGTAGGGGACCCACTGAGCGTAGTAGGAAAAAAACCCTAGGCACCTCTTCAGAGCTTTTAGGCAGTGGGGCAGTGGGAGTTCCATAAGGGGACGCATCCGGTCCGGGTCGGGACCGATGACCCCGTGTTCTACAACACAGCCAAGGATGGCGAGGCGGTCTGTGCGGAATATGCACTTCTCCTTGTTATATGTCAGGTTCAGGAGTTGGGCGGTGCGGAGGAATTTCTCGAGGTTTGCGTCATGGTCCTGCAAGTCATGGCCGCAGATGGTCACATTATCTAGGTAAGGGAAAGTGGCCTGCAGCTCGTTTTGATCGACCATCCGGTCCATCTCCCTTTGGAAGACGGAGACCCCGTTGGTAACGCCGAAGGGAACCCTAAGGAAGTGATAGAGGCGGCCGTTTGCCTCAAAAGCAGTATACTGGCGGTCTTCAGGGCTGATGGGGAGCTGGTGGTACGCTGATTTCAGGTCAATGGTCGAAAAGACGCGGTACTGCGCGATCTGGTTGACCATGTCAGCTATGCGGGGGAGTGGGTAGGCGTCCAGCAGGGTGTAGCGGTTTATTGTTTGGCTGTAGTCGATGACCAGGCGTTGTTTCTCGCCGGTCTTAACGACCACAACCTGGGCTCGCCAGGGGCTGGTGCTGCCCTCAATAATCCCCTCCTTCAGGAGCCGTTCCACTTCGGTTTTGATGAAAACCCTGTCCCCGGCACTGTATCGCCTGCTCTTTGTGGCGATGGGCTTACAGTCGGGGGTGAGGTTAGCAAACAGTGGGGGGGGGGTGACTCTGAGTGTGGAGAGGTTGCATCTGGTGCGCGGCGGGCAATTTGGAGGCTGCTGGCTGCGGACTGTGAGTGGGGGGAGGGGGCCACCGTACGCCATCGTAACGCTTTTGAGGTGGCACTGGAAATCCAACCCCAGTAGAACGGCAGCGCAGAGGTCGGGCAGGACCAGGAGTTTAAAATTATTGAACACAGTCCCGTCTACTACTAGTGTCACCACGCAGTAGCCGCCAATGTCCGCTGATTGGGACTCGGAGGCCATAGAAATCCGCTGGTGCGCAGGCAGGACTGGGAGAGAGCAACGCCGCACCGTGTCGGGGTGGATGAAGCTCTCTGTGCTCCCGGAGTCAAAAAGGCAGTTTATTGCATGGCCGTTTACCTTAACGTCCATTTTGGACCGAGCTAGCTGGTGCGGTCTCGTTTGGTCCAGCGTCACAGAGGCCAGCGTAGGGGTCGGTGTGTTGCTGCGAGTATCAGATGGGGGGGGGTTGGCGGTCTGCTGCGTCCCGGCTGGTGTCCAAGATGGCGGTGTCCATGATTCCCATGTGGCTGGAGTCGTCCAAGATGGCTGCTGCTGCGGTGGTTCGCACATGGCTGGGGTTGCCCAAGATGGCGGCTCGCACGGCCCACACGCGGCGCTGCTGGCGTTCGGGGTGGCTTTGGCCTTGCAGACGCTGGCGTAGTGTCCCTTTTTCCCGCAGCCCGAGCGAGCGCTCTGGGGTGTTTGGCCTGGCCACAGAAGTAGCATTTCTGGCCTTGGGATACTGCTGTCTGGCTTTGGGACACTGCTGCGGTAGTTGGGCCGTTGTTGGGCTGTGGCTGGGGTGGCACGGTGCTATGGGGCTGTCCTACCGTGTCCCAGGTTGTCGTTCCCCGCGGCGTCCACGGTGCAGAGGAGTAGGCATCCATGCCCCGGAAGGCTGCGTCCAGCGTTAGTGCGATGTCGGAGGCTTTGTCGAGGGTGAGGTCACTCTGCTCCAGCAGTCGCTGTCGGGTGTAGTTGGACCTGTGGCCCGCTACGAAGGCATCCCGGATCAGTTCCTCCGTGTACTTAGTGGGCGTTACCGCCTTACACCCACAGGCCCGGCCAAGCACGGACAGTGCTTGGAGGTATTCCTCAGTCGATTCCCCAGGTTGTTGCTTGCGACTCCCCAGAAGGTGCCTAGCATATACTTCGTTCACAGGGCGCGTGTACTGGGTCTTGAGGAGCTGGAGGGCGGCTGTGTACGAGGTCGCGTCCCGGATGACTGAGTACACTCGGTGGTTCACCTTGGAGAACAGGACAGACAGTTTGTCCGCATCCGTTTCGACCGCAGTGGAGGCAGTCAGGAATGTCTCGAAGCACGTGAGCCAGTGCGCAAACTTGGTGGAAGCGTCCGCTTCCCGACTGTCCAGGTCCAGGCATGCTGGTGTGAGGATCTTCTCCATTATAAAAAATTTAGTTAATAAAATTGATGCACCATCAATTACTCAAAAGACTGAGGTTGAGCGAGTAACAACCAGGCTTTTATTAACTAAAGAATGAAGGTCTTGTCTCGAGTGGTCGACCCGTCCAGAATACTAAGGGACTGGGAGGTAGTCACTTATATACCTGGAATAGTGGGAGGAGTCAGCCGAGGCATGTCCAGACCTGTACCTAGTGGAATACACATACAGACACAGACAGGTATGACAGTGGTTTACCACACCTTTCACGACCTCAGGACGTCCCAAAGTGCTTTACAGCCAATGAAGCACTTTTGAATTGTAGTTACTGTTGTAATGTGGGAAGCCAATTTGTGCACAGCAAGCTCCCGCAAACAGCAATGAGATAACGACCAGATAATCTGTTTTTTGTTATGTTGGTTGAGGGATAAATATTGGCCCAGGACACCGGGGAGAACTCCCCCTGCTCTTCTTTGAAAAGCGCCCATGGGATTTTTTACGTCCACCCGAGGAAGCAGACGGGGCCTGGGTTTAACATCTCATCCGAAAGACGGCACCTCTGACAGTGCAGCGCTCCCTCAGCACTGCACTGGGAGCGCCAGCCTAGATGTTTGTGCTCAAGTCTCATGGAGTGGGGACTGTGAACCCACAACCTTCTGACTCAGAGGTGAACATGCTACCCGCGGAGCCGCGGCTGACACACTGGGGCGTCAAGCGCTGAAACAACAGTTGAATGGTGTGGTGGCCGAGCACGTCTGGGCAAGAATCACCTGGCCAGGTGACGGCAGGGCTGGACCTCCTGGCAGGTGACATTACCTGGGATGAGGTACGGTAGTTAACCAAATAAAGCAGGGTGGAGTGGAAGATACTGGTGCCGGCCCTATGGGCCCAGATCACTGCAGTAGCTACAGACAAGGATCTACAAATATAGAACGATTAAGAACCAGATTGGAAAACTGAGACAAATCCACATTTATTGGTACGGTTCCATGTTAATATGGGTGGATTCAGACACTTAAACTAATCAGTGGAAGCGTCAGAATGTGGTCAGTGTGCCATAGCTTGAGGGACCTCCTCCACACTAGGTCTAACTGTGGAACCTTAAAAGGAGATGAAGCCATTTACGGCCTGTTCCAATTGGTTTAATGTCTTCTTGGAGGTCTATCCTTCGCTGATGGTCCCATAAGAACATGATAAATAGGAGCAGGAGTCGGCCATTTGGCCCCTCGAGCCATTTAATGAGATCATGGCTGATCTGATCTTGGGCTCAACTCCATTTTCCTGCCTGCTCCCCATAACCCTTCACTCCCTTATTGTTCAAAATTCTGTCTATCTCCACCTTAAATATATTCAATGGCCCAGCCTCCACCGCTCTCTGGGGCAGAGAATTCCACAGATTCACGACCCTCTGAGAGAAGGGGAGCGGGCAGGGAAGTGGCTTTGAGCCCATGATCAGCCATGATCTTATTGAATGGCTCGAGGGGCCAAGTGGCCTATTCCTGCTCCTATTTCTAACATAAGAAATTCCTCCTCATCTCAGTTTTAAATGGGCGACCCCCTTATTACATAGAAACATAGAAGATAGGAGCAGGAGTAGGCCATTCGGCCCCTCGAGCCTGCTCCGCCATTCAATGAGATCATGGCTGATCATCCAAATTCAGTACCCTGTCCCTGCTTTCTCCCCATATCCCTTGATCCCCTTAGTCTTAAGAAATATATCTAACTCCTTCTTGAATATATTTAATGAATTGGCCTCAACTGCCTTGTGTGGTAGAGAATTCCACAGGTTCACCACTCTCTGGGTGAAGAAATTCCTCCTCATCTCAGTCCTAAATGGCTTACCCCTTATCCTTAGACTGTGGCCCCTGGTTCTGGACTCCCCCGCCATCGGGAACATCCTTCCTGCATCTAGTCTGTCTAGTCCTGTTAGAATTTGATATTGTTATTCTGAAGCTATGCCACTAGTTCTAGATTCCACCCCCCCGCCCCCCCCCCCCGGTATCTTGCAACAGGTTGCTAGAAGCTATTCCCAGAGCAGCTTCTGAGTGTGGACCTCCTTGCAGTTCTCTCTGCAGGTCAGTGCCAGTTCCCTCCACTCCTCTCCTGGAGGCACGGAGCTCTCTAGGAACCGGCCCGCCCTTCACTACCTCGTCCAAGGGCTATCATCCGTGCAAGATTATTTGCTGCTTAAGCAGATTTGGAGAGGTGTGAGTTGATGACATGACCCACGCATTATGATGAGGTTTCACGAAACCCAGTGAGTCAACTCTGTGGGTTTTCGGCTTTTCTTTCACAATCACACATTATGTTAGTTAGTAAAAAAAAAGGCCAACTCTGGTCCCCTGTGGATTGCGGCAGGGAGCTGAGTAATTTGAATCATCCGACTAAGGCCTCAGTGTTTATTTGAATAGATATTGGTTTAATACTGGCCAATTCATTGCACAATTCAGTGAAAATCCTATTGACAAATCGCCACAGAATTGCGATTTATTTATGTGGTGCTCAGGATGCGCTAAACTATTATCAATCTCTTTAAATTTCTTGTTTTCTGCCAGAGTCGGATTTAGAACTACATGTTCTCTGAATCATCAGTCCAGTCTTCTGAATTAACTGCACGCCGTATTCGCTGCTCACGATGCGGTCTCCTCCACACTGGGGAGACCAAACGCAGATTGGGAGACCGCTTTGCGGAACGCCTCCGTTCAGTCCGTAAGGGTGGCTCCGAGCTTCCGGTGGCCTGTCACTTTAATTCTCCCCTCCACTCCCACTCTGACCTCTCTGTCCTCGGTCTCTGACACTGTTCCAATGAAGCTCAGTGTAAGCTCGAGGAACAGCACCTCGTCTTTCGATTAGGCACTTTACAGCCTTCTGGACTCAATATCGAGTTCAACAATTTCAAACTATAACCCCTGCCCCCATTTTTTCAGGCGGCAGCTGTTGATGATTCTGCCATCCCCATTTACAACATTTAATCGCTCCTGCCTCCATCCCTAGCACAGGCCGTCCCTTTTGTTCCTTTCTCCCCTCCCCCCACCTTTCCCGGCCCCTGTGCCTGCTTAAACCCTGTTACATCCCTAACTTTTTCCAGTTCTGACGAAGGGTCCCAGACCTGAAACGCTGACTCTGTTTCTCTCTCCACGGATGCTGCCTGGCCTGCTGAGTGTTTCCCAGCGCTTTCTGTTGTTATTTCCGAATTAACTAGTCCAGTAACATAACCACGATGCTACCATACCAGAATGGCGGGTGTGGGAAATGAAATCATGCCGCACTTGTGCAATAGGGATGGGGAGGCATTCTTCTGAGGCCGTGGCTCAGGCAGATTGTTGGGCCAATGCAGAGGGATCTTCCCTCTCCATCGAATGCTCCCGGGAGCATTCAAAGCTGACAGAAGCTGTCCCAAATGGGAAGAGCTCCATACCTCCAGCAGCAACATCAACTGGACAAGCAAAAATATTTATTTTCAAATCTACAACTCAAAAATAAAAAATTAACTTAAAAAAAAATAGACCCGGGCCATAATTTCAGCTAAAATATTTGGAGGTTTTTATAAACTTGATTCATTCCTTGAAGGTTTAAAGTAATTTTTTTTTTAAGGGTCTCAGTTACCAATTGACGTTTTAAACAAGCTTTTTTTTTCCAGGCCTCACTGAACACACCCAGACATTCTTTGCCAGCAGACACAAACATATTATTTACAGACTTTCCTTAATGTGGACACTGGGGCCTCATGGGGGTTGTGTTATTTTTTTTAAACACACCAAGAACTGGCTTTGTGCGCAACCTACAGGAGCCGCATATTACATCTATATATATTTAAAAAAAATGAAAATTGCAAAGTTAAACCAAACAAAACAGTCTGGGACTCAGCGAGCGGTGGGTGTTTCCATGAATTGTGCCTTTGCAGGTCACACCGCAATTGTAACTCCGACAGAGGCGCAGGGATTCGAGAAGTGCTGACACATCACGCCGTGGGTGGCTCCGCAATCCTCGAAACAGGCCACGTTTCGGAGGGGAGCGTGGGCTGGCGAATTTCCACCGTTTGATTTTAACAGGCGGAAAATGGCGGCTTGTGCGCCTGCGATATTCCGAGACGCGACTGACAACAACAACAACTTGCATCTATATAGCGCCTTTAATGCAGTGAAACGTCCCGAAGACTCTTCACAAAATTTGACTCCGAGCCACGTGAGGTGATATTAGGACGGGCGACCAAAAGTTTGGTCATGGAGGTCGGTTTTAAGGAGCTGGAGGGAGAGGCGGAGAGGTTTAGAGAGGGAATTCCAGAGCTTAAGGGTGGCCTAAGCAGCTGGAGTCACGGCCGCCATTGGTGGGACGAAGGAAATCGGGGATCATCGCAAGGGCCAAGGGGCATCGGATCAGCGAATCACCCCCTTTTACAAGTTCAGCCAGGGTCAGATGCTCCCAGGAACCCGATTCTTCCTCTGTTGGTGGCAGTTGCACTGTGGGCATGAGGGGGGCAAGGAGCCGGAGTCCTGGGAGCTGATGGGATTGAAGGTCCCATCGGATTACTTCCCTACTTCTCTGGGGGCTCCGGGTTACACGTTGGGGCACAGCAACGCCGCGGAAACCGGTGCCCAACTTGCCGCCTAGAAGCCAGAGAGCATCTCGCAAAGATCGCCCTCCCGAAAGATAATATGGAGACATGTGGAAAAGTAAAAAGAAAGACTTGCATTCATATCTTAGGCAGTCCCTCGGAACCGAGGGTGACTTGCTTCCACATTAAAAATGAGTTCTCAGGTGACCGATGAGTCCAATGCGGGAGTTCAAGGAGGATTTGAGGGTGTCCTTGAAGCGTTTCCTCTGCCCACCTGGGGCACTCTTGTCGAGTCGGAGCTCCGAGTAGAGCGCTTGTTTTGGGAGTCTCGTATCGGGCATGTGGACAATGTGACCCGTCCATCGGAGCTGATCGAGCGTGGTCAGAGCTTTGATGCTGGGGATGTTGGCCTGAGCAAGAACACTGACGTTGGTGCGCCCACCCTGCCAAGATCCTGCATTCCTATAGCGCCTTTCATGACCTCAGGACGTCTCAAAGCGCTTTACATCCAATGAAGTACTTTTTGAAGTGTAGTCACTGTTGTAATGTGGGAAACGCGGCAGCCAATTTGCGCACAGCAAGCTCCCACAAACAGCAATGTGATAATGACCAGATAATCTGTTGGTTGAGGGATAAATATTGGCCCCAGGACACCAGGGAGAACCCCCCCTGCTCTTCTTCGAATAGTCCTGAGAGATCTTTTATATCCACCTGAGGGGGCAGACGGGGCCTGGGTTTAACGTCTCATCTGAAAGACAGCGCCTTCCGACAGTGCAGTGGAGCGGGACTTGAACCCAGGACCACCTGACTCAAACCTGCCTTCCGTCCGTAGCTTTGCTAATTCTACAAAGCAGGGCCGTCGCCGTGTCCTTTAAACCTGACGAGAAAGAAAAGACGTCCCGAGTTTGGGAAGCAGTCTCACTCCTACGATCCTTGGATTAAAACTGAACGGCGAAGCTAAAAGCCTTCGACGGCCTGATAGATTTAGCAAGTATCTCGTCCGATCCAATAGGCCACTTGGATTTGCATGTGCTACACAGCAAGGCTTCACTGCGACAGGTGTGCATTGGGTAGCTTAACCTCACGGTGTGTTATCGAGAAAACAAGCCCTAACCGTTCACACACGCAATAATCTATACAGCACAGATTAAAATTCCCTACCCATTCACCCAGTGCGGATTAAAGTTATTTTCTTTTAAACCTCTATTAAATGGGAGCTGCTCCAAAGGTGGTGGGGGGGGGAAAGGGGGAAATTTTCCGACAATCTGATTCACACAGTATTTATTTTTATTTTATTGAAAAGTTCCCCTCCGCCCACCACCTCCCCCACTGATCCAGACTGCTACTTGACTGAGGGGTTCGAGCGGAAACTCGGGTCGTTTTTTTTTAATGGGCAGACCTCCCGTGGTGTTGCTCAGCGGGAGTCAAGAGGACAATTGACTTGACGTCTGGTGTCGGGAATGCTGCCGGGCACCGGGGTGGATTCTCCAGGCGCAGTCGTTACATTCCTGAGCCTGAGCTGCTTTTTCCTGTAATGGCTGATGCTCGCGTTTCCTGATCACTGGGACCCTTTTTTTTTTCTCTCTCCACTCTCACGCTGACAGCTCGACAAAGTACACGTCCCTCCTGCCAGAATGGAGTCCAAATTACTTCCATTTGTCGCAGCTTGATCGGAAAGGTTTCGCAGAACCGAATTCAAAGGGTTGACTTTTTATAATCCTGCCCGACGGTTCAAGGTAGTTACTGTACCGTGTCGTGGATTGAGAGCCCACCCGCGCTCTGGGTCGATGCTCAAGGTCTGGGGTTGAACACTCAGCCTTCTAACCCAGAATCCTACCAGATGAGCCAAGCTCGGACTGTGCACGTGCGAAGTGCCACGCATTGGTCAGACTGTGCACGGCAGAGAAAGAACGAAGAAAGACTTGCATTTATTTCTCCAGCGCCTTTCACGACCTCAGGACGTCCCAAAGCGCTTTACAGCCAATGAAGTACTTTTTTTTTGTGGAAGTGCAGTTGCTGTTGCAATGTAGGAAACGGGGCTGCAATTTGCACACAGCAAACTCCCACAGACAGCAACGAGATACATGACTGGATCGTCTGTTTTAGCGATATTGGTCGAGGGATAAATGTTGGCCTAGAGACCGGGGAGAACTCCCCCCCTGCCCTTTCCCCACAGCCCTTGCAAATTTTTCCTTTTTAAGTACTTATCCAATTCCCCTTTTGCAAGCGGCTATTGAATCTGCTCCCACCGCCCTTTCAGGCAGCGCGTTCCAGATCACAACAACTCGCTGCGTAAAAATGTTTTAAAATGTGAAGCCAGCGTACAACAGAAGCGTAAAATGTACCCTCATGACTGGGTTGAAGATGGGACTTGACAAGTTCCTGTCAGACTATAGCATTCGATTTGGAATCTTGCCAGAAGTGGGATGGGTTGGGTAGAAGGTCCACTGGACTACTCTTGCCTGATGGTTGCTCCTCTTGCCTCTGTGTTCGGTATCCTCCGTCTCGTTGAACTGTTAGGACAACTTGTTGACTAATTCAGAGGATTAGGCGGCGAGGGCAGGTGGATGGCCGCTGCCATATTTTCGCCGTCTTTGAGTTTTCAAATCCAATCTCCCGGGGGCTCTGCCGTGCCGAAAAGCGGCCAGCCGTGTTTACAGGCCGCCCGCCCGCCCGCCAATTCAACCCAACAGCCAGCGGAGCCAGCCCACGGGTTCTGTTTGGAGCCGGGCGCGAGTTGCTCGGCCTCATGCTTAGGGTCGGCCACCGTCCAGGACTGCCTCCTTGAATTAAAGATTAATCTCCCGGCCACTGCTACGAGCAAAAAAAAACCCATGAGAAAAATCTTGGGGCGTTTAAATATATTTTTTTTAATGTCGTGTGTTTCTCCCCCCACCCCCTCCCTTTCCGTTGAATACTTTTGTTTGATTAGTTCAAAAAATCCTGCAGGCGGGGAAAAACTGGCTCTTTGACAGGGCGGGAAGGTTGGAGGTCAGCGGTCATGTGAGGAGACCTCTAGGAATACGCCCAATCAGAGTTGGCAAGCTGTAATGGCTGACGCTCGCGTTTCCTGATCGCAGGACCTTTTTTTGTTGTTGCAGCTATCAGAAAGCTTTTCAGCCTTATTTTCTACATTTGCTGATTATATTTTGTAACAACGATCCATTCTCTTTTCTTCACTGCGGTCGAACGAATTGAATGGCGCTACATGAACTAGGACTCCGCCATCCGCTCCATGTAGAAGGGGCCATCTAATTATAGGTTAATGCCCAATACAATGGATTCTTGGTCAAATCTCAATATAAATAAATGCCAAATGAAAGGGGATAATCCTACATTAATGGGTAATTAGCAGAAATGATTCTGCTTAACTGCAAAATTCACCTTAATCCTTGGTTGATGTTCTGAAACCCTAATTTAAATTTCAAAGTAGTTCGTATAACAGGCATTTTTAGCAGAACGTTGCTGAGGATTAAAAAAAAAAAATTCAAACCATGTCCTACATTATCCCGTGAAGAAGAACAGGGGAGTTCTCCCCAGTGCCCTGGCCAACATCACGAAAACAGTCCAATTGGTCGTTTATCTCACTGCTGTTTGCTGGGCGCAAATTGGCTGCCGCGTTTCCTATATTACAACAGTGACTACACTTTAAAAGTTACTAATTGGTTGTAAAGTGCTTTCGGG
Source organism: Somniosus microcephalus (assembly GCF_052327205.1). NCBI lineage: Eukaryota > Metazoa > Chordata > Chondrichthyes > Squaliformes > Somniosidae > Somniosus > Somniosus microcephalus. The sequence goes on along the minus strand of NC_141017.1, from coordinate 26,855,793 downwards.
GGTTGTCCTGAGGTTGTGAAGGGCGTTATATAAATAGCAGTTCTTTTTTCCTCAGTGTTTGGGAGAGGGGGTTTCGCCATCTGACTGAAGTACTCGGCTATTAATTCAGACAACACTCGCTCCACCTGCCCAGGGCAGGCCCCGTGCTGGAGCTACAACACTGGGACTACAACTAAAGAAGAATTTACTACAGGAAACTTTCTGGTATCCGGCACTGACGGGACCGAGCTGGTGCCAGTCGATCAACACTGCCGGAGAAATGAGCGCTAATGTTAAAACGCACGGAGCTCAGAGCTCCGCCTGAAGCAACAAACCCTGTTGCTTAGCAACAGCTTCAAAACAGTCGGCGCAGCTTGCAAGCGTCTCTGTAGCTAAGCAACAGCTTCAGCTAGACGCTTGCAGAGCCCCAAATGGAGAAAAAACGCAACCAAAAGTAAAAATTTATCTGAGCCGACTCCTGAATTTTGCCGGTGGATATAGCATTCCGAATATTTAACCTCCGTTTAAACGAAAGTTTCCTGTATGCGGTGCGGATGTTGGGTGGGAACGAGATCAGGCTTGGCTCTCATGTTGAACAGACTGCCGACGTCCAGTTCAAACTCGAAAACTGTCACGGTGGGGGGGTGCGAGACACTGGAGAGCTGCAGGTCCTGTGGAACCCCAGCAGGAGTCAAACCCCCCCAGGATGGGAGGGAAGGAAGTTCAAAGAAAATAATCTATTTGGTAAAATGGCTCTTCCCCTTACTGACGTGTGGTTGAGTTTTGATCTGAATTGTCAATGACGCCAACAGAGGGGCCGGCCAGTGAACTTCGAAATAACAACAGAAGACGCTGGAAAAACTCAGCAGGCCCGGGCAACATCCGTGGAGAGAGAAACAGAGTCGACGTTTCAGGTCGAAACCCTTCGTCAGAACTGAGAAAAAAGGCAGGAAATGAAACAAAAGGCAGTTTGGGGGCTGGGAAATGGGGGAGGGGATGAAAGAACAAAAGGGAAGGTCTGGGAGGTGAAGAGACATTAAGAGATATTCAAGGCGAGACGAGATGGTAATAGGACAGGTAAAGAGACAAAGGATGGCTCTAGATGAAGTGTGAAATGCGCTGGCAGAGTGAGAGACAGCTGCCATGTGGGAGAGAGAAAAAGGTAAAGGCACAAACCAAAAGTGTGGATAAAAAATATATAAAAATATAATAGGGGCCGAGGTTATGATCTGAAATTGTTGAACTCGATATTGAGTCTGGCAGGCTGTAAAGTGCCTAATCGGAAGATGAGGTGCTGTTCCTCGAGCTTACGCTGAGCTTCAGTGGAACAATGCAAGAGGCCGCGGACGGTGAGGTCCGAGTGGGAATGGAACGGTGAATTGAAGTGACAGGCGACCGGAAGCTCGGGGTCACCCTTACGGACTGAACGGAGGTGTTCCGCAAAGCGGTCACCCAATCTGCGTTTGGTCTCCCCAATGTAGAGGAGACCACATCGTGAACAGCGAATACAGTATACAGTGACCTTCGATGTCAGAGCTGGACAAGGTGTCAATCGTACTTTGCGCCGTGACCAACCCAGACCAAACTTCACGGCGCCGATCATAAAGATAGGAATCTATGGAGCCAATTGTGGGGAGGGGTGAGGGTAATTTAGCTGCGTACCCCACTGTCGGTGACGGGGCAGTTGACATGAATCAATCATTCATGAAAAACAGACTTATGAAATAATACTGAGCGGCCTGCGGGTGGCGCTGTCCAGGGAGAGTATAAATACTCGGGCACGGGCCCAGCTTGCGCAGGACATTCTTAACAGGATCTAGTGAAGGACACAACTAGACCATGTTGTAAAACAGTTGATTAAAGCTTTGTTTAACGCTTAGACCAAGTGCCTAGTAGTTTTCTTACGTCAGCAGTGGAGCTACACCTTGGTGGCATGATGTGGTCAGTTTGGACTGCGTTGGCGCAAGGTTGGTCGGCACGAGTTCCCCTTCACTCTCCTTGGCGTCTGAAGGGCAAGTGTCATCTTGAGACTGACCTGCACTGTGACTGCCGGTCAGGTGGAACTGTAGGGCTTGTTCAATGCGTTGGACACTATAAAGTCTGCTCTTATCTCCCGGGCTAGCCAGCCCGGCCTCACACAGACGCTGCCGAATCATTGAATCCTAGAAACTACAGCTCAGAAGAAGGCCATTTGGTCCATTGCGCCTGTGCTGGTACTAGCACGTCAACTGAAGCTGTCTACCGTAGTTGGAAGATGTTGTCCTTTTTTCCTGTATCCTTTTATATTCGTCCTCTTTAAATAACAAATTCACTTGTCAATTATTTTATCGTCTCTGGCTACATTGCCACTTATGGTAAAGCATTCCTATTCTAGTAACTGTCTGTATGAAAATACTCTTCTAATTTCCATCCCGCAGTGTCTGGAGATGGCCGCAGAATTTTATTTTAGTCTTTCCCTCTATCCGCTCCCTCTAACTCCTTAGTTTCCTCAGTCTTCCCAGCTACAATCCACAAACTTTCAAACCCCAAGGTTAGCATCAACTAACTTCTAGTTCTTGACTTATCTCACCTTCTCCTCTACTCCTTCCAACTCCAGTGGTGTCCTGTGCGTTTGGGCCTCGGCCCTTTCATGTCGCTGCCTCCAGTTTACATAAACTATTTTGGGATAACAATGTTTTTGATCAATATCAACAATGTGACCTTGATAGGTATCTACATCAGTATTTTCTTTGAAGTTTTCTGTATGGGAGACTGCCTGCAAATACCGACACACTCTCGGGGACCCCCGGTAAATACTGACACTCTCCCGGGGACCCCCTGTAAATACTGACACACTCCTGGGGACCCCCGGTAAATACTGACACTCTCCCGGGGACCTCCTGTAAATACTGACACACTCCTGGGGACCCCCTGTAAATACTGACACTCTCCCGGGGACCCCCTGTAAATACTGACACTCTCCCGGGGACCCCCTGTAAATACTGACACACTCCTGGGGACCCCCTGTAAATACTGACACTCTCCCGGGGACCCCCTGTAAACACTGACACACTCCTGGGGACCCCCTGTAAATACTGACACACTCCTGGGGACCCCCTGTAAATACTGACACACTTCCGGGGACCCCCTGTAATTACTGACACACTCCTGGGGACTCCCTGTAAATACTGACACACTCCCGGGGACCCCCTGTAAATACTGACACACTCCTGGGGACTCCCTGTAAATACTGACACACTCCCGGGGACCCCCTGTAAATACTGACACACTCCTGGGGACTCCCTGTAAATACTGACACACTCCCGGGGACTCCCTGTAAATATCGACACACTCCCGGGGACCCCCTGTAAATACTGACACACTCCTGGGGACTCCCTGTAAATACTGACACACTCCCGGGGACCCCCTGTAAATATTGACACTCTCCCGGGGACCCCCTGTAAATACTGACACACTCCTGGAGACCCCCTGTAAATACTGACACACTCCCGGGGACCCCCTGTAAATACTGACACACTCCTGGGGACCCCCTGTAAATACTGACATACTCCCGGGGACCCTGTGTAAATACTGACACACTCCCGGGGACTTCCTGTAAATACCGACACACTCCCGGGGACCCCTGCAAATACTGACACACTCCCGGGGACCCCCTGTAAATACTGACACACTCCCGGGGACTCCCTGTAAATACCGACACACTCCCGGGGACCCCCTGTAAATACTGACATAGTCCCAGGATCTCCTAGTCCTAACTTATAAAATTCACTCAAAGAAAAACAGCACAATGATTACAGAAAACATACATTAGAATATAGAAAAAAAGAATCTAACACCTTCAGAACATCTCAAAGCGCTTTGGAGCCAACAAAGTATTTTGAGGTGTAGTCACTGTAGTTATACAGGGAAACGCTGCAGCCAATTTGTGCACAGCAAGGTCCCGCCAACAGCAATGAGATAATGGCTAGGCAATCTAGTTTTTTACTGCTACGATAGCAAAATACTGCGGATGCTGGAAATCCGAATTAACAACAGAAAACGCTGGAAAAACTCAACAGGCCAGGCAACATCCGTGGAGAGAGAAACAGAGTCAACGTTTCGGGTCGAAGACCCTTCATCAGGACTGAGAGAAAAGCAGGAAAGGAAACAGATTAAAAAGCAAGTTTGGGGGCGGGGAAATGGGGGAGGGGATGAAAGAACAAAAGGGAAGGTCGGGGAGGTGAAGAGACATTAAGAGATATTCAAGGCGAGACGAGATGGTAATAGGACAGGTAAAGAGACAAACGATGGCTCTAGATGAAGTGTGAAATGCGCTGGCAGAGTGAGAGACAGCTGCCATGTGGGAGAGAGAAAAGGAAAAGGCACAAACCAAAAGTGTGGATAAAAAATATATAAAAATATGACAGGGGCCGAGGTTATGATCTGAAATTGTTGAACTCGATATTGAGTCCGGGAGGCTGTAAAGTGCCTAATCGGAAGATGAGGTGCTGTTCGAGTTTTTTTTACTGACGTTGATTGAGTGATAAATATTGGCCAGGACAGTGGGATAAGTCCCCAGCCCTTCTTAAAATAGTGGCCATGGGATCTTTTACTTCCACCTGAGAGAGCAGACGGGGGGTCGTGGGTTGACATCTCATCCGAAAGACGGCACAGTGCAGCGGAAGCTCCCTCAGTACTGCACTGGAGGGTCAGCCTAGAACAGGCGCTCAAGTCTCCGGAGAGCGGCTTCAACCAATGTTTCTATGCGAGTGGTGAACCTGTGGAATTCTCTACCACAGAAGGCAGCGGAGGCCAACTTATTAAATATATTCAAGAAGGAGTTAGATATAGTTCTTAAGGCTAAAGGGGCATGGGGAGAAAGCAGGGACAGGGTGACGTAAGAGAACTACTAGGCACTTGGTCTAAGCATTAAACAAAGCTTTAATCAACTGTTTTACAACATGGAGGTCTAGTTGTGTCCTTCACTAGTTCCTGTTAAGAATGTCCTGCGCAAGCTGGGCCCGTGCCCGAGTATTTATACTCTCCCTGGACAGCGCCACCCACAGGCCGCTCAGTATTATTTCATAAGTCTTTCTTTCATGAATGACTGATTCATGTCACAGGGTACTGAATTTGGATGATCAGCCATGACCTCATTGAATGCCGGAACAGGCTCGAGGGGCTGAATGGCCGACTCCTGCTCCTATCTACTATGTAACTCATGGGTTTCTGCTCAGAAGCGAGAGTGTGTTATCACTGAGCCACGCCTTGCCTCGTAGATTGGGCCGTACGACATCGGTAAAGCAACAAATACAGAACTCTGGTGGCAGCTGTGCAGACATCTGGGAGACCCACTGTGATGCCCTCGTGGAGCCCCTATGATCCAGGGACCCAAGTTTGAAAACCTATGATGCACGTGGTTGCCAACCCTTTAATCTGTCCGTGAATCAAAAGACTGCGCCGTTGAATCCGCGGCACGCTTATTTCAAAAGGAGCAAATCCCTTGGGTTAACACTGATTACATCCGAAACATGACATATCTCTATTTATCTCAGCTAACAAGATCATATTTTAAATTGTTGAATTGAGGCCCCTCTCTCTCTAAGAACATAAGAATTAGGAGCGGGAGTAGGCCATACGGCCCCTCGAGCCTGCTCCACCATTCAATAAGACCATGGCTGATCATCAACCTCAACTCCACTTTCCCGCCCGCTCCCCATATCCCTTGATGCCCCGAGAGTCCAAAAATCTATCGATCTCAGCCTTGAATATCCAGGAAACTCTCTTTTTACCGGCACCTAAATAATCGGAAATCTCTCTTAACTGGCAAAATTCAGGAGTAGGTTCAGGTAAGTTTTACTTCATATTAGTGGCCGTGTAACCGGGGTTCCTGGATCTGTGGCCGTGTAACCGGGGTTCCTGCACCAGGGACGCCTGGATCTGTGGCCGTGTACGGGGCTCTCGTACCTTAGTAAGTATACCTCTCTGTAATCCGGAGTTTTTGATCAACTAGCACCACGCCGGTCCCGTCGGTGCCGGATGAAAAAGAATTTCCTGTACATGCATGCAATCTGGGGCAGAGAATTCCAAAGATTCACACCCCTCTCCTCATTTCTCCTCATCTCAGTCTTAAATGATCAAACCCTTATTCCCGAGACAGCTCTAGACTCCCTAGCCAGGGGAAACAGCCTCTCAGCCTCTACCCTGTCAAGCCCTCTAAGAATTTTATATAGGGGGAGAAATTCAGTATCGCCCCGTTTGCGGGCGGTAACTTTTGAAAGCTGGGAAACTGAGCGCCAGGCACTCATCATTCCCAGTTTTTTTTTCAAATTGGGTTTTAGCGCTCCAGGAAGGAAGTGGGGCGCTAAATCAAGCGCTCCACTTCCTTCCTGGAGGGTTAAAGGCGGGGGGGAGGGGGTGTAGTGGTGAAGTGCTGCACACTGGGCCATGCAGCGCCACCGCGTTCTGAGGCTCCTTCCCTCCCTCAAGGGGAAGGGCCATCGCTGCAGGCTCTGCAATGGGACCAGTTAGCCCAGGAGAAGTAAAGCAAAAGTTGAATGAAAACACTTCAGGATTTTAGGTACTTACCTCGGCCACCTCCCCTTTAAGTACCGCCCCCCACCCACCCCACCCCCCGATGCGCCCGGCCTCCCGATCGACACCTCCGGCAGCTGTCGGTGTCATCGTCCGGCGACGCTGCGGGGGGGGGGGGCGGAACTGAAGTTCGGGTCCCAGGGCGCCGCGCCCGGGCGGTGAGTCATTAGCGCCCCATGATCGCCTCCTGGGGGGGACGCTAACGGGAGGCGCTAACCCACCGAATTTCTCCCCCCTCTATGTTTTAATGAGATCACCTCTTGTTCTTCCAAAGTCCGGAGAACATAGTCCCATTCTACTCAATCTCTCCTTGTAGGTCAACCCTCTCGTCCCAAGACATTAGTGATCCTGTGCCACTATCAGAGGCAGAATGGGGAGTTAGTTCTCCCGGCGTCCTGGCTAACATTTGTCCCTCAGCCAACATCACCAAAAAAAACAGCTAAACTGCTCGGGCGCCTCACCGCCGTTTGTGGGATCTTGCTGTGTGCAAAAATGTCTGCGGCCCTTTGCCTACATAAAAACAGTCACTGCACTCAAAAGTAATTAATCGTGCACGAAGGGCTTTGAAGCCTTTTGGCGAGCTCTATCGGGGGAGTATATAAACACCAGCCTTTTCTTTGGAATCCCTGTCTCCCCATGTGCGTGCGTGCATTTTTTTTTTTGATACTGAATGCGATTCTAAATATTACATATTTCCACAGCTGGTAAAGGAAGCTTGCCGTCTCTGTTTCACATCTGGCACACAAAAAAAAACTTCAAAACATTCCTGATTCACTGAGAACTATCCTCAGGGCCCGCTCCCTGTATGGAGAGATTTTCTCCAGTGCGACTCGGAAGTAGCTCAACCCACGACTCCCAGTTGGGAGGCTGTTTGCAAATAAATACCATTTTCCTACAAGTGTTCCACGCCTTGCAAAAAATAACAAAAATATACATTTTCCAATGCTCTGGAAAATTTTCTAGACTGGGCTCTCTAGACAAGAGAAGGCTGACCTGATGTAGAGAAGATTTTTTTCCCCTTGTGGGGGAGACCAGAACTAGCAGCCATAAATATAAGATAGTCACACTTGGAGTACTGCGTACAATTCTGGTTGCTATTTTATAAAAAGGATATCGAGGCACTGGAGAGGGTGCAGAGAAGATTTACAAGGATGATACCAGAAAGGCGAGGGTATACCTATCAGGAAAGGATGAACAGGCTGGGTCTCTTTTCTCTGGAAAAAAAGAAAGCTGAGGGGTGACCTAATAGAGGTCTTTAAAATTATGACAGGTTTTGATAGAGTGGATACAGAGAGAGTGTTTCCACTTGTGGGGAAGAGTAACTAGAGGCCATCAATATAAGATAGTCACCAAGAAATCCAATAGGGAATTCAGAAGAAACTTCTTTACCCAGAGAGTGGTGAGAATGTGGAACTCGCTCCCACAGGGAGTGGTTGAGGCGAATAGTATCGATGCATTTAAGGGGAGGCTAGACACGCATATGAGGGAGAAGGGAATAGAGGGTTACGCTGATAGATTTAGATGAGGAAAGACGGGAGGAGGCTCGAGTGGAGCATAAACACCGGCATGGACTGGTTGGGCCGAATGGCCTGTTTCTGTGCCGTATATCCTGTGTAATCCTATGTAAGAAATCCAATAGGGAATTCAGCAGAAACTTCTTTACCCAGAGAGTGGTGAGAATGTGGAGCTCGCTACCACAGGGAGTGGTGGAGGCGAATAGCAGAGATGCATTGAAGGGGAAGCCAGATAAGTACGTGAGGGAGAAAGGAATAGAAGGTTATGCTGATGGGGTGAGATGGAGAGGGGATGGGAGGAGGCTCGTGTGGAGCAGAAACACCGGCACAGTTGGACCTGCTGGGCCGAATGGACTGTTTCTGGGCTGTACATTCTACGTAAATCTATGCAATGATTCTACTGGAAAGGAAGACCACTGTGTGGGAATCACCAAGTGCCTTGTGCAGGGTGGGACCCTGGGAATGCTGTACCTAGCAGCGTCTACGGGTATTCTAGCTAATTATTTTAACGGATCAAATATCACAGGCTGTGAGTGTGCAAAATCCCCCGATATGTACTCTCAGTGCCTGGTGGGAATATGGAAGTGGAAAACATGCCCTCTATTATCCCTGATACAGTCAACCCTTCTTATAAAGAAGCCAATGGTCCCATTGCTAATCCCCTAAATTCAAGAGGCAAGCTGGGCCTCACACCTCCGGTTATCGTCCTAGGCCTCCCATGAGTCTGTAAGGCTTTAGGGTACCAGCTGCCGATGAGAAGCTGGATATTTATAACCTTTCAAAGGTGCGTCGCGAGTGAAATTCAACAAGCCTGCTCACAATTTTCACCCCGGGCTCAGCCAGATCTTTCTTCGCTGTTGATTTAACTTTTTTTTAAAATGGCCGCTTCACTCCAAAAAAGCTGCACGTCGCTTTTCGACGCCTACAACCAAGAACATCGCGCCCGCCCCCTGCCAAAAGGTGGCCGCTCGGCTACATCCTTCTGCCATCGTTGCAGAAACGCCCTGAATCTTTACCGAAGGGAAAGCCTTCGGTCCCGGCCAGGCGTTTATTCTGGTAGCTCTGAGGATTACAGAGCAGCAGACGGGCGGGCGAGGCGGCCCGAAGGAATCTGCTCTCAAAATGGCGGCAGCTCAGCGCTGACTCATCGGCCCACTTCGGGAGTTGATGACAATGCGTGCGGGGTGGGGTGGGGGGGGGGTGCGGGGGATGGGGGTGAGTCACATGCCCACAGACACACCCAAAACAAAAAATGGCGTTGATCAGAAAAAGGGACCAAATAGAAAGAAGTTAAGGACGGGGAGAAGTAAGACCTTTCGCTCTATGTTATACAAACCAGATAATTACCGAGAGACAGAATTCTGCCACACCTAAGGGGAAAGCCAATATGAGGCAAAAAAAAAATGACAATTTTAGTCACGCCACCTTTATATTGTTTTGCAAAGGGAGATCTTTTATGTTTTTGGTGTCTCTGGGAGTCTTGTGATCCCTTGCGTGGCTGTAATGTTCCCTTTTTGCTAATTTGTAGCTTCCTAAGCTTTTACCGACAGCCTAATTCCGAGTTGCCAAGCGGGGGGCTTCCTTTTCCCTCTATTTACCTGATGCCGTGAGGTGGCTTGCCCCTGGCCGACCCTATCTAACAGGTCTGTGCTGGGGGTGGGGGGTGCGGGGGGTGGGGTGGGGTGGCACTCCGACAAGGTGCAAGGACTAAGGTCGACAGTAAATAATTGAATAAAAATCGAGAGTAAAATTGTTCTCTTCTGAACGACTCCAATTAAAAGCTGAAGGTTGCTGAAAGAATTTTATTGCCAAATAATTATTTTTACGAATGCACCAGGATTCCTGAACAGTCTTAGTTTATATGTCTGCAGTCCCTGTTCAAATACTCAATATATAATAAAACCAGAATTAACCAACATTAATTAAAGTTATACAGCCTCCTATCATTCATCATTTCCCCCAACCCCCCAATAATTCATTATTTTAATTACTGTAATTTGTGAGAGGGAATAAACTCCAGTTTCTTTACGATGCTCTTTCAATCTAGTTGAATTTTATTTTTGAGTCCCTGGCTAGCTCGACTGCAGGATTCCTGGTTTAAGGTATGACAGTGTATGTGTGTTGAAGAATCTCCCTCTCTCCAATGTTCGAATGCTAACGTTATAGACACGCACACACTTAAAAAAATACTGTGGTTTATTGTTACTAAATGTACCCTGAGCTATAACTGTGTGACCCCAGTATTCCAGTATGTACAACTACCCCAGTGTATTTCATAGAGTACTTGTCTACCCTTCCTATCTCTGTTATCTCCTCCAGCCCCACAACCCTCCGAGATCTCCGCGCTCCTCTAATTCTGGCCTCATGCGCGTCCCCGATTTTAATCGCCCCACCATTGGCGGCCGCGCCTTCAGCTGCCAAGGCCCTAAGCTCTGGAATTCCCTCCCTAAACCTCTCCGTCTCTCTCTCTCATCTCCTTTAAGACGCTCCTTAAAACCCACCTCTTTGACCAAGCTTTTGGTCATCTATCCTAATATCTCCTTATGTGGCTCGGTGTCAAATTTTGTTTGATAATCGCTCCTGTGAAGCGCAAATGGGAAGTTTTATTTCGTTAAAGGTGCTGTATAAATACAACTTGCCGTTTCCTGTAAATTTAAATTTAAATTCTATAAAAAGTGTATGATAAGGGCGAGAGAGAGAGAGACTCTTCAACACACACACACACACCGTACACCAAAGAGTCCTGAAGTGGAACCAATCACACACGAATAAACTGAAAGAAAATCTCAATGAAACTGGATGTTCCTCCCTCTCTCAAAAATTATCTTAATTATTGTAATGAGTTATTGGGGGAAAAAAGATGAATAGGAGGACTCTCAATCACTGTAATTAATGACGTTAATTCTGGTTTCATCTTATATTTGAGTGTAAAACAGACGGACTACATTGTGCTGTGATTAACACTCCAAGCAGACTGTCGTTCATGCATTAAACTGTGTCGAGAAATAAAATTCATTTTAAAGGCGGTCGGAGGCAGCTAAAATGAACACTTTTTACATTTTGAGGAATTCTATTCAGTTAAACATCGGGAACTTTCTTTATTTTTTCCTCTTTCCTTTTTTTAAATTCATTTCTTATCCATCTCTTTTATTCCTTTTTTTTCATCTTCCTTACATTTCTCTCTTTATTCTTGCCCCAGCTTATTGTTACGTTTATTTATCCCGCTTCCCTCCTTTTTTTAAAAATCTCAGACTCTTTAACACCTCTCCCCCCTTTTTTAATCTACTCTCCTACTTCATGCTTTTTCCCACCTTTTTTAATTCTATCTTTTCCTCTCAGACTCTTTCCCTCTTTTTAAATCTACGTTCATTAATTTTTTCTCTTTTTAAAATTAATTCTCTCTTCCTTTCTCAGACTCTTTCCCCGCTTTTTAAATCGACTCTTTCGATTCTTTCTTTCTCTCCTTTCTTAATCCATTCCCTTTTCCTTTCTTAGCCACTTTTCCCTCTTTTTTTAAAAGCTTACTCTCATTCACTTTTCCCCTCCCTTTTCCCTCCTCATAAGCTCACACTTGGGTTGTGAGGCTGGGTTTGCGCAGTACGATGTAAATATGAGCAGGAATACCATTCACGGGCGCAAGTGGTTCATCAGCCGCTCTGGGATCAGCCGTATCGCCGAGGTTCAGTCCGGCCAGAACTTTGCATGGTCTGGGAGTTTACTACCTTCTACCTATCCCGTAGAACCATTGATATTTTGTTGTGCCTGTTTCTCAAGTGGCGGCAACCACGGACTGGGATCGCTCCCATCAGTTCTCGCCGGTGCCCCCTTTCACCGAAAGCAGAGACCAGGGCACTGGGCTGGGCGACTATCGGAACGTGTGTGTGTGATTTATGCCGGCTTTTGGTGGGTTTACCCTGGGGTAGGCTTTTCCCCACAACTTTCACAGAATCATAGAAGCTTACAGCACAGAAGGAGGCCATTCGGCCCATCGTGCCTGTGCCGTGCTCAGTCCTACGTCCCCCGCTCTTTGTCCGTAACCCTGTAAGTTCCTCGTCCTCAAGAACCCCGTCCGACTCCCTTTTAAGCTTTGCACAGTGTTTTCCCACAGCTTCCCAGCGTAGACACAACATTAAGAGACCTCTGCTCCATGAAGGTGAGCTCTTTGGAACCACTCCTTCATTCCTGGGGCAGGTGAACAAGTTTCAAATCCTTATTGGCAACGACTGGAGATTTACAACTTGGAGATGTCTTAAAGCTCGTTTAATTTGACTTTATATTAAAAAAAATGGTGCACATTAAACGCTGGGAGGCAAATTCCTTTGAATCATTTTGCCATTGCATACACACGCACACCAACACACACATTAGTCCTCTCGCATTGTTATCTGTAACACAGAACACACACTGGCCAGCTGGCCAGTGTCATAATGTCCTGTCTTCGCTGGACCAAAGTGCAGGTCGGTGACTGAGGAATGTGCATCGCAGTCTGGAATGTTACAGAAACCAAGCACCAGCCAATTCTCCCCGGGAGCAGAGCAAGGATTTCCAGGCTTGTGCTCGCATCCAAAAATTGGTCTTCGGGGCTGGGGTGGGGTGTCTTCTTTGGCCGTTTGATCAGAAAACCGATCGAGGCCACCGTCTCTGAGGGAGAATTCTGCCGGTTAACCAGCTCTTTGAACCTGTAGTCCTGTCCTAATATAGCAGCAAGCAACCCAGGATTTCCCAAAAGTGTTAACACTGTCACACCCCAGCTAGGCGGAGGAGAGAAAGCGACATCTCCATTCATTTAGTTCACCCGCTGCCTCTCAAATTGCTCCGGAGAAGCATTTGTATTTCCGTGAAGGTTTTCACGCCGCGCGTCACATCAAAGGAGGCAGGAAAACCCCCCCCAAAAAACGCTCTGGGTTTGGTTAACAAGTAGGAAGGCACAGCAAAAGCCAAGCCGAAAATATCATTGCCCCTGGAGCGAGTCTCGCTCTGGAGCCAGGAAGCTTCAAGGTACTTGGCCCAGGATTTGCTGGGACAATAACAGCGAGTTTAACGCCTCTCGGTGTGTAAATAACCCAGCAGCTATGCGGCGAGGGAGAGATACGCCATGGGTTGCGAAGCACCGCGGGTCGCTGGGGCGGTTTGCGCCGCTCCGCTGTTACCCTCAGCCCCCCGCCCAACCTCCCCGTGAGTTCCAGGAAATGGCTGGATTTGCGCCGTAAGTACGAGTTAAACTCGCCGCCGAAAATGAGGGCTGGTATTTAACGGCGTAAGGACTCTTTTAATGACGAGATTTATATTCCCGCAATGCCACGCAACCTCTCCGGCCCAGAAGAGGGACAACTGAAACTGTGGGGTCTCACTCCGACAGGTAGTAAATTGTTCTCGGAGCTTTTTCAAATGTAAATTTGACATTTTTTCCTTACTTTCCCTTTCTGTCAGTTTTCTCTTCCACCCTTAATCCAATCTTTCGTTCCCTCTATTTGTCTCTCTGTATCTAATTTGCCTCTAATTCGTCCTATTGCCTTCTCCGTCGTTCCTCTCTGTGCCTTACACTACATTTAAATCTCACTGGTTAAGGAGAAGGCTCTGTTGGTCCCGTCGCTCACTAAGGTCCCAGATGCCCCGTTGCCCTCACTGCGCTCTTATCAGCTCACACTGTCCGGCAACGCAAAAATAAATCCCGAGGTGACGGGCGAGGGGGGGGGGGGGCGGGGGGGGGAAATCTAACTCACGGGGCAGCCACGAGTTGCCCCGCTCTGCAAATTCTAGCCCATAATGTCACAAATTAGTTCTCTTTGCAGCCTTCAAACAGACAGTGGCCGCGCGTTTAATTTACGATCAGGTTAGTGCCGAATGCAACTACCCAGCCCAAATCAGATCCTAACTAGTCTTCGCTAAGTGGAGAGTTAACATTTTGATTCCACTTAACGATAGCAAATAGAATAAATTTACTGTAATCATTGTTGAAAAACTAAGGAAAACAGCTCCTTACCCTGCGGTCTGCTGGAGCTTTGGACGCTCGCATTCCTGACAGACACTAGCCCTCCTCCACAGCGCAGGACAGTAAACCTTATATAGCCAGACTCAAACTTCTGTTAATCTTAAAAGGGATTTCCTTTTTAAAACGTTAGTCACCTCCCACTGCTTTCAATAGGACAGACCCAGACATATGCGTGGGCTGTGCCTCGAAACAGCTACTGTAATGTCGGGTGTATAGATCCCCACTCCCGGCTCCCAGCTTCCACACACACACACACACACACTGTTCCAGCTCAGGGAAATTCTCACTCACGCTCTGATGAACCAGCACCTGAAGCCAGCAGGGGCCCTGTCAGGGTCTGAGGCCTGGGATTAAATTAGACCGCCGGGCCCTTCTGACAAAGGGGGAAAATGCTCACTTTAGTTTCCAAAAGAGCTGGCAGCGCGTGGAACGCTACGCTGCTTAATATTGTGACTGTTCCTTGCATGATTTAAATTAGTGTAGGGAAACAAAAAAAACGAGCTTAACTCACACAGTAAGTGCATCTTTAGCTCTTTTCTCTGCCCCAGAGGGCTGTGGGTGCTGAGTCGTTGAGTATATTCAAGGCTGAGGTAGATAGATTTTTTGGACTCTAGGGATATGGGGATCGGGCGGGAAAGTGGAGTTGAGGTCGAAGTTCAGCCTTGATCTTATTGAATGGCAGAGCAGGCTCGAAGGGGCCGAATGGCCGACTCCTGCTACTACTTTTTATGTCCTTATGTTCTTAATTCAGCACAAATTCTCCCTTTTTCAAAATTCCCCCCTTTGTCACCCCCCACTCTTCTCCTGAAGGTGCCGACTCAACGTTGGTTACAGATCCAAGGGCAAAGGTCGTTCCCCAATTGCTTAACCAAGTGCCCATTCTTCATATGTGAGCCTAGAAAGTGGCTTTTGGGCTATTTGGCCGTGAAAGGCACCACAGTCGACCCTCACTGCCCGTCGCCCCACACACATTATTTAAAAAAAAATTTGTTTATGGGATGTGGGCGTCGCTGGCAAGGCCGGCATTTATTGCCCATCCCTAATTACCCTGGAGAAGGTGGTGGTGAGCCGCCTTCTTGAACCGCTGCAGTCCGTGTGGTGAAGGTGCTCCCACAGTGCTGTTAGGGAGGGAGTTTCAGGATTTTGACCCAGCGACGATGAAGGGTCGGCAATATATTTCCAAGTCAGGATGGTGTGTCTGGAGAGGAACTTGCAGATGATGGTGTTCCCATGCGCCTGCTGCCCTTGTCCTTCTAGGTGGAAGAGGTCGCGGGTTTGGGAGGAGCTGCTGAAGGAGCCTTGGCGAGTTGCTGCAGTGCATCTTGTAGATGGTACACACTGCAGCCACGGTGCGCCGGTGGTGGAGGGAGTGAATGTTTAAGGTGGTGGATGGGGTGCCAATCAAATGGGCTGCTTTGTCCTGGATGGTGTCGAGCTTCTTGAGTGTTGTTGGAGCTGCACTCATCCAGGCAAGTGGAGGGTATTCCATCACACTCCTTACTTGTGCCTTGTAGATGGTGGAAAGGTTTTGGGGAGTCAGGAGGTGAGACCCGCGTGCACCTTTCCAGGCAGGAGCCCCGGCTGACCTCGTTAACCCCTCATGGGCCTAATCGTTGCATCTTTACTGCTACCCAGCAAACTCAAACTGTGGGGGGAGATCCTCCTGGTATTCATGGCTCAGTACCACATCTAGCAATGCATCTACCCACTGAACCATAGGGAGGCTGAATCCTACTGGGTCACCAGTTGGTGTTTGTCTCTTTCAATGAAGAAGGGGCGATACAGGGGTTAGGGGCAACGAGCACACATCTGGTACACCCAGGGTGCACTTCGCACCCATTTTACATGTTGCTTAGAATTGGCCCACAGGTACAATGTTTGATATGGTCGTTGCAGGAAGGGGCTATGAGCTAGATATCATGGCATTTTGTCATCGTATCCTCTCTCACACACACATACATCCTTCATTACCTAAATCAACCTCTATTGAGACAGAAGGCCTGTGGATTGGGGAAAGCCAAGTCTCATTTTCATCTTTCCTGGTCAAGTGTGGAACAGAATAGAATTCGGGAGCGATTTTGCTTGTGTTTTGTGTTTTGGTGCAATAGCCTTGCTTCAACCTCGTATGTGCATGTGCACACATGTGCATGTGTGTGCGTGTGTGTGTGTGTGTGCATGCGTGCGTATGTGTGTGCATGTGTGCATGTGTGCATGTGTGTGTGCGTGCGTGTGTGCATGTGTGTGTGTGTGTGCGTGCGTGCATGTGTGTGCGCGTACATACGTGTGTGCGTGCGTGCATGCATGTGCATGTGTGCGCATGCATGTGCGTGTGTGCGTGCATGTGTGTGTGCGTGTGTGCGTGCGTGTGTGCGTGCGTGTGTGCGTGCGTGTGTGCATGTGTGTGTGCGTGCGTGTGTGCGTGCGTGTGTGCATGCGCGTGTGTGCATGTGTGTGTGTGTGTGCGTGTGTGTGTGCGCCTGTGGGTGTGTGTGTGGGCTTGTGGATAAAGTGCACTAACATGTGCCTCCCTGAGCTGGTACCCAACCGAGCCTCAGCAAATATCAGCCAAACACATCTGCAAGAACACGTTGTAAACCCTCTTCGTGTGCGGCAGATAAAATGTATCCACATCAAAATTATGCAATAACCAAATGAAGTTAGGATTTACCCGGCTAGAAATTTGTGTGCAAACATTTAATACCTGCACATGGAATTAATTTGGCCAGGGTTTCAATGGATGCATTGACCCACTGAAAATCATCTCCGTTAAAGCAGAGTCCAGCTACTTAATGTGACTGCATTACACTAATACTGCCTGGTGCAATATCTGGCTCTTTGCACCTTACAGGGGCAAAGCATTGTATTGTTTGACAACAGGATGACTGGAGAAACCGGCATCAACACTGGGAAATGGTTAAGAATGAGACTTACAATCAAAATACAATCACCTTAAACATTCACTCCCTCCACCACCGGCGCACCGTGGCTGCAGTGTGTACCATCTACAAGATGCACTGCAGCAACTCGCCAAGGCTTCTTCGGCAGCACCTCCCAAACCCGCGATCTCTTCCACCTAGAAGAATGAGAGGTGATCTTATTGAAACATATAAGATTCTGAGGGGGATTGACAGGGTAGATGCTGAGAGGATCTTTCTCCTCGTCAGGGAATCTAGGACGAGGGGGCAATAGTCTCAGAATATGGGGTCGCCTATTTAAGAGGGAGATGAGGAGGAATTTCTTCTCTCAGAGGGTCGTGAATCTTTGGAATTCTCTACCCCAGAGAGCTGTGGAGGCGGAGTCAGTGAATATATTCAAGGCGGAGATGGACAGATATTTGAGCAACAGGGGAGTCAAGGGTTATGGGGAGCGGGCAGGAAAGTGGAGTTGAGGCCAAAATCGGATCAGACATGATCTTATTAAATGGCGGAGCAGGCTCGAGGGGCCGAATGGCCTGCTCCTGCTCCTGTTTCTTATGTTCTTAGGTAGAAGGACAAGGGCAGCAGGCGCATGGGGAACACCACCAGCTCCAAGTTTCCCCTCCAAGTCACACACACCATCCTGACTTGGAAATATATCGTCCGTTCCTTCATCGTCGCTGGGTCAAAATCCTGGAACTCCCTCCCTAACAGCACTGCGGGAGCACCTTCACCACACGGACTGCAGTGGTTCAAGGTGGTGGCTCACCACCACCTTCTCAAGGGCAACTAGGGACGGGCAATAAATGCCAGCCTTGCCAGCGACGCCCACATCCCGGGAACTAATTTTTTAAAAACGAGTGTGCCAGATGACAAATCCATTTAGATAGATGGGGCTATGCTGATTTTCAGCACAACAGAACATTCATAAATACTTTCCACTGTCCTAGATACCCAACGGAATATTTTTCTGCAGGACAAAGCTTCATGTAAGATGTGAAAACTGTATAACATGTCCCTTGTGATGTGCCAAATAACTGCCTGAATCCATGAGGTTAAAACTAAAGGCTTTTATTAAGTAAGAATCATGGCATCAAGTTAACACAGGGCAACCATCATTCATCACCGACCCAGCCCTTATGAGTAAAACCCAGCTCTTATAAATAAGACTCACACCAATCAGGAGGATCCATAAAGGCGGAGCTAGGGAGGAACATTAGTGGTTACACCTGTAAAACATTCCAGACATTAACAAGTACAACAACAGACAATCCAGAACACAGAGTTATTTCATCACACCTTGTTATTTGTACTGTACTTCATTCCTGCCCCCAAGGCATTGGAATAATCGAGACTGGAGGTGACAAAGGCATGGATGCGGGTTTCAGCAGCGGATGGGTTGAGGCAGAGGCGGAAGTAGGCGGCCTTTGTGGTGGAGGGGGTTATATGGAGTGGGAAGCTCAGCTCGAGCTCAGATAGGTCGCCGGGCCTGCCGACAGTCTGGTTCCACCTGAGATAGTGACATCGCGGAGGTTCTGCCATTTTAAAACCAGAACGCCTAATAGTTCTGTCTGCAGAACATGGCTGGTGACGTCTTTCGGATGAGACGTTAAACCGAGGCCCCCATCTGCCCTTTCGGGTGGACGGAAAAGATCCCGTGGCCACTATTTCGAAGAAGAGCGGGGGGGGGGGGGCAGCGCGGGGGAGTTCTCCCCCGTGTCCTGGGAGCAATATTTATCCCTCAATCAACATCACAAAAAAAACAGATTATCCGGTCAGTATCACATCGCTGTTTGTGGGATCTTGCTGTGCGCAAATTGGCTGCCGCGTTTCCTACATTACAACAGTGACTACACTTCAAAAAGTACTTCATTGGCTGCAAAGCGCTTGGGGACGTCCTGAGCCGCTGTATTAATGCAAGTCTTCCTGTTTTATGTTGGATGTATGGTTTCAATACATGTCACACACGGAGGAGATCTTCTGCACCCCCCCCCCCCCCTCCCACCAGGGAATACAAGGCCAGGCTCGATCGTGATGCCTTCTGTGGTGGAATAGCTCAGACGCTCACTGCGGGGGGGTGGGGGGGGGGCACTTGGACGAGGTGCCAGAGTGATGCTGGGATCCTTGGAGCTGTACAGCATTAAGGGGGGAGGGGGGAATGATTGGGGAGAGGGGTCCGATGAAGAAATTCAGAAATTTAGATAAAAGTCACAAATATTACAATTTATGAAATGAAAATTAAGCCTGTGAAATAAGACACAGAACTGAGTGCAGTGAGGGCAACTTATCCATGCAACAATACGGTATCCCACGATTCATTTCTACTCCACCCCTCATAGAAGGTTGTTGCATAGACAACGGCCCAATGTTACTTCACCGACATCCAAAATGTGTACACGTTGCCGAGGCAACAGCCGGCCACAATAAAAACTCCACGGTTTCAAGCTTTAACCCCATCGAGAGCAGCCTGGAGATCGCTGACTCCGGCAACTTCACTGGAGAGTGTGCTGAGCTTTGAACAGAGAAGCTGTCAATAAGATTTGTACATTATATTGTCTGTGTGTGTGTGCGTGTGTGTGTGTCTCTGTCTGTCTGTGCGTGTGTCTGTCTGTGTTTCTGTCTGTCTGTGTGTGTGTCTCTTTCTGTGTTTCTGTCTGTGTGTGTGTGTCGGTCTGTGTCTGTGTGTGTTTCTGTGTCTGCGTGTGTGTGTGTGTGTGTCTGTGTGTGTTTCTGTCTGTGTGTGTGTCTGTGCGTGTGTGTCTGTCTGTGTTTGTGTCTGTGTGTGTTTCTGTCTGTGTGTGTCTGTCTGTGTTTCTGTCTGTGTGTGTGTCTGTCTGTGTCTGTGTCTGTGTGTGTTTCTGTGTGTGTGTGTGTGTCTGTGTGTCTGTGTGTTTCTGTGTGTGTTTCTGTGTGTGTGTCTGTGTGTGTATGTGTGTGTCTTGTGTGTTTCTGTGTGTGTGTCTGTGTGTTTCTGTGTGTGTGTCTGTGTGTTTCTGTGTGTGTGTCTGTGTGTGTGTCTTTCTGTGTGTGTGTCTGTGTGTTTCTGTGTGTGTGTGTGTGTGTCTGTGTGTGTGTCTACATCTGTGTGTGTGTCTGTCTGTGTGTGTGTGTGTCTGTGGGGGCCAATGTCTATTGTCTCTCAAAGAATCACACAAACCTAGGAAGATGACGGGCAGGAAAAGACCAGCTGGTCCATCAATCCTGCCCCACATTGATGATGGCTGGAGCATCCTGGCTAAATACTTCCCACCACCTCCTCCCAACCCCACCCCGACCCCACAGCCATGTAGTCTCCTGGGAGGAGCAAAATTAGACAGATAAAACACAGAGCCAGTAATGGGGTGAAAAACTCTCTGACCCTGACACAGCACAGGAGGCCATTCAGCCCATCATACCTGTGCTAGCTCTTTGGAAGAACTGTCCAATTATTCGCACTCCCCCTTGCACTCTGGTGGAGAATTTCCGCTGGGTTCGGCCAATCTCCCACCTTAACTTTGGCAGGAATAATAATGGGACAAGTGTCGGCGGGAATTCCAGACGCTCGCGCTTGTTTTTTTTTGGTTCAATACTCAGACCTTTGTTTTTGTTCCTTCCTTCTTATTCTCTCCCCTCCTCTTTGGTGTTTGACTCCACCGATGTCACTCTGGTCCCTCGCCCCTTCTTCATGCACGCGGATCTTAGACGCCGGGGATAGGGTTTGTCCGCGAGCGCCAGCCAGCTCACCTTCATGGGCCAGAAAGCCGCAGGCAGACAGACGCAGAAGCGGACAAAATCCAGCGTCAGCCGGCTGTTCGGTCACGAGAGGGCAGAGCCTGATGCAAGTAAGACTTGCATTTCTCCAGCGCCTTTCACGACCTCAGGATGTCCCAAAGCGCTGTGCAGCCACTTTTTGAAGTGTAGTCACTGCTGTAATGTAGGAAACGCAGCAACCAAAATCACGCACAGCAAGATCCCACAAGCAGCCATGAAATAAATGGCCAGATCATCTGCATTTTTAGGTGTTGGTTGAGGGATAAATATTGGCCAGGACAACTCCCCAGCTCATCTTCTAGCAGTGCCATGGTATTGTTTACTTCCACCTGAGGGAGCAGACGGGGCCTTGGTTTAATGTCTCATCCGAAAGACGGCCCCTCCGACAGTGCGGCACTCCCTCAGCACTGCACTGGGAGTGTCAGCCTAGATTTTTCTGCTCAAGCGCCTTTCACGAGCACCGGACGTCCCAAAGCACTTTGCAGCCAATGAAGTACTCTTCTGAAGTGTAGTCACTGTTGTAATGTAGGGAAACGGCAGCCAATTTTACGCACAGCAAGATCCCCACAAACAGCAATGTGATAATGACCAGATAATCTGCTTTAGTGATGTTGGTTGAGGGATAAATATTGGCCCCAGGGAGAACTTCCTCTGCTCTTCTTCGAAATAGCGGCCGCGGGATCTTTTACGTCCACCTGAGAGAGCAGATGGGGCCTCGGTTTAACATCTCATCCGAAAGACGGCACCTCCGACAGTGCGGCACTCCCTCAGCACTGCACTGGGAGCGTCAGCCTAGATTTTGTGCTCAAGTCTCTGGAAGTGGGACTTGAACCCACGACCTTCATGACTCAGAGACGAGAGAGCTGCCCACTGAGCCACTGGGGGAGCTTAATAAGGGGGTGGTGTCATGAATCTTACCATTCATGTAGAAATGACTCATGAGATAACACTGGGCAGCCAGCTGGTGGCGCCGTCCAAGGAAAGTACAGGAAACTTTCGATTAACCGGCCCCTAAATAACCGGAAATGTCGGTTAACCGGCAAAATTCAGGAGTAGGTTCAGGTAACTTTTATTACTTTTTTTACTCCATTTGTTGCTGTGCAAGGGTGTGGCTGCAGCTGTTGCTAAGCTACAGAGACGCTTGCAACTTGTGGCCATTGTTTTGAACCTGCAACAGGGTTTGTTGCTTTGAGAGCTCCGTATCTTTTACTATAACGGGTTCGGTTATCCGGAATTGTTGATGAACCGGCACCACGTCGGTCCCGTCCATGCCGGATAACAGAAAGTTTCTTGTATAAATACTCGGGCGTGGGCCCAGCTTGCTCAGGATGTTTCTGTAACCAGGAACGAGTGATGTAACTAGAATCTCATGGTTGTGAAACAGTTGATTAAAGCCTTGTTTTATACTCACACCAAGTGCTCAGTAGTTTTCTTATGTCAGGTGGCTTAGGTGGAAGAGCATTCGCAGGGACGGACACCGATGCTCGGACACGTTCCCCATCTATTCATAACTGGGTGATACGCATCTGACGTTAACAACGAGCAGGCGGACGCAGTTTCAAATTTCAACGGTGGAATAGAAGTTATTTCAAAGACCGCCCCCTGTGGGTTGCGCCAGCCCTTGGAGTCACTGCGGGTAATTTTAACCTAACGCACCCATCGGGAGACTGGCGCCATCGGGTGCAATGCTGGCTTGAGATCCCGCCCAGTTCCACTCACTAAAGTCAATAGTTGGGGCCGGGGCGAGCACACCCTCGCCATTCCACAGGAACCTGTGGGTTTTCCTGGCCAGCGAGTTAGCTTAAATTTATCCCCCCCCCCATCCACCCACCCAATGACTCAGAAGCTGCTAAAGGAGAACTTGCACTCGGTAACATAGGAACATAGAAGATAGGAGCAGGAGTAGGCCATTCGGCCCCTCGAGCCTGCTCTGCCATTCAATGAGATCATGGCTGATCATCCAAATTCAGTACCCTGTCCCTGCTTTCTTCCCATATCCCTCGATCCCCTTAGCCTTAAGAAATATATCTAACTCCTTCTTGAATATATTTAATGAATTGGCCTCCACTGCCTTCTGTGGTAGAGAATTCCACAGGTTCACCACTCTCTGGGTGAAGAAATTCCTCCTCATCTCAATCCTAAATGGCTTACCCCTTATCCTTAGACTGTGACCCCTGATTCTGGACTCCCCCGCCATCAGGAACATCCTTCCTGCATCTAGTCTGTCTAGTCCTGTTAGAATTTTATAAGTTTCAATGAGATCCCCTCTCATTCTTCTAAACTCTAGCGAGTATAAGCCCAATCGACCCAATCGCTCCTCATATGTCATTCCTGCCATCCCAGGTATCAGTCTGGTGAATCTTCGCTGCACTCCCTCCATGGCAAGAACATCCTTCCTCAGATAAGGCGACCAAAACTGCACACAATACTCAAGGTGTGGTCTCACCAAGGCCCTGTACAACTGCAGCAAGACATCCTTGCTCCTGTACTCGAATCCTCTCGCTATGAAGGTCAGCATACCATGGTTACTCCACCCCCTCCTCCCCTCCCCACCACCTGCATGTCGCTCAGTGCCATCTGTCAGATAGGTGCGTGATTCAAGTTTAGAGGAAGGGGAAGTAAGCGGCCACAATAAGCTTCCCAATGCAGCTTTGTTTCCGTGTGCACTGGCTGGGTGTGCCGATTTATAATTATCACTGTCTAGGAAAAAGCTGATGGAGCGACAGACTGGATTAACCCTCTCGCCATCCGTCGGTTTAGTGGAGAGGCTAGAGGCGCTGGGGTGGTTCTGCATAGAGCGGAGAGGGTTAAGGGGGAGATTGAATAGAGAGGTCTTCAAAATGACTGACGTGAGAAAACTACTAGGCACTTGGTCCAAGCGTTAAACAAAGCTTTAATCAACTGTTTTACAACATGGAGGTCTAGTTGTGTCCTTCACTAGTTCCTGTTAAGAATGTCCTGCGCAAGCTGGGCCCGTGCCCGAGTATTTATACTCTCCCTGGACAGCGCCACCCGTAGGCCGCTCAGTATTATTTCATAAGTCTTTCTTTCATGAATGACTGATTCATGTCAATCATGAAGGGTTTTGATCGAGTAAATGAGGAGAAACTGTTCCCAGTGGCAGAAGGGGTCGGTAACCAGGGGACACAGATTTAAGGTAATTGGCAAAAGAACCAGAGGGGAGATGAGGAGAATATTTTTTACGCAGCGAGTTGTGATCTGGAATGCGTTGCCTGAAGCAGATTCAATAGTAACTTTGGATACTTGAAGGGGAAAGATTTGCGGGGCTGTGGGGAGTGGGACTAATGGGAGAGCTCTTTCAAAGAGCCGGCACAGGCACGATGGGCCGAATGGCCTGCTTCTGTGCTGTTTCATTCTGTGAGTCTACCTCTTTTATCCGCCTGTAACGAGCCTGATTTAAAACCGGCCATTTTCTTCTTCGTCATTTTCCCCCTCTGCTCCCCAAAATATTGACCCCTTTGCGAAGGTATGTTCCACTTCCTTGGCTCCCTGGCGCCTTGTCTCCGTGCCCGTTGTTCATGGATTAACCCAGTGTGTGCCAGCAAGCTACACAGGTGTGGATTGGGGAGCGGGGGGAGCACAATCCTGTCCTCACTCAACCTTCACATGTGAGCACTTCCGACAGGAGGGTTAGAATTTTGTCACTGGATAACAATGAAGAGTGGGAGCTATGGTGGTGGGGGGGGGGGCTTCTTTATTTTTTATTAATTCACAGGATGCGGGCGCCGCTGGCAAGGTCGGCATTTGTTCCCCCTGAGAAGGTGGTGGGCGACGTTGGCGCTAATTTATTTTGGATGCGCGTCCCCTTTAAGAGGCTGTGTGGCGCATTCACGGTTTTTCCCATTTAACGTACGAACATACGAATTAAGAGCAGGAGTCGGCCACTCGGCCCCTCGAGCCTGCTCCGCCATTCAATAAGATCATGGCTGATCAGATTACTCCACATTCCCGCCTACCCCTGATAATCTTTCACCCCCTTGCTTACCAAGAACCTATCTAAGATAAGGGGTAAGCCATTTAGGACAGAGATGAGGAGGAATTTCTTCACCCAGAGAGTGGTGAACCTGTGGAATTCTCTACCACAGAAGGCAGTTGAGGCCAATTCATTAAATATATTCAAGAAGGAGTTAGATATATTTCTTGAGGCTAAAGGGATCAAGGGATATGGGGAGAAAGCAGGGACAGGGTACTGAATTTGGATGATCAGCCATGATCTCATTAAATGGCGGAGCAGGCTCGAGGGGCCGAATGGCCTACTCCTGCTCCTATCTTCTATGTTTCTATGTACCTCTGCCTTAAAAATATTCAAAGACTCTGCTTCCACCGCCCTCTGAGGAAGAGAGTTCCAAAGACTCACGACCCTCTGTGAGAAAAAATTTCTCCTCATCTCTGTCTTAAATGGGCGACCCCTTATTTTTAAACAATGACCCCTAGTTCTAGATTCTCCCACAAGAGGAAACATCCTCTCCACATCCACCCTGTCCAGACCCCTCAGGATCTTATATGTTTCAATCAAGTCATCTCTTACTCTTCTAAACTCCAGTGGATACAAGCCTAGCCTGTCCAACCTTTCCTCATAAGACAACTCGCTAAGCGGCCTGCGCGGGACCGCCAGAGCGCTGCGTGGCCGAGTGGCTTAACATTGGTGGTAGGCCGCCTTCTCCAACTGCTGCAGTTTTCTTTGTCGCGGTTTGATACAACTGAGCGGCTTGAGAGGCAACTTCAGAGCCAACCAGGTTAGTGTGGGGCTGGAGTCTCCTGTTGGCCAAACTGGGTAAGGATGGCAGGTAAAGGACATTAATAAAGCAGTTTGGACGCTTGCAACAGTCTGACAGCTTCACGGTCGCAGTAAGAACATTCACAGTTTCAAAGAGCCATGGTAGGGTTCTGAACTCATCCTCTACTTGGCTTAGTCCAGGCCTCAGGATGACTAGTCCAGTAATGGAATTGATGTAAGAAAACTACTAGGCACTTGGTCTGAGTATTAAACAAAGCTTTAAGCAACTGTTTTTCAACATGGAGATCTAGTTGTGTCCTTCACTAGTTCCTGTTAAAGAATGTCCTGAGCAAGCTGGGCCCGTGCCCGAGTATTTATACTCTCCCTGGACAGCGCCACCAGCAGGCCGCCCAGTATTATTACATAAGTCATTTCCACATGAATAACAAGATTCATGTCAGGAACCACTACTGGAACAGTAACACCCCTAACGAGCCTCCAAAACTGCCCCTGACTGAGACCAGATGACAGTGCGCAGGACTGGAACTCGAACTTGTGAGCCTCCTAGTCTGCGCGGCTCGCTGAGCAAACTCGCGGAAGCCGATGAGGGCGTTTCCCTTAGCGTTGTTGTAAAAATATTTTAGGATGAAATGGTGTCTGGCTTTTTTTCTTAACCGTTCAGTCTCCATGCATCAGGTAAGTGTGGCCTCCACCCAGCCCTCCCTTACTGCCGCTGTGATCTGGTAAGGATCTCAATCTAATTAGGAATGGGTGGGGTCTCATAAGAACATAAGAACATAAGCAATAGGAGCAGGAATAGGCCACTCGGCCCCTCGAGCCTGCTCTGCCACTCAATAAGATCATGGCTGATCTTGGGCTCAAAGCCACTTCCCCGCCCACTCCCCATAACCCTTCACTCCCTTGTCTTGCAAAAATCTGTCTATCTCCACCTTCAATGTATCTAATGACCCAGCCTCCACGGCTCTCTGGGGCAGAGAATTCCACAGATTTACGACCCTCTGAGAGAAGAAATTCCTCCTCATCTCAGTTCTAAAAGGGCGACCCTTTATTCTGAGAAATTCAAGTAGAATTCTGAGATCGATAGATTTTTTGGACTCTGAGGGGAAACAAGGGAGGGAAAGTGGAGTTGAGGTCGATGATCAGCCATGATCTTATTGAATGGCGGAGCAGGCTCGAGGGGCCGTATGGCCTACTCCTGCTCCCAATTCTTATGTTCTTATTCCCTCATTTCTGTGCTCCAGTATTTTAATATTTGCTTCTTAGCATCAGATGGAGCGTCAGCCGGAGGTGAAAAGCCTCCTCCGCACCCCTGCGTGACTGAAGTATATTTCAACCACAATCATGCCATACAGCATGCCACTATTTTAGTGCTGTGGTTAACGCCACCACGAACCACACCAGCAGAATCCTGCCCGCGGTCCGTTAGCGCGATTAGGTCACTGCGGCGAGAGCGCGGTGTCTCAATACGAGCGCTTGTCAGTCTTGTGTAACACAGCTGCCCTGCCTCCACCCCCCGCCCCCCGCCCCCTCTGAATCCTGTGGTGGCTCCTAGCGTGACTTCGCTGAATCATTGCTCGATTGACGGAGTGAGCTTCATCCTGCGTCACCGGCCTCATGCTGACGAGACTCGCCAGACAACTCACTTTCAGTATTACTGCAAAAAAAAAAGAAACCGCCTCGCACCCTGTCCGGGACCATCCATAATAGTCATCCCTATAGCGAGAGTAGAAATTGCAGACTTTCATGTAACTCGCCCCTCGGTGAAATATGCGCAGCTTAAAATAAAAAGCTAACTACGTTCATTAAAGTGTGTAAGTAAGATTAACCTCCTCCCCCACCATCTCTGTATGCTTGTTAAAATCATAAAAATATCAAATAGCCCCTTATCATAGAAATCTACAACACAGGAGGAGGCCATTCGGCCCATCGTGTCCGTGCCGGCCAACAAAGAGCTATCCCGGTGTAATCCCACTTTCCAGCTCTTGGTCCGTAGCCCTGTAGGTTTCGGCACTTCAAGTGCGTATCCAAGCACTTTTTAAATGTGATGAGGGTTTCTGCCTCTACCATCCTTTCAGGCAGTGAGTTCCAGACCCCCCACCGCCCTCTGGGTGAAACATTTCTCCTCAAATCCCCTCTAAACCTCCGACCAATTACTTTAAATCTATGCCCCCCTGGTTATTGACCCTTCTGCTAAGGGAAATAGGTCCTTCCTATCCACTCTATCTAACCCCTTCATAATTTTATACACCTCAATAAGGTCTCCCCTCAGCCTCCTCTGTTCCAAAGAAAACAACCCCAGCCTCTCCAATCTTTCCTAAATTAGCTAAAATTCCCCAGCCCAGGCAACATCCTCGTAAATCTCTTCTGCACCCTCTCTAGTGCAATCACATCCTTCCTGTAATGTGGTGACCAGAACTGCACGCAGTATTCTAGCTGCGGCCGAACTAGCATTTTATACAGTTCAAGCATAACCTCCCTGCTCTTATATTCTATGCCTCGGCTAATAAAGGCAAGTATCCGTATGCCTTCTTAACCACCTTATCTACCTGTCCTGCTACCTTCAGGGATCTGTGGACATGCACTCCAAGGTCCCTCTGATCCTCTACACTACTCAGTGTCCTACCATTTATATGCAGCTTTCTTCTTCATTATCAACCAATTTTTGTATCATATGCAAACTTCTTAATCATACTTCCTACATTCAAGTCCAACTCATTGATATATATCACAAAAAGTAGAGGACCCAGGACTGAGCCCTGCGGAACCCCACTGGAAACAGCCTTCCAGTCACAAAAACACCCGTCGACCATTACCCTTTGTTTCCTGCCTCTGAGCCAATTTTGGATCCAACTTGCCACTTTGCCCTGGATCCCATGGGCTTTTACTTTCGTGACCAGTCTGCCAT
Source organism: Somniosus microcephalus (assembly GCF_052327205.1). NCBI lineage: Eukaryota > Metazoa > Chordata > Chondrichthyes > Squaliformes > Somniosidae > Somniosus > Somniosus microcephalus. Next base: position 26,827,406 of record NC_141017.1, on the reverse strand, counting down.
GCGGGACCTTTTCAAAACCCTTGCTAAAATCCATATAGACTACATCAAACGCACTACCCTCATCGACCTTCCTTGTTACCCCCCTTAGTTCAATCATTTGGCCATTATTGATCTTGCTCAGTCTGATTGGTTACAACAACTTGCATTTATATAGCGCCTTTAACATAGTAAAACATCCCATGGTGCTTCACAGAACCATAATCAAACAAAGTTTGGCACTGAACCAAATAAGGAGATATTAGGACAGGTGACCAAAAGCTTGGTCAAAGAGGGAGATTTTGAGGAGCATCTTATAGGAGAGCGAGGTGTAGAGGTTTAGGGAGGGAATCCCACAGCTTAAGCCCAGGCAGCTGAAGGCACGGCCACCAATGGTGGGACGAAAGAAATGAGTGGAATGCCCCCGTAGGACCTAACTACGGAGAAGAGAATGTAGAATTGTGTAACTTTCTCCACAATGACTGAGCCGTGGTTCAGTGGGTAGCGCACTTGCCTGTGGGCCAGAAGGTTGGTCGGGTCAAGCCCCCGCTCCAAAACCTTCAGTTGCACACCTTAGACTGACAGCTCATTAAAATACTGAGGGAGTGCTGCACTGTCAGAGGTGCCGTCTTTCGGATGGGGCGTTAAAATAAGGCCCCGTCTGCCCTCGCAGGTGGACGTAAAAGGTCCCATGGCACTATTTCGAAGAGCAGGTGACCCTGGCCAATATTGATCCCTCAACCAATATCACTAAAACATTATCTGGCCATTATCAATATTGCTGTTTGTGGGAGCTTGCTGTGCACAAATTGGCTGCCACCTTTCCTACATTATAACAGTGACTACACTTCAAATAGTACTTCATTGGCTGTGAAGCGCTTTGGGATGTCCTGAGGTCATGAAAGGCGCTATAGAAATGCAAGTCTTTCTTTTTCTTTTTTTAATAGTGCAGTTGGTGCAACCATACCTACTTATATTGATCCGTGTTCGGAGATCTGCCACTGGCTCAGTGGGTGTGGAACTGAAGTGGACAGCTCAGGAAGGTCTCAGGCTGAATTGGACGATCTCAGTTGGGATGGGTGGTTGTGGTGACACATTTGAATTGAGTGCTAGGGAGAGGAAGATGAAATCATCAGTAAGTGTTCCTGTTCCTCATCATTACTTAGTCACTCCCCAGTCCCCTTCGCCCAATTCCCTTCGCACAGGTGTGGCCCGGTTAAGCAATGCCTCGATTTTAAAATTCTCATCCTTGTTTTCAAATCGCTCCATGGCCTCACCCCCTCCCTATCTCTGTAATCTCCTTCAGCCCCGCAACCCCACCCCGAGATATCTGCGTTCCTCTAATTCTGGCCTCTTGAGCATCCCTGATTATAATCGCTCAACCTTTGGTGGCCGTGCCTTCTGCTGCCTCGGCCCTAAGCTCTGGAATTCCCTCCCTAAACCTCTCCGCCTCGCTACCTCTCTTTCCTCCTTTAATACGCTCCTTAAAACTGACCTCTTTGACCAAGCTTTTGGTCACCTGCCCTAATTTATCCTTATGTGGCTCGGTGTCAATTTTTGTTTGAATACGCTCCTGTGAAGCGCCTTGGGGATGTTTTACTGCATTAAAGCCGCTATATAAATACAAGCTATTGTTATTGTTGTTGGTGAAAGAGCTTGTCAACTCATGAAGACCTTTGTGAGAGGTACTGGAGAGCAGATAGGAACTGGAGCCCAACACCTACAGGGAGAGGGAGGGAGGGAGGGGAACTGGAGCCCAGCACCTACAGGGAGAGGGAGGGGGAGGGGAACTGGAGCCCAGCACCTACAGGGAGAGGGAGGGGGAGGGGAACTGGAGCCCAGCACTTACAGGGAGAGGGAGGGGGAGGGGAACTGGAGCCCAGCACCTACAGGGAGAGGGAGGGAGGGAGGGGAACTGGAGCCCAGCACCTACAGGGAGAGGGAGGGGGAGGGGAACTGGAGCCCAGCACTTACAGGGAGAGGGAGGGGGAGGGGAACTGGAGCCCAGCACCTACAGGGAGAGGGAGGGAGGGAGGGGAACTGGAGCCCAGCACCTACAGGGAGAGGGAGGGGGAGGGGAACTGGAGCCCAGCACCTACAGGGAGAGGGAGGGGGAGGGGAACTGGAGCCCAACACCTACAGGGAGAGGGAGGGAGGGAGGGGAACTGGAGCCCAGCACCTACAGGGAGAGGGAGGGGGAGGGGAACTGGAGCCCAGCACCTACAGGGAGAGGGAGGGGGAGGGGAACTGGAGCCCAACACCTACAGGAAGAGGGAGGGAGGGAGGGGAACTGGAGCCCAGCACCTACAGGGAGAGGGAGGGAGGGAGGGGAACTGGAGCCCAGCACCTACAGGGAGAGGGAGGGAGGGAGGGGAACTGGAGCCCAGCACCTACAGGGAGAGGGAGGGAGGGAGGGGAACTGGAGCCCAGCACCTACAGGGAGAGGGAGGGAGGGAGGGGAACTGGAGCCCAACACCTACAGGGAGAGGGAGGGAGGGAGGGGAACTGGAGCCCAGCACCTACAGGGAGAGGGAGGGAGGGAGGGGAACTGGAGCCCAGCACCTACAGGGAGAGGGAGGGAGGGAGGGGAACTGGAGCCAAGCACCTATAGGGAGAGGGAGGGAGGGAGGGAGGGGAACTGGAGCCCAGCACCTACAGGGAGAGGGAGGGAGGGAGGGGAACTGGAGCCAAGCACCTATAGGGAGAGGGAGGGAGGGAGGGAGGGGAACTGGAGCCCAGCACCTACAGGGAGAGGGAGGGAGGGAGGGGAACTGGAGCCCAGCACCTACAGGGAGAGGGAGGGAGGGAGGGGAACTGGAGCCAAGCACCTACAGGGAGAGGGAGGGAGGGAGGGAGGGGAACTGGAGCCCAGCACCTACAGGGAGAGGGAGGGAGGGAGTGGAACTGGAGCCCAGCAGCTACAGGGAGAGGGAGGGAGGGAGGGGAACTGGAGCCCAGCACCTACAGGGAGAGGGAGGGAGGGAGGGGAACTGGAGCCCAGCACTTACAGGGAGAGGGAGGGGGAGGGGAACTGGAGCCCAGCACCTACAGGGAGAGGGCGGGGGAGGGGAACTGGAGCCCAACACCTACAGGGAGAGGGAGGGAGGGAGGGGAACTGGAGCCCAGCACCTACAGGGAGAGGGAGGGAGGGGAACTGGAGCCCAGCACCTACAGGGAGAGGGAGGGAGGGAGGGGAACTGGAGCCAAGCACCTACAGGGAGAGGGAGGGAGGGAGGGGAACTGGAGCCCAGCACCTACAGGGAGAGGGAGGGAGGGAGGGGAACTGGAGCCCAACACCTACAGGGAGAGGGAGGGAGGGAGGGGAACTGGAGCCCAGCACCTACAGGGAGAGGGAGGGAGGGAGGGGAACTGGAGCCCAGCACCTACAGGGAGAGGGAGGGAGGGAGGGGAACTGGAGCCCAACACCTACAGGGAGAGGGAGGGAGGGAGGGGAACTGGAGCCCAGCACCTACAGGGAGAGGGAGGGAGGGAGGGGAACTGGAGCCCAGCACCTACAGGGAGAGGGAGGGAGGGAGGGGAACTGGAGCCCAGCACCTACAGGGAGAGGGAGGGAGGGAGGGGAACTGGAGCCCAGCACCTACAGGGAGAGGGAGGGAGGGAGGGAGGGGAACTGGAGCCCAACACCTACAGGGAGAGGGAGGGAGGGAGGGGAACTGGAGCCCAGCACCTACAGGGAGAGGGAGGGAGGGAGGGAGGGGAACTGGAGCCCAGCACTTACAGGGAGAGGGAGGGGGAGGGGAACTGGAGCCCAGCACCTACAGGGAGAGGGAGGGGGAGGGGAACTGGAGCCCAGCACCTACAGGGAGGGGGAGGGGGGAGGGGAACTGGTCTGCAGCCCTCCAAAATGGCTACTGCAGTTAATGCCACTGAATCAGAAGTTGCCGAAGGAGTTCAGCAAAGAGCTTCCACTGTGCCCCCTCCCGCTCCACAGTTTAATGGGATCCGATGAGCGGGTAGGTTCAGGAACTTCAATGTCAAAGGAAGAAGGCAGCTTGCTTGTCCCTGTTGACTTTGCGTAGGCGTGCGTTGGGGGGGCTGCTGTGTGCGTTGCACTTACTGGGTCAAAGGTCAACAACTCCTTAGAAACCGTTGATAACTTGACATGTTGTTGACACAGGGATTGAACAAGACTGGCTTATTAGTAATGCTGAGGGTTGCACATTTACTTTTAGAGTGTTTGAAGACCAGGACCTCAAACCCGGCACTAAGCTCATGGTCTACAGGGCAGCAGTGATACCCGCCCTGCTGTATGCCTCAGAGACATGGACCATGTACAGCAGGCACCTCAATGCACTAGAGAGGTACCACCAACGCTGCCTCCGCAAGATCCTGCAAATCCATTGGCAGGATAGGCGCACCAACGTCAGTGTTCTTGTTCAGGCCAACATCCCCAGCATCGAAGCTCTGACCACGCTCGATCAGCTCCGATGGACGGGTCACATCGTCCACATGCCCAATATGAGACTCCCAAAACAAGCGCTCTACTCGGAGCTCCGACATGGCAAGAGAGCCCCAGGTGGGCAGAGGAAGCACTTCAAGGACACCCTCAAAGCCTCCTTGAAAAAGTGCAACATCCCCACCGACACCTGGGAATCCCTGGCCCAAGACCGCACAAAGTGGAGGAGAAGCATCCGGGAAGGCACCGAACACCTCGAGTCTCTTCACCGGGAGCAAGCGGAAGCCAAGCGCAAGCAGCGCACGTCGACCCAAGCACCCCACCCACCCGTCCCTTCAACCACCGTCTGCCCCACCTGTGACAGAGACTGTAGGTCCCGCATTGGACTCATCAGTCACCTGAGAACTCATTTTTAATGCGGAAGGAAGTCATCCTCGGTTCCCGAGGGACTGCCTAAGAAGAAGAATTTTCCCACTCCCACTGAAGAATGCTTTAACCAGAGGGCACAGGGGCTTAGAGTTCTCGATGTACTTTGGGAGATCGTTGGGGCAAATTGTGACCTCCTCGTCACCCCCACACCACCCAATCCCGCCCCAAACAAAAAAATCCTTCAGATGTTCGGGACTAAAATCACTGCTCACATTTCTTCTATGTAACTTTTGTAGAGAAATTCCTGAATCTTAAACACCTCAAAAAAATGTACACACGGAAAAACACACACAGTTAAATAAATGAAATCGGCCAGGTTTGGGATATTTAAGTTTTTTTTTACTTCATTCTGGGGTTATGGGCGTCGTGGGCAAGGCCGGCATTTATTGCCCGTCCCTCGTCCTTGAGAAGGTGGTGGTGAGCCTTCTTCTTGAACCGCTGCAGTCCGTGTGGTGAAGGTACTCCCACAGTGATGTTAGGTGGGGAGGGGAGGGGAAGGGATGGGAGGGGAGGAGAGGAGAAGGCTGGAGAGGAGAGGAGAGGGCAGGGGAGAGGATGAGAGGAGAGGGGAGGAGAGGGGAGAGGAGGGGAGGAGTGGGGGGAGAGGAGAGGGGAGGAGAGGGGTGGAGAGGGGAGGGGAGGGTGGGGAGAGGAGAGGAGAGGAGAGGGGAGAGTAGGGGAGGAGAGGAGAGGAGAGGGGAGAGGAGAGGAGGGGAGGGGTGGGAGGGGAGGAGAGGGGAGGAGAGGGGAAGGGTGGGGAGGAGAGGAGAGGGGAGGGTAGCACAGGAGAGGGGTGGAGAGGAGAGGGGAGGGCAGGGGAGAGGATGAGAGGAGAGGGGAGGAGAGGGGAGAGGAGGGGAGGGGTGGGAGGAGAGGAGGGGAGGGGAGGGGTGTGGAGGAGAGGAGAGGGGAGGGGAGAGGAGGGGAGGAGAGGGGTGGGGAGGGGAGGAGAGGGGAGAGGAGGGGAGGGGTGGGGAGGGGAGGAGAGGGGAGAGGAGGGGAGGGGTGGGGAGGAGAGGAGAGGGGAGGAGAGGACAAGAGAGGAATGGAGAGGAGAGGGGCGGGTGGGGAGAGGAGAGGAGCGGGGAGGAGAGGGGAGAGGAGGGGAGGGTGGGGAGGGGTGGGGAGGAGAGGAAAGGGGAGGGTAGAACAGGAGAGGGGTGGAGAGGAGAGTGGAGGGCGGGGAGAGGAGAGGGAGGGGTGGGAGGAGATGAGGGGGTAATTGGGCAAATAAGGTTGAGATAAAATCAGATGTTAAGCTACTACCCCTCAATAAAAAGCCAGTGGGCCATAGACTGAGCAAGGCCCAGTCAGGATGTGACAGCTTCTCCAAGCTCCCCTTATTCTGCCTGTATTTTTAGGCAGCTGCTTTCCTCAAATCTCTATCTTGGCTTTTTTCTTGGTTCTACTTTCAAAGAAACTTGCCGGAACTTGAAAATGTCAAAGTATTTCTTGGCTTTGAAAGGGGATGCTGGTAGTTAAACTGCAGTCATCACCGGATTAATTTTCCAAGGCACGGCTATTCTGTCAGTTATATAATTTATCCACATCAAAGTAGATTTGGGGGAATAATTACTTAGTAAAATGAAACACTGTGTCCTAAGTAACACTTTAACTGGCCTTGAAACGGAAGCATAGCAGATTATTTTGCCGCTATGGTGGGCTGGGCCATGGACACTGAAGGACTTAGGTGACTGGCAGGTACTGTAAGACCATAAGTGCTGCCCGCACCAATTGGAGAGTAGCAGACAGAGCGCGCCCGCCATTCTCTGAGAGTCAACGGTGGCGTAGGGCCTTGCAAAATTTACACATGTTAGAACATAAGAAATAAGAGCAGGAGTAGGCCATACGGCCCCTCGAGCCTGCCCTCCCCATTCAATATGGCTGAACGTCTACATCATCTCCCCTTTCCTGCCCTATCCCCATGTCCCTTGATTCCCTTAGGTCCAAAAATCTGTCGATCTCAGCCTTGAATATTTCTCTTCTGAGGCAGTCCCTCGGGAACCAAGGATGACTTGCTTCCACACTAACAATGAGTTCTCAGGCGACCGATGAGTCTGATGCGAGACCTACAGTCTCTGTCACAGGTGGGGCAGACGGTGGTTGAAGGGGCGGGCGGGTGGGGTGCTTGGGTTGACGTGCGCTCCTTGCGCTGCCTGCGCTTGGCTTGCGCTTGCTCCCGGCGAAGAGACTCGAGGCGTTCAGCTCCTTCCCGGATGCTTCTCCACTTTTGTGTGGTTTTGGGCCAGGGATTCCCAGGTGTCGGTGGTGGGGCTGTTGCACTTTTTCAAGGAGGCTTTGAGGGTGTCCTTGAAGCGTTTCCTCTGCCCACCTGGGGCTCTCTTGCCGTGTCGGAGCTCCGAGTAGAGCACTTGAATATACTCAACGATTCAGCATCCACAGCCCTCTGAGGTAGAGAATTCCAATGATTCACAACACTCTGAGTGAAGAAATTTCTTCTCATCTCAGTCTTAAATGGCCGACCCCTTATCCTGAGACTATGCCCCCTAGTTCTAGACTCTCCAGCCAGGGGAAACAACCTCTCAGCATCTACCCTGTCAATCCCCCTCAGAATCTTATACGTTTCAATGAGATCACCTCTCATTCTTCTAAACTCCAGCGAAGTGCGAGAATGGTCAGGCTGGGTCTAACACCGCAATCAATAAAAACTAGGAGCGAGCCTTTGATTTAGTGGCGGTATTCTTGCCTCGGAGTCAAAAGGTACAGGGTTCGAACCCAGCTCCAGATGGTCCTGGCGAGCGGAGACCAGAGCTCCGCAATTCTGTGTTGAAATCACCACCATTTCCAGCCTGTCGTACGGGCTGTGGGAGCCCTTAAAACCTTCCCGCTGTTCCGCTGAAGCAATATGGAGGACCATATAGGGCGGTGGGGGAAAACCCCAAGGAAACTCACCCCAGAGAGTTTTATTCCACAGGAGAGATTCATTGGTGGTTTCAGTGCTTGATCGGGAGTGCGCGTCGGGAATTTGCACCCCCCGCAGCTTGTGATTCATTTTAATGGAGCTGGGGGAGGGGGCGCAATTCCCCGCTGCGCGCTCCCTCCGGCACAGTTCAGCACCCGGACTGTCGGGAGCGGAAAATCCACCCCTTCATACCCAAATCATGCTGTGCCTGCCCCGGGAGGGTTGGATGCCGACACTGAGTGCTGAAGCTGGGTAAAATTGGTTTCACTCTTTTGCGCTGGCACCTCTCACTCACAGCAGCCCTGAGTTCTTTACCCGGAATCCAAGAAGTAAAAGAAAACAACAACATCAACTTGTATTTATATAGCACCTTTAACGTAGTAAAGCCTCCCAAGGCGCTGCACAGGAGTATTTTAAGACAAAAAAATTTGACACCGAGCCACATAAGGAGAAATTAGGGCAGGTGACCAAAAGCTTGGTCAAAGAGGTAGGTTTTAAGGAGCGTCTTAAAGGAGGAGAGAGAGGTAGCGAGGCGGAGAGGTTTAGGCAGGGAATTCCAGAGCTTAGGGCCCAGGCAGCTGAAGGCCCGGCCACCAATGGTTGAGCGATTATAATCAGGGATGCTCAAGAGGGCAGAATTAGAGGAGCGCAGAGATCTCAGGGGGGTTTGTGGGGCTGTAGGAGATTACGGAGATAGGGAGGGGGCGAGGCCATGGAGGGATTACACACCAACAACCAGCCCCTGTTGTCATGGGTGCAAACCTTTGGCCCAATTAATAAAATGAGCAGGGGCTCATCCTGCCTGTGTGTGCATGCGGGTGGCTCCCATTTAAGGAAAACAAACGATATGTTCCTATCTGAAGTGATCCAATTCAAGCCAAATAAATCTAAATCGGCCCAGTTCGGATGTGCTTGCTTTGAATTTGAATTTTCACTTTTATGAAGCGGTTTTATTTACACAAACCCTACCGTAGATTAACTTAAATGCAAACTGGGCACTGCCCTTTCTTTAACAGTACTTTCACTGACTGACAGACAAACAGTGACACCCTGTCATTAAACTGATAACACAACTCCTAATTCTGCCCTTCAGTTAGTCCAACAGACAGCAACTTTCACTTTCATCTGAACTTCCTGAACCTCAACTGAATTTTTTTTTTCAATGTTCATTACTGACAATTCTTCCTTCGTTTCGGTCCTCGCTTCTCGCCAGTGCCTACGGTAGTGTAGTGGTTCTGTCACTGGACTAGCAAACCAGGGGCCTGGAGTGGTTATCTCGAGCTGGAACATGAGTTCAGAATCCCCACATTGGCAGTTTGAGAATTTACAGTCAGTGGCCCAGAGATTCGGGTCGGGGGCTTCCCGCGGGTGCAAGCCCCCGACCTGCACTTACCTAGCGCGCCGGCTGTTATAATAATAATAATAATAATCAACTTTTATTGTCATTGTTAGTGCACAAGTGCAGTACAACGAAATGTAGGCTTGCGGCTCCCGAGAGTGTACATTTAGATTGAGACATTTAAACATTCAACATTCATTTGGCTTGTAATACATTAACATAAACATAACCATAATAAAGTGCATTGGCAGATGTGCAGGCTTTAGAGTTTATTTGTGGAGTTCAGTAGGATGACAGCCCTGGGAAAGAAGCTGTTCCTAAATCTGGTCGTTCGGGTGCGAATGCATCTGTAGCGTCTCCCAGATGGCAGGAGGGCGAACAGACTGTGGCTGGGGTGGGTAGGGTCTTTGATGATGGACCGTGACCTCCGTAAACAGCGTTTCTGGTATATGTGCTCTATGGTCGGTAGCCGGGTGCCGGTAATGCGTTGGGCAGTTTTGACTACCCGCTGCAGGGCTTTCCGGTCATAGTAGCTACAGCTGCCATACCATACTGTGATACAGTTCGTCAGGATGCTCTCTATTGTGCAGCGGTAAAAGTTAGAGAGGATCAGGGGTGACAGGTTACATCCCTTCAGCCTCCTTAGGAAATATAGGTGCTGCTGGGCCTTCTTCACCAGAGAGGAGGTATTGAGGGACCAGGAGAGGTCTGCCGTGATGTGGACTCCGAGGAACTTAAAGCATGGATGTGGATGGGGGTGTGACTTCCGCCTTTAGACTTCCTGAAGTCCACAATGATTTCTTTGGTTTTCTTGATGTTAAGGGCCAGGTTGTTATCGGCGCACCACTTCACGAGATGCTGGACCTCCTCCCTGTGTTGTGCTGTGGGCCCGCGTGTGATTCCGATCCGGGGCCTGCTCCAACTGCCGGCGCGCAGTGCTTGCGTATCCCAGGGGCGCAGTTAGTTCGAAGCATCCCCTGGAATCACGTGGGCCATGGGGAGCCAATCGGAGCAGGGAATGCTCCATTCATAAGTCTGACAGGAAGTGCTGTCAAGTCTTATAAATACTACGGCCCCAATACAGCACTAAATCTTCAAATAATTTTTTTTTAAATCACATTTTTTAAATAAACTATAAATTACATGAAATAACTATTTTAAACAATAATTTAAATTTTTGAAAAAAATAATTTTATTTTCTAACGGGGCTAAAAATAAACGTACCTTGCTTTAAAGTATTTAAAAATAATAAACCTGTGGAAAAAATGTTTTAATTTTAATTAATTCACCACTTACCTTGTAAAAAGCAGGCCTTACGCCTGCTTTTTACATGTCTAACTTCTGCAGACTTACCCTCCTGGGAAAACCTGTAAAAAAAAACCGAAGTTCGATGCGCACGCGCAGCCCCTCCTGCGCACGCGTTTGACCTCTGAACCTCTTCGTTCAGGGGAATGGAAGTGCCGGTTTCCTGCGCATGCGCAGTGGATGCAGGAAACCGGCACTTCCATTGGGCCTACGGGTGAGTACCCCATGCGTACTCACCCGTGGAGACCCGAATTTCTGGGCCAGTCAGTTTAAGTAAAAAGCTGGTCTCAGAAGTGACTGTGAAGCTGTCACGATTGTTGGTAAGAACTCAACTGGTTCATTAATGTCCTTTAGTGGAAGGATACCTGTCGTCCTTACCCCGGTCTTGCCTAGATGTGACTCACTGTTTCACACCAAGTCACTTGGTTGTATCAGAACAACAACAACTTAGGCTACAGGACATAGAAACATAGAAGATAGGAGCAGGAGTAGGCCATTCGGCCCCTCGAGCCTGTTCCACCATTTAATGAGATCATGGTTGATCATCCAAATTCAGTACCCTGTCCCTGCTTTCTCCCCATATCCCTTGATCCCTTTAGCCTTAAGGAATATATCTAACTCCTTCTTGAATATATTTAATGAATTGGCCTCAACTGCCTTCTGTGGTAGAGAGTTCCACAGGTTCACCACTCTCTGGGTGAAGAAATTCCTCCTCATCTCTGTCCTAAATGGCTTACCCCTTATCTTTAGACTGTGACCCCTGGTTCTGGACTCCCCCGCCATCAGGAACATCCTTCCTGCATCTAGTCTGTCTAGTCCTGTTAGAATTTTATAAGTTTCAATGAGATCCCCTCTCATTCTTCTAAACTCTAGCGAATATAAGCCTAATCGACTCAATCGCTCTACATACGACATTCCTGCCATCCCAGGTATCAGTCTGGTGAATCTTCACTGCAACTCCCTCCATGGCAAGAACATCCTTCCTCAGATAAGGCGACCAAAACTGCACACAATACTCAAGGTGTGGTCTCACCAAGGCCCTGTACAACTGCAGCAAGACATCCTTGTTCCTGTACTCGAATCCTCTCGCTATGCAGGTCAACATACCATTTGCCTTCTTAACCGCCTGCTGCACCTGCATGCTTACCTTCAGCGACTGGTGCACAAGGACACCCAGGTCTCGTTGCACTTCCCCTTTTCCCAATCTATTGCCGTTCAGATAATAACCTGTCTTCCTGTTTTTGCCACCAAAGTGGATAACCTCGCATTTATCCACATTATACTGCATCTGCCATGCATCTGCCCAATCACCCAACCTGTCCAAATCATACTGGAGTTTCTCTGCATCCTCCTCACAGCACACATGCCCACCAGTTTTGTGTCATCTGCAGGACAATGGTCGGATGGGCAGAACAGTGGCAAATGGAATTTAACCCTGAAAAGTGTGAGGTGATGCATTTTGGGAGGACTAACAAGGCAAGGGAATATACAATGAATGGTAGGGCCCTAGGAAGGACAGAAGATCAGAGGGACCTTGGTGTGCATGTACATGGATCCCTAAAGGCAGCAGGACAGGTAGATAAGGTGGTCAAAAAGGCATATGGGATACTTGCCTTCATTAGCCGAGGCATAGAATATAAGAACAGGGAGGTTATGATGGAGCTGTACAAAACGCTAGTTAGGCCACAGCTGGAATACTGTGTGCAGTTCTGGTTGCCACACTATAGGAAGGATGTGATTGCATTGGAGAGGGTGCAGAGGAGATTCACCAGGATGTTACCTGGGCTGGAGCGCTTCAGCTATGAAGAGAGACTGGACAGGCTGGGGTTGTTTTCTTTAGAGCAGAGAAGGCTGAGGGGGGACCTGATTGAGGTGTACAAAATTATGAGGGGCATAGATAGGGTAGATAGAAAGGAACTTTTCCCCTTAGTGAAGGGGTCAATAACCAGGGGGCATAGTTTCAAGGTAAGGGGCAGGAGGTTTAGAGGGGATTTGAGGAAAAACGTTTTCACCCAGAGGGTGGTTGGAATCTGGAACTCACTGCCTGAAAGGGTGGTAGAGGCAGGAACCCTCAACATTCAAGAAGCATTTAGATGAGCACTTGAAACGCCATAGCATACAAGGCTACGGACCAAGTGCTGGAAAATGGGATTAGAATAGACAGGGCTTGATGGCCGGTGCGGACACGATGGGCCGAAGGGCCTCTTTCTGTGCTGTATAACTCTAGGGCCTAGAAATTCAGTGGGCTGCGCCACCAGTTAGCGCCCAAAGAGGGCACTCAGTGGCTTTAGCGCCACTGGCCACGCCTCCCGCGATATTTAGCGGGGCGCTAATGGCGACGTTAGCTTGTAGCGCTGCGCCGACACCGATGACGTCATTGGTGTGCGCAGTGCCCCGCTCCCGCCCCGATCGCGATATTTGGTCGCGCCCACCTCTGTAACGCCGGTCGCAAATCGCGGCCGGTTCACAGGGCCTACCTGTGGCGGTAGTGGCGCAAATTAAGGTGGAGGTGCGGGGCGTCCATTTTTTCCGGTGGCCGCCTGCCAGCACCTCCTCGCGCTGCCCTCCCCGGCCTCCTGATCCACCCCCCGGGCAGTGCCGGCTGTGTCCCAAAAGCCCGGCACTTCTCCTCGGTGTCGTGCTCTTTTGCTGGCACTCGCGATCGGTGATCGCGCTGGTGCAGGCCCCTCCCCCTTAAGAAGGGGAGGAAGGCCTGCAGTACAGCAGCGCGCCGTGCCGCAGCATGTGGCGCTGTGGCATGTAGCGCGGCGATATTCAGTTTGAGCGCCCCAAGCGGGACGCGGGGAGCCTCGAGCAGCGCCCCGAGTCCCTCTTGGGGCGCTCCCACTGAATATCGGGAGGGCGCAAGTGGCTCTGGCCGGAGCGCAAATTCCGGCGCCCAGGCGAGCTTGGCGCCCCAAACGTGGCGCCACCGAATTTTTAGCCCTAGGACTCTAATGTATTTATATAGCGCCTTTAACGTAGTAAAACATCCCAAGGCACTGCACAGGAGTGTTATAAGACAAAAAATTTGACACCGAGCCACCGATTGTGTGTTCGAAATCCTCATCCTTGTTTTCAAATCCTTCCATGGACTCTCCCCTCCCTATTGGATTGAGTGCTAGGGAGAGGAAGATGAAATAATCAGTAAGGATAAATTAGGGCAGATGACCAAATGCTGGGTCAAAGAGGTAGGTTTTAAGGAGCGTCTTAAAGGAGGAGAGAGAGGCGGAGAGGTTTAGGGAGAGAATTCCAGAGCTTGGGGCCCAGGCGGCTGAAGGCTCAGCCGCCAATGGTGGAGCGATTAAAATCAGGGATGCTCAAGAGGGCAGAATTGGAAGAGTGCAGAGATCCCGGCGGATTGTGGGTCTGGAGGAGATTACAGAGATAGGGAGGGGAGAGGCCATGGAGGGATTTGAAAACAAGGATGAGAATTTTAAAATTGAGGCGTTACTTAACTGGGCCACACCTGTGTGAAGGGAATTGGGCGAAGGCGATTGGGGAGTGACTAAGTAATGATAAGGAACAGGAACACTTACTGATTATTTCATCTTCCTCTCCCCAGCACTCAATCCAACAGGGAGGGGAGAGGCCTTGGAAGGATTTGAAAACAAGGATGAGGATTTCGAACACACAATCAGTCGTTCAAGAAGAGCCACTACCTTCTTAGCCGGGCAATGAATACCAGCCTTGCCAGTGATGCCCATATCCTTGAGAATGAAGAAAAAGCCGCCGCCTTTACATTCAAAGACACACTCACTCCGAACGGATCAGATGGTGTTGGCATGTGACAGCTTGCATTGCAGGGTTGTGTCTGATGAATCTCTTGCTGTTATAACGCTGGTGTTAAGCCCTGTACGGAAAGTTCAAATCTGCCTCCTACACAATCGCTCGCTCACCTCTGAAAATCCAACCATTCTGTGAAACTGCCATTAAACACCGAGCATTCAACAAATTATGTGCTGCAATCATTTCCAATTTATTTATGGTGTGCATAAATGTTATATTTATTCCTTTACATTTATTGGTCTCCCTTGCACTGCAATTACTGGGATAAGTGCTCCTAGCAAGCTTTGTGTTGCTGCATCCCTGAAGAGTGTCCTTCACGCCAACTCGAATTCATTCAAACTGTGGAACCCCCCTTACCTCCGACAGTCCTCCCCCCGCCCCCCACCAACCCGCCCACCGCCCTCTGTGACCAACGTGCTTTTCACCCTCTAACCACTACTCGCTCATTTGCCTCCTCTTGTTGTTTGGCAGCACTGATGACGTCCTGCACTAAGGGCTTGGCCTTTCACCAAAGTTCTTCGCCGTAAAATAAAAGTCAATCAAATTCATGCTCACTGCTGGCTTCACCCTGGACTGCACATATTCTAACTCTCGTTGACATGCTGTTTTGAGCGGGGGTTAATTAATTGAGAAATTACATTTGGTACTCAGCTTTAAGCTATATTTCCATGGCTCCCTCAGCATTTAGAGTCAAACAGCCTGATTGATGTGTTGATACTCTACGAGATTAGCTCTTTGCGTTCATTTTCTAATTTTACTCCAACTCATTCTTTCTCAGGACCTCGTGACCATGGAACTCATTACTTCTCTCAGCTTCCTGACAATCTTTGGCTTTTGAAACCCAGCCTTGGCATCACCCCGATCAGGACTTCATGATTTAACTCATCCTCTCGCCAACTCTTTTCAGACTTAATGGTGTCCTTCCTGTCCCGTGGGCCTTGCCCCTTTTCGCTTCGGTTTTGACACAGAAGGAGCAGGCGGGGTAAACTGGGAGGTCAGTACCCGCTCCCCCGAGTGCTGAACTACAGCAGAAGCTCCGAGGATTAAGTTTGGCTGAGTTGGACTCGATTCATTAATTCTTGACTTGTGTTCCAAAGTTCAGAAGCATTTAAAGTTATGGCCAAAATAGTCCATACGATTCCAGATTGGCTATTTAAAAAAAAAAAATCTTTGTTGTTGTTTCGAAAATAACTTGTATTTATATAGCGCCTTTAACATAGTAAAACGTCCCAAGGCGCTGCACAGGAGTGTTTTAAGACAAAAATTTGACACCGAGCCACATAAGGATAAATTAGGGCAGGTGACCAAAAGCTTGGTCAAAGAGGTAGGTTTTAAGGAGCGACTTAAAGGAGGAGAGAGAGGTAGAGAGGTTAAGGCAGGGAATTCCAAAGCTTAGGACCCAGGCAACAGAAGGCACGGCCACCAATGGTTGAGCGATTATAATCAGGGATGCTCAAGAGGGCAGAATTAGAAGAGCGCAGATATCCCGGGGGTTGTGGGGCTGAAGGAGATTAGAGAGATGGGGGGAGAGGGCCATCGATGGATTTGAAAAAAAGGATGAGAATTTTGAATTTGCGACGCTGCTTAACCGGTAGACTTGCTGTTCAATTAGCCTCAGGGCTTGCATTTATGGATGTGGGATGTTAAGTTTGTGATGTAGCTGTGGCTCAGTCGGTAGCAACTTCATCTCTGGAGTCAGGAGGTCACAGGTTCAAGTCCCACTGCAGGGACTTGAGCGCAAAATTTAAGCTGATGCTCCCCAGTGCAGTGCTGAGGGAGTGCCGCACTGTCAGAGGTGCTGTCTTTCAGATAAGATGTTAAACCAAAGCCCCGTCTGCTTTCTCAGATGGACGTAAAAGATCCCGTGGCCACTATTTGAGGATAGCCAAGTTCCGCACTCATGAGGACGGCCTCAACCGGGATCTTGGGTTCATGTCACGCTACATGTAACCCCACCTGACGTAGGGTCATCCAGACTCGAGTCGTCATTGGCTTGTTCTCTCTACACAGATGCGGCTGGACCTGCTGTGATTTCCAGCAAAGAAAATGTTTTTTGTCTGTTTTTTGTTTTTTATACAGACCCCAGCATCTGCAACATTTTACCCCTTGTGACCCCACCTCATTGTTCTTTGATGTAATGTTTTCCTGACTGACCTGTTTGGACGCCATTCACACCTTTGTTGCTGTGATTATCTCTCTGCCAAGGTGTGATAAATGGCAGTTAGAAAGATTACCTGTAATCATCTGGCATTATTCTCTGACTATATAATCTGTGTCTATAGGCATCTCTCCACTTCACCTGACGAAGGAGCAGCGCTCCGAAAGCTTGTGATTTCAAATAAAACTGTTGGACTATAACCTGGTGTTGTGTGACTTCTTACATTTGTCCACCCCAGCCCAACACCGGCATCTCCACGCCATGACTATTTGAGGAAGAGGAGGGGAGTTCTCCTGAGACTGACCCTTCGAAATAGAGACAGCGTGAAGAAAAACATTTTACGCAGTGAGTTGTTATGATCGGGACTGCCCTGCTTGAAAAGTTGGTGGAAGCAGATTCAACAGTAAATTTTGAAAGGGAATTGGATAAATACTGGAAAGGGAAAAATTTGCAGGTCTGTGGGGAAAGTGGGCCTAATTGGAGAGCATCTTTCAAAGAGCCGGCACCGGCACGATGGGCTGAATGGCCTCTTTCTGTGTTGTATTATTCTATCATAATCCGTTAGTTAGAAACATAGAAACATAGAAGATAGGAGCAGAAGTAGGCCATTCGGCCCCTCGAGCCTGCTCCGCCATTCAATGCGATCATGGCTGATCATCCAAATTCAGTACAGGAACAAGGATGTCTTGCTGCAGTTGTACAGGGCCTTGGTGAGACTGCACCTTGAGTATTGTGTGCAGTTTTGGTCGCCTTACCTGAGGAAGGACGTTCTTGCCACGGAAGGAGTGCAACGAAGATTCACCAGGCTGATACCTGGGATGGCAGGAATGACGTATGAGGAGAGATTGGGTCGATTGGGCTTATACTCACTGGAGTTTAGAAGATTGAGAGGGGATTTCATCGAAACCTATAAAATTCTGTCAGGCCTGGACAGACTAGATGCAGGAAGGATGTTTCTGATGGCCGGGGAGTCCAGAACCAGGGGTCATAATCTAAGGATAAGGGGTAAGCCATTTAGGACTGAAATGAGGAGGAATTTCTTCACCCAGAGAGTGGTGAACCTGTGGAATTCTCTGCCACAGAGGGCGGTGGAGGCCAGTTCATTAAATATATTCAAGAAAGAGTTGGATATATTTCTTAAGGCTAAAGGGATCAAGGGATATGGGGAGAAGGCAGGGACAGGGTACTGAATTTGGATGATCAGCCATGATCTCATTGAATGGTGGAGCAGGCTCGAGGGGCCGAATGGCCTACTCCTGCTCCTATCTTCTATGTTTCTATGTTACCCTGTCCCTGCTTTCTCCCCATATCCCTTGATCCCCTTAGCCTTAAGGAATATACCCAACTTGGCTTGTATTCCCCCGACTGTAGAAGATTGAGGGGGTGATCTGATCAACGTGTTTAAAATGTTAGAAGGATTCCATTGGGTGGACATGGAGAAATTAATTCCTCTGGTGGAGGAATCAAAAATGAGGGGCCAGGGTCATAAAATTAGAGCTCGACCATTTAGGAGGGAAATCAGGAAGCACTTTTTCCACACGGAGGGTAGTAGAAATCTGGAATTCTCTCCCCTAAAAGGCTGTGAATGCTGGGCGGACAATTGAAGCGTTCAAGACTGAGATCGCTAGATTTTTGTTAGGTAAGGGAAATGGAGTTGCGGTGCAGATCAGCCATGATCTAACTGAATGGCGGAAGAGGCTGGAGGGGCTGACTGGCCTCCTGCTGTTTTATGTTCCTAGTGGAAAGGGAAGGAGGGGGCTGAAAGTGCTCCATTCCACAAGGTGATCTTGCTCCTGTTTTGTTGTTTGAAGGACCTTTTTTTTTATTGTTGCACGTACTGCTTGGAAAACAGCACTCCCGGACCCATTAATTGTTCTGCACCAATTCATCAAATTGAACAGGCTTGTCACCGCACTATATATAAAAAAAAAAGTTGCAGAATTTTGGCGGGGGCCACCACCATATCGCGTCAAAAGCATCCACTTATTGCTACAATCAGACCATCTCTCACTGAACATTGTTTGTTTCCCCTTCAGGACCATTAAACAGTCGTAGGAGCTGAGCAACAAAAAAAACCCAACACAACAAAGAGCGACCTTCATGTCTGTCGGGCTGCACGTCGATGGAATTTGGAGGATTGTGAACCTTGACAAGTTGGGGGAAGACATCCTCGCTGGGACTATTGCCTCCATTCATTTGGAAAGGTGGCAAATGATCGTGCGTTCCCGTGTGACTTTCCGCGATGTGCTGTCTCCGAGCCCTAGTCCTTGATGGGAAGGCCAGAGTGTGGAATCAGCCTTATGTGTAACAAGATCATACATCTGTTTATTAAGAGGGCGTTTACAGTTTCATTACACATAGAAGTCTACTTAGCGAGCAACATGGCTTAAGAAACTTCACCCATCCTTACTTGCCTCATCCTCTGTGTTTGGGAAAAATGTTTCTATAAAGTGATATTCCTACCTCCTCAGTAACTAAAATAATTTCGGTCTGCGGTACATTTAAAGTCTCCCAAATTCATTTTTAAAATAATCCTTGGAGCAGAGAAGGCTAAGAGGAGAGGAAAATTATTGGAAAGAATTCTGAAGGACAGGATAAATCTTCATTTAGAAAGACACGGATTAATCAAGGATAGTCAGCAAGGATTTGTTAAGGGAAGGTCGTGTCTGACAAACTTGATTGAATTATTTGAGGAGGTAACAAGGAGGGTAGATGAGGGTAGTGCGTTTGATGTAGTGTATATGGACTTCAGCAAGGCTTTTGATAAGGTTCCACATGGCAGACTGGTCACGAAGTTAAAAGCCCAGGGGATCCAGGGCAAAGTGTCAAATTGGATTCAAAACTGTCTCGGAGACAGGAAGCAGAAGGTAATGGTTGATGGGTGTTTTTGTGACTGGAAGGCTGTTTCCAGTGGGATTCCGCAGGGCTCAGTACTAGGTCCCTTGTTTTTTGTGGTATATATCAATGATCTAGACTTGAATATAGGGGGTGTGATTAAGAAATTTGCAGATGATACTAAAATCGGCTGTGTGGTTGATACTGAAGAAGGAAGCTGTAGACTGCAGGAAGATATCAATAAATTGGTCAGGTAGGCAGAACAGTGGCAAATGGAATTCAATCCGGAGAAGTGTGAGGTGATGCATTTGAAGAGGGCTAACAAGGAAAGGGAATACACATTAAATGGCAGGACACTGAGTAGTGTAGAGGAACAAAGGGACCTTGGAGTGCATGTCCGCAGATCCCTGAAGGTAGCAGGCCAGGGAGGTAAGGTGGTTAAGAAGGCATACGGAATTCTTGTCTTTATTAGCCATGGCATAGAATACAAGAGCAGGGAGGTTATAAAACATTAGTTAGGCCTCAGCTAGAGAACTGCGTGTAGTTCTGGTCACCACATTACAGGAAAGATGTGATTGCACTAGAGAGGGTACAGAGGAGATTTACAAGGATGTTGCCGGGAGTAGAGGATCTTAGCTATGAGGAAAGACTGGATAGGCTGGGTCTGTTTTCCTTGGAACAGAGGAGGCTGAGGGGAGACCTTATTGAGGGGTATAAAATTATGAGGGGCATAGATAAAGTGGATAGAAAGGACCTATTTCCCTTATCAGAGGGGTCAAAAACCAGGGGGCACAGATTTAAAGTAATTGGAGGAAGGTTTAGAGGGGATTTGAGGGGAAATTTCTTCACCCAGAGGGTTGTGGGGGTCTGGAACTCACTGCCTGAAAGGGGGGTAGAGGCAGGAACCCTAACCACATTTAAAAAGTACTCGGATGTGCACTTGGGATGCTGTAACCTGCAGGGCTACGGACCAAGAGCTGGGAAGTGGGATTAGGCTGGATGGCTCTTTGTTGGCCAGCGCGGACACGATGGGCCGAAATGGCCTCCTTCCGTGCTGTAACTTTCCATGATTCAGGAAGGATTCAGATAGAGTAAATAAAGAGAAACTGTTTCCAATGGCTGAAGGGTCAGTAACCAGAGGTCAAAGATTTAAGGTGATTGGCAAAAGAACCAGAGGCGACATGAAGAAAAATTCTTACGCAACTAGTGGTTAGGATTTGGAACGCGCTGCCTGATAGGGCGGTGGACACAGATTCAATAGTAACCTTCAAAAGGGAATTGGATAAATACTTGAAGGAGAAAATATTTCAGGGATTTGGGGAAAGAGCGGGGGAGTGGGACTAACGGGATTGCTCTTCGAAAGAGCCGGCACAGACTCGATGGGCCGAATGGCCTCCTTCTGTGCTGTACTATTCCATGATTCTATAAGAAAAAAACAGTGCACATTAAAGGAACAGGATAGCAAGTGGCTGTGGAAAGAATGATGCCAGGTGGGATAGCGAGCAACAGAACGGATACGGCGATAGACTGGGAGGTTGATTCGTAAAATCCAGGGAGAAATGGGTACCAAATGTGTCTCCTTGTAGTGTGAAAAACTCCCAATATATTGCCACATCAGGCTGTTGTGCCAGTCTTGGTTCTTCCAACCCCTTTCCTCCCCCCCCAAATCTTCAATGGTTCTGTATCTAGAGCTGCAGAAAGGACTCTCTTAATTACAAACCATGCTGTGCTATTCTACGATTCTGTGATTCAATGTAGCCGAAAATGAACAGCCTTTCCAGCACAATCCCGTCCTAACTCCAAAGGGAGCGCCCCGGGAGGGACACACACTAGGCTAGAACCCTGATTGGCTGGAGTTACATGGAAGGGATTCCATGGGGTCGATTTTCATTGACCCGTGGAGTCGGGATTGGAGGCGTGCGGGGGGTTAAAGTCCCCAATTCAGGGGGTCCCGACACCATCCCGCCCCCCAACCCGCCTCCATGTAAGTTTCAAAGGAGGCGGGTACCCGCCCCGCACTGAGACCCGCCTACCTGAGGCGGGACGGGATTAGTGCCAATTAACTGCCTGTTAACAGGCAGTTTTTAGCCTAATAACTATTTTAAAGCTTGAAGTGTGGAATTCCCGACGGCTCCAAACCACGCCAAGTTAGAGGAGTCGGGCCGTCGGGTTGAAGGACTTGGAGGGTTCGAGATGTCGGTGTTCAGGTGAGTGATGGGTGCATGAGTGCAAAGGTAAGTGTGTTTGGTGTGTCTAAAGTGTGTAAAGAAGTTTAAATTACCTGTACTTACCTTTTCAACCTTCCTTCCTCTAGGTTTCGGGAGTCCATCATCTAACTGACACAGAAAGCAGAACGGCTGCGAACTGTCAAAAGTGACAGCCTGCAGCTTTCTGTGCAGGAGAGATTTCTAACTGAGTCTGTGTAGAAGGACTCAGGTTAGAAGTAAGACTGTCAGTGTTTGACAGCTTCAAACAGCTGTGAAACACTGATATTTCATCTGTCAAAACCTCTTGACAGATGAAATGTCAGTCTGTGATGTCACCTGTTGCCGGGTGGCCCTTAATTGGCCTGCTGAGCCCGCTGGGCGGGCTCAACAAGGTCAATCAAGTTAAAATTGTGTGGATTGGCTGCATCTCGAAGGAGGCGGGACTACAACCACGAAAGTTGTAGTCCCGCCTCCTTCCCGACTTCTGAATGAAAATCACCCCCCATGTAAGGAGTCAATGCTGCCTAAGGGTTAGGCAGGGTTGCCACCCCTCCAGGATTGGCCCGGAGTCTCCAGGATTTGAAGATTAATCTCCAGGACACTGCTGGGAGCAACACCCGGGAGAAAAATCACAGCCATTAAACGAGAGCATGTTTTTTTCTCTCTGTTTTCTTTGAACATTTTCATTTATTAGTTACAGAAATATTGGAGATGGGGAGAAAAGGGTCGAACAAGACTAACAGTCAGGATTAATCCGATTGGGTAACCAATGCCCTTTCTAATTGGCCGTGGGAAGGGGGTAAGTAGCGAGGATGGTGGGTATGTGGGGGGGGGGGCGGGGGTGTTGATGGGAGCTCCTGCGATACATCCAATCAGAGTTGGGAAACCTGAGACAGACGCTCCTCATTGTCACAGGTACCCGCCAGTGGGATGTCACTTCAGATACCTCACCCCTGTAGTGTATGTAACCGTTCCACCTTTAAGAGAACTATTTTAAGGGTTGCACTGCTTTATCTTGGCTGCTGTATACTGTAATACCGGTGGTGACCACACCGGTATATAAGTGCTGTGTAATGATTTATTGGGCAGTTCCGCCCTGACCTTCAACTAGTAAAGACCTGTTAAAGTTTACTCTTGTGGTCTGTGTAGTAATTCTCAATATAACACACAGACTTAACAGTGGCGACGAGTACGATCTTACCCTGCGGCAGAGATACATCCAAGGCAGTTTAACGGGCGTCGAGAGGAGGCATCCGCCCTCATCATTCTGCTGAGAGAAGACTCGGGTCTGCAGAGAAAAGGAAGAATTCTGACACGAAGCCTTCCATCAGCAACAGGCAGTGATCATCCCTTCTATCACGGTGGTGGGTAAGCCGATCAGCGACGAGCAGCAAGTCGGCCACGTTGACTGTGAGTAGGGGAGAAAATTAAAAAAAACGGAGGATATAAGGGCGGAGAACTTGACCACGGCCGGGGAAAAGAGCCGGACAGAAGTCGGGGCCAGAGGCGCTGAGACTGGGGCAGTGTAAGGCACGGAAGCCGCGGTGATTGCAAAGGCAGCCGGTGTGAGAGACCGGGCTACAAGCGGGCTAGGAGACGCAACAGCATCGAGAGAGAGCTCGACCGCGACCGGTGAAAAAGGCCGGGCAGCTACCGAGGTCGCGAGGCGCAGCGACCGGGGGGAAAGGACCGGACTGCAAGAGGGGCTGGGAGGCGCGATTTGAAAACCGCTGAGGGAGGGCGAGCGCAGCAATACGGCAATCGCCATTACAGCCAGCGGGGGAGAAAGGCAAACGCGGGAAGCCGCCATTTTCAGAGGCGGGGGAAGAAGACAAGCGCGGGAAACCGCCATTTTGTAAAAGAAAAAAAAAGAAAAAAGAATTCTTTTGTTTCTCAAGAAGGTTGCGAAGATGCCTAAGCGTGGTAACATCAACGATTTCGATCCCGATGTTGAAGATTGGGCCACGTATGTAGAACGCATAGAAATATATTGTGAGGCAAATAAAATATCAGATGAAGATAAAGCACTAACCTTACTAAACTCAATGGGTGCGAAGACATACGGGCTATTGAAGCATCTTCTATCACCAGCTAAACCGGCGGATCAGACTTTCGCTAAAATTGTTGCTGTTCTGAAAAATCATTTGAACCCCACACCGCTGATGTTAGCGGAACGATTTAAATTTTATGCGAGAACGCAACTGAAAGAGGAAAGCAACGCGGAGTATTTAATTGAACTGCGTAAGCTAGCGAAATACTGCCAGTTTGGGGAAAGCCTGACAGAGGCACTGAGAGACAAATTCGTGTGTGGATTGTCGAAAGAAGGAACACAAAAGCAGCTGCTTAAAGAGAATGATCTTACACTGGATAAGGCTGTCTCTATTGCAGCATCGCACGAAGCCGCAGCGAGAGGCACTGCAGAAATGCAGCTGAAGGCAGCGGTACTCAGCGTAGATCAAATGGCTTCGGGTACAACGAAATGTTATCGTTGTGGGCAGACAACACACAATCAGAATCAATGCTGGTTTAAAAACCAGGAATGTAGAAAATGTGGCAAGCTTGGTCACATAGCTAAAGTATGCCGGTCAGGAAAGAAGACCAGCAACAAAAAGTCACCACAGGAAAAGTGCAGAAAGGTACATAAGGTGGCTGAGAAGAGTTCGGATGAACAGAATTCGGATTCAGACTCCAACAGCAAGGAACTGGGTAGTCTGAGAATTCACGACGTGAGTAAGGAAGCTGACCGACAAACTATCTGGGTCACACTGCAGATAGCAGGAGTCCAAGTGAAGATGGAATTGGACACTGGATCGGCGTTGACGGTCATGAATAAACAAGATTACAAAAAGTTATTCAAACATATTCCCCTACGGGATACGGAGATAGTATTGCAGACATACATGGGGCAAAAAGTATACCCCATCGGAAAGATAAAAGTCAAGGTGATACACAAGGACAAAGAACACCAAGGAATGGACTTATATGTACTACCTGAGGGAGGTCCACCACTTCTGGGATGGGAGTGGATCAGGAAAATAAATATGGACTGGCATTCCCTAAACGCAATAATGGTAGATTCCGGAAAAAAAGATGTCAAACCTGAACGATTGTCCATAATATTGGATGAGGCTAAAGAGGTGTTCCAACAGGGACTGGGAACACTGAGAGGAATTAAGACAAAAATCAAGATTGCAGAACATGCAAACCCAAAATTTTTCAAAGCCAGACCGGTACCGTATGCGATACGACCTGCTGTGGAAGCTGAGCTGGAAGGGCTGGAACGTTCAGGAGTACTGTCTAAGGTGGACTGGAGTGAGTGGGCCACGCCCATTGTTCCCGTCATGAAGCGCTCATCGAGTAACAAGCCAGGGGAACCGGGGAAGGTCCGCATCTGTGGAGACTTCAAAATCACAGTTAATCCGGTGCTTCACACGGTGCAATATCCGCTTCCGCGGATTGAGGATATCTTTGCTTCATTGTCTGGCGGGAAACGCTTCACCAAGATAGACCTAGCGCAAGCGTACTTACAGATGGAAGTTGAGGAAGAGTCGCGCCAGTATCTCACAATCAGCACGCACAGAGGCTTGTATCGATATAATAGACTGGTTTTTGGAGTGGCTTCGGCTCCGGCAATTTGGCAGAGGGCCATGGAGCAGGTATTACAGGGAATTCCAAGCACTCAATGTTACTTGGACGATATCCTGATTACAGGAGATGACGATGAGGAACACCTTGCAAATTTGAAACTGGTGCTCACTAGGTTGAAGGAATATGGCCTTCGAGTTAATCGCCAGAAATGTGAATTCTTTCAGAAACGGATCTCGTACTGTGGTCATGTCATTGACCAGGAGGGGCTGCACAAGTCACCTGACAAGATCGAAGCTGTTGTGAAGGCTCCCGCTCTGGAAAATGTATCCCAGTTGAGATCGTTCCTAGGGTTGATTAACTATTACCATAAGTTTCTGCCAAATCTATCCACGGTGCTGCACCCGCTGAATGCTCTTTTGCAGAAAGAAGTACCATGGAAGTGGAGCGAGGACTGTAAGAAGGCCTTTCGCAAAAGCAAGACATTGATCACCTCAGAGGAAGTGTTGGCTCACTTCAACCCAACGCTACCTATTCGTTTAGCTTGTGATGCTTCTCCTTATGGTATTGGAGCAGTACTCTCACACAAGTTGCCAAATGGCTCGGAAAGGCCAGTCGCATTTGCATCCAGATCATTGACCTCCGCTGAGCGCAACTATGCTCAGATAGATAGGGAGGCTCTCAGCCTGGTGTGGGGAGTAAAGAAGTTTAATCATTACCTGCAGGGCCAGAAGTTTACACTGCTGACAGACCACCAGCCGTTGGTATCCATATTCAACCCTAAAAAGGGCGTTTCCATTATGACAGCGCAAAGGCTACAGAGGTGGTCCCTTTTCCTAGGGGCACACCAATATGACATAGAATACAAAGGATCAAAACAGCATGGGAATGCTGATGGTTTATCACGCCTGCCGTTGCCAACGGTAGAAGAGGTGCCTACAGTGGACCCAGTGGAGATGTTCCACTCAACCATAGTGGAATGTCTACCAGTAACAAATTCTACGATCGAAAAGGAAACAAGAAATGACCCGACTCTCTCACGAGTCTACGATTTAACGATGAAGGGATGGCCAGCACATGGCGAACCACTGTTGCCAGCATTTTCGCAAAGAAGAGAACAGCTGTCAGTGTGCCGAGGAACTTTGATGTGTGGATCCAGAGTGGTGATTCCACCCAAACTCCAGCATAAAGTGCTAAAGGAGCTTCACGAGGGGCATCTGGGTGGAGTGAAAATGAAGAACCTAGCGAGAGCGTTCGTGTGGTGGCCAGGTATCGATGGAGACATTGAAGAAATGACCAAGAGCTGTCTAGGATGCCAGAAGGTCCAAAACGCCCCACCACAAGCTCCTCTGCATCCATGGGAGTGGCCCTCATCTCCATGGCAAAGGGTACATATCGACTTTGCTGGTCCATTTATGGACTCAATGTTCTTAATCGCGGTGGATGCACACTCCAAGTGGCCGGAGGTAATAAAGATGTCCTCCACCACCACGGAAAAAACCATCACAGTATTAAGGACCATATTTGCCAGGAATGGGCTGCCGGAACAGATCTGTTCTGATAATGGACCGCAATTTGTGTCCGAAGAATTCAGGAAGTTCTTAAAAAACAATGGGGTTAAGCACTACACGTCCACCCCATACCATCCCGCCACCAATGGATTAGCTGAAAGGTTTGTCCAGACCTTCAAGAAGGCCATAAAGGCCATGGGTAATGAAGACATAAATCTACAACATAAGGTAGATAACTTCTTGTTGGCGTACAGGAATGCAACACATGCGGTCACAAACCAAACTCCCGCCCACAAACCAAACTCCCGCCATGATGTTTTTCAATAGAAGACTAAGATGCCGGCTGGATTTGATCAAGCCAAACATCAGAAGGGACGTAGAGAACCGGCAATTTCAAGGCATGAATGAGAGGCCAACTAGAACTTTCCAGATAGGTCAACAAGTTTTGGCCCGGGACTACCGTACCGAGAAATGGCAGCCTGGAACTATTTGCACACGACTAGGACCGCTGATGTATACCGTGGACATTGGTGAAAGCATAATAAGGCGCCATGCTGACCAGATCATAGCGTCATCCGAAAAGGGACAATCTACACCACAACTCTATACGCCTAATCATGAAGCAGAGATACCCATAGTATCTACCTCCGATCCGGTGGTACTGGAACCAGATGAACCTGACACTGACATTCAAGCCAAATCGACCTTGCCAAAAGAACCTACTACACCACCGAAAACTACTACACCACCGAGGCGTTATCCGGACTGAGTCAGGAAGCCTCCAGAGAGACTGAATCTGTGAACTGTTTTTACATGAAGTTGTATATATATGTTATGATGTTATGTTTAATGGGAATATATACTGTTAACCTAAAAAGGGAGGATTGTAGTGTATGTAACCGTTCCACCTTTAAGAGAACTATTTTAAGGGTTGCACTACTTTATCTTGGCTGCTGTATACTGTAATACCGGTGGTGACCACACCGGTATATAAGTGCTGTGTAATGATTTATTGGGCAGTTCCGCCCTGACCTTCAACTAGTAAAGACCTGTTAAAGTTTACTCTTGTGGTCTGTGTAGTAATTCTCAATATAACACACAGACTTAACAACCCCCCTCACCCCCAACAAACTTTGCCGATGTTGGTACTGGGGGTTCATGGCGTGGCGCCCATCCCGGGTCGCAGGCCGCGCTCGCTGTGGATTTTCAGGCCCCACCCCCCTCCCCTTCTCATTGCTTTAAATAACCCGTTTAGAAAAAAAAAATCCCCTCAATCCTAGAATGAACCGAAGAGGTGAAAAAAACAAACTCTCCCTTCACATTTTCTTACAACATATCTTTCAAACGCTCATTTCCTACATTCAGTCTGTTATTTAAAAAGAACAAAAACGGAGGGGGTTGCCATGACTACTGTTAACTCCAACAGGATGTGGGTTTGGTCTGCACTTTACTGTCCTCTCTGGGCTACTTTTTTTTTTCTTCTCTCTGTATGGTGCGCAGGAAGTAGCTTAAATAAATGGAAGGGAAAACCTGGGAATTCCTGACTCTCTTGTCTGAAGGCCAGCCGTTCTATCCTCACCTACGTCACGATCCGATTCTGGCCAACTCCCTGCTCTCTAATGCAAATAAAATGCCTTTCAGTCGAGATACTGATCACCATGGAGACTTAGCACAGAGACATGTACACACACAAACACACACACACACACACACAATGAGCTGTAAGCTTGCTGCCTACCAGCTATTCCCCGCCGTACGCTGATGTCACTGACTGCATTGACGAGGAAGGCTGTAATCTAAGACTACACAACGGGCCTGTCGGGCCTGAGGGAGGGATTTGCACGCAATACGCAACACAAACACACACACACACACACACACACAAACAAAAGGCAGATCGGAAATTAAAGTGGATGAGGCTATTGTGTCAGCAAATATGTTATAATTGAAAATTGCTAATCTGTCGTTAATGGCAACACAGCATGTATCAAGTCAAAATAACAACAGAAAATGCTGGAAAAACTCAGCAGGCCAGGCAACATCTGTGGGGAGAGAAATAGAGTCAATGTTTTGGGTCGAAACCCTTCGTCAGAACTGAGAGAAAAAGCAGGAAATGAAACAAAGGGCAGTTTGGGGGCTGGGAAATGGGGGAGGGGATGAAAGAGGAGACATTAAGAGATATTCAAGGTGAGACGAGATGGTAATAGGACAGGTAAAGAAACAGACAATGGCTCTAGATGAAGAGTGAAATGCGCTGGCAGAGTGAGAGACAGCTGCCATGTGGGAGAGAGAAAGGAAAAGGAAAAGGCACAAACCAAAAGTGTGGATAAAAAATATAAAAATATAATAGGGGCCGAGGTTATGATCTGAAAATGTTGAACTCGATATTGAGTCCGGGAGGCTGTAAAGTGCCTAATCGGAAGATGAGGTGCTGTTCCTCGAGTTTACGGTGAGCTTCCGTGGAACAATGCAAGAGGCCGCGGACGGTGAGGTCTGAGTGGGAATGGAACGGTGAATTAAAGTGACAGGCCACCGGAAGCTCGGGGTCACCCTTATGGACTGAACGGAGGTGTTCCGCAAAGCGGTCACCCAATCTGCGTTTGGTCTCCCCAGTGTAGAGGAGACCGCATCGTGAGCAGCGAATACAGTATACTAGATTGCAAGAAGTACAAGTAAATCGCTGTTTCACCTGGAAGGGGTGTTTGGGGCCCTGGACAGTGCATGTATCAAGTCAATATTGAATACAGCAAAAAGTGTCTATACAAGCCAGGTACTTTGGGACTTGGACCTAGAGTAGGTCAGCTGTCAATGGGAAGGGGTGTGAGGGATGTTGATTTGACTACAGAATCTTACAGTACAGGGGGAGGACACTCGGCCCATCGCGCCCATCCCGGCCCCCCTCCGAAAGAGCCACCCAAGCAGTCCCAATCCTCCCGCTCCTTTCCCATAGCCCTACAAATTAAACTCCCTCCCGAAAGGCACCACTGAATCTGCCTCCGCCACCCCTCCAGGCAGCGCACCCCAGATCACAACGACTCGCCGCGCCAAAAAAACTCCCCTGTGGCTTTCCATCCAGCGGCATTAGCGGGTGAGAAAATCACAGGCTTTGAGCGAGGATCTGCTGATGGCACAGGAACTCAGGAGGGTCCTAATTATGCCTTCCTTGGCGTTGTAACGCATTGGCTAATAAAAGATAGAACAGAACCTTGCTCCTCTTGGGATACTGTACGATAAATGAGTGGCACTCAAGCGATTGTTTGTAACCCTGCAATGATGGTCTAAAGCCTAGCAATGGAGAAAGGAGCCTGCATTTATATCGCTCCTCATCACATCCTCTGGACTACACCCAGGTGCCAGCCAAGATTATGTGCTCAAGAGTCGGAAGAGAGTTAGAAACATAGAAAAATAGAAAAATAGGAGCAGGAGTAGGCCATCCGGCCCTTCAAGCCTGCTCCGCCATTCAATGAGATCATGGCTGATCCTCTATCTCAATACCATATTCCCGCTCTCTCCCCATACCCCTTGATGCCCTTTGTGTCTAGATATCTATCTATCTCCTTCTTATAATATATTCAGTGACTTGGCCTCCACAGCCTTCTGTGGTAGAGAATTCCACAGGTTCACCACCCTCTGAGTGAAGAAATTTCTCCTCATCTCAGTCCTAAATGTCCTACCCCGTATCCTGAGACTGTGACCCCTCGTTCTAGACCCCCCAGCCAGGGGAAACATCCTCATCCTGCATCCAGTCTGTCTCGCCCTGTCAGAATTTTATACGTTTCAATGAGTTCTGGGGAGGATTCACCAAGCATCTGGTCACCTGTCCGAATGTCTCCTTCTTTGGCTCGGTGATGATTTTTGTCCGATTTTACGCTCCTGTGCGGCGCCTTGTGAGGTTTTACTGTGGTAAAGGTGCGCTATAAGTGAAAGTTGCTACTGCGTTTGTTGGTGTCGGGCCGGAGGGAGGTTACAGAGACGAGGAGGGGGTGAACCCGTGAAGGGATTTCAGTCAGCCAGGACAGGGGTGGTGGGGGAAGAACAGGACAGTGCAGGACAGGACGCGGGCAACAGAGTTTTGGGAGGAGCTGATGTTCACTCCAGTATGATTTGGACAGGTTGGGTGATTGGGCAGATGTATGGCAGATGCAGTATAATGTGGATAAATGTGAGGTTATCCACTTTGGTGGCAAAAACAGGAAGGCAGATTGTTATCTGAATGGCAATAGACTGGGAGAAGGGGAAGTGCAACGAGACCTGGGTGTCCTTGTGCACCAGTCGCTGAAGGTAAGCATGCAGGTGCAGTAGGCGGTTAAGAAGGCAAATGGTATGTTGGCCTTCATAGCGAGAGGATTCGAGTACAGGAGCAAGGATGTGTTGCTGCAGTTGTACAGGGCCTCGGTGAGACCACACCTTGAGTATTGTGTGCAGTTTTGGTCGCCTTATCTGAGGAAGGATGTTCTTGCCATGGAGGGAGTGCTGCGAAGGTTCACCAGACTGATACCTGGGATGGCAGGAATGACGTATGAGGAGAGATTGGGTCGATTGGGCTTGTATTGCTGGAGTTTAGAAGAATGAGAGGGGATCTCATTGAAACTTATAAAATTCCAACAGGACTAGACAGACTAGATGCAGGAAGGATGTTCCCGATGGTCGGGGAGTCCAGAACCAGGGGTCACAGTCTAAGGATAAGGGGTAAGCCATTTAGGACAGAGATGAGGAAGAATTTCTTTACCCAGAGAGTGGTGAACCTGTGGAATTCTCTACCACAGAAGGCAGAATTCATTAAATATATTCAAGAAGGAGTTAGATATATTTCTTAAGGCTAAAGAGATCAAGGGATATGGGGAGAAGGCAGGGACAGGGTACTGTGTTTGGATGATCAGCATTGATCTCATTGAATGGTGGAGCAGGCTCGAGGGGCCGAATGGCCTACTCCTGCTCCTATCTTCTATGTTTCTATGTTTCACACAGCATGGAGGATGGGAGGCCGAGCGGGAGAACATTGGAATAGTCAATGGTGAGGTGACAGAGGCAAGGGTGAGGGTTTCAGCAGCAAATGGGCTGAGTCAGGGCTGGAGCTGGGTGAGGTTACAGAGGCTGGAAGTTGGCGGTCTTTGTGCTAGAGAAGATGTGCGGGTTTGGAAAGCTCAGCTCGGGATGGAATAGGACGATGAGGTTGTGAGCCAGTCTGGTTCAATCTGAGGCCCTGGCCATACGAGGGAATAGAAGCAGTGGTAATGGTACAGAGCTTGTGGCCGGGGCCAAACATCATGGCTTCGTTAATGTTTAATTACAGGAAATTGGAGCTCCTTCAAGGCTGAATGTTGGACAAGCAGGCTGACAATACAGAGGCAATGGAGGGTTCGAGAGAGGCGGTGGACAGCGAGAGCTGGGTGATGTCAATGTACATGTAGAAAGCTACCTCATGTCTTAGGACTGAGATGAGGAGGAATTTCTTCACCCAGAGAGTGGTGAACCTGTGGAATTCTCTACCACAGAAGACAGTGGAGGCCAATTCATTAAATATATTCAAGAAGGAGTTGGATACATTTCTTAAGGCTAAAGGGATCAAGGGATATGGGGAGAAGGCAGGGACAGGGTACTGAATTTGGATGATCAGCCATGATCTCATTAAATGGCGGAGCGGGCTCGAGGGGCCGAATGGCCTACACCTGCTCCTATCTTCTATGTCTATGTCTGTCATGTTGCCTAGGGGCAGCATGCAGATAGAAACGGTTAACAGTTTTTCCATATTTACGCTGTCAAAACCCCTCATAATTTTTGAATACAGTTTTGTATAAACAGTTCTCCATTACTCGCTCTTTTGTTACCATCTACTCTGTAGTTATTCCTTCTCTCTCTCATCTTGTTCGTGACACCCACTTCCTGCTCCCTTGACCCCATTCCCATTAAATTGCTGGCCACCCAAATTCCCATCCCAGGCTGACATTGTAAATCGTTCCTCTCTGCAGGTACTGACGCCTTCCTGTTCAACACAGTTGTCATCACCCCCTCCTCAAAAAACCCACCCTCGTCCCCACAAACTACTGCCCCATCTCTACCCTCCTTTTCCTCTCTAAAGTCTTTCAACAGGTAGGGCTCGAATTTCCAAGCCCCGTGGAGGCGGGTTTGGAGGCGGGAGTGGGGGGAAAATTGCAGAATCGGGGGCGGGCACGAACCCTTCCCGCCCCCAACCTGCCTCCATGCCCGTTTCCCAGGAGGCGGGTACCCGACCTGTTTTGGGAGCCGCCTCCCCGAGGCGGGAAGGGGATTAGTGCAAATTAACTGCCTGTTAACAGGTAGTTAACGGGCAGTTTTTGGCCTAATCCCTATTTTTAGCCCTGAAGTGTGGGATTCCCGACGGCTCCAAACCACGCCAAGTTAGCGAGGCGGACCGTCGGGCTGAAGGGTTTGGAGGGTTCGAGATGCCCGGTGTTCAGGTGAGTGATGGGTGCATGAGTGCAGAGGTAAGTGTGTTTGGTGTGTGTAAAGTGTTTAAATAAGTTTTACTTACCTTTACTTACTAATGCAGGCTTCCTTCCTTCAGGTCTCGGGAGTCTCTCATCTCACCGGCACAGAAAGCAGAATGGCTGCGAGCTGTCAAAAGTTGCAGCATTCAGCTTTCTGTTCTGGAAAGATTTCTAACTGAGTCTGTGGAGAAGGACTCAAGTTAGAAGTCAGATTGTCAGTGTTTGACAGCGTCACAGAGCTGTCAAACGCTGATATTTCATCTGTCAAAAGCTCTTGACAGATGAAATGTCAATTCCTGACATCACCTGTAACCAGGTGTCCCTTAATTGGCCTGCTGAGCCCGCTGGGCGGGCTCAACAAGGTCAATCAAGGGAAAATCGTGTGGGTTGGCCACAAATCAATGGAGGCGGGACTACAACCCAAAAATTGGGAGTCCCACCTCCATCACGTCCCCATTGACAAAATCCAGCCCGTAGTCACCTCCTAAACCCGTGCCCATCTTTCGCACAGTTGCATGTTTGAGTCTCTCTAATCAGGGTTCAGCCCCCTGCCACAGCACTAAAACTGTGTTAAAGTCACAAATTACGTCCTATGTGACTGTGACCACGGTTCATTCTTTCCCCTCATCCTTCTTGGCCTGTCTGCAGCCTTTGACATGGTTGACCACACCATCCTCCTCCCAACGGCAAGAACTTGCGCTCTTACTTACCTATCTAACTGTAGCCATAGTATTTCCTGCCCCCCACACCACTACCTCTGGAGCTCCCCCAAGAATCTATCCTCGGCCCCCCCTCCTCTTCCTCATCCTCATTGGTTGTCATCTTCCAAAATTCTGTAGATTATGGAACAGTTCCTGCAGATTGGAGGGTGGCAAATGTAGCCCCACTATTTAAAAAAGGAGGGAGGGAGAAAACCGGGAACTGCAGACCGGTTAGCCTAACATCAGTAGTTGGGAAAATGCTAGAGTCTATTATAAAGGATGTGATAACAGGACACTTAGAGAATATCAACAGGATTAGACAAAGTCAACGTGGATTTATGAAAGGGAAATCCTGTTTGACAAACCTACTGGGGTTTTTGAGGAGGTAACTGGTAGAATAGATAAGGGAGAACTAGTGGATGTGGTGTATTTGGATTTTCAGAAGGCCTTTGATAAAGTCCCACATAAGAGGTTAGTGAGCAAAATCAAAGCACATGGAATTGGAGGTAATATACTGGCATGGATTGAAAATTGGTTAACAGACAGGAAACAGAGAGTAGGAATAAATAGGTCTTTTTCGGGGTGGGGTACCACAAGGATCAGTGCTTGGGGCCCAGCTATTCACAATATATATCAATGATTTGGATGAGGGAACCAAATGTAATAGTTCCAAGTTTGCTGACAACACAAAGCTTGGTGGGATTGTGAGTTGTGAGGAGGATGCAAAGAGGCTTCAAGGCGATTTAGACAAGTTGAGTGAGTTGGCAAATACATGGCAGATGCAGTATAATGTGGATAAATGTGAAGTTATCCACTTCGGTAGGAAAAACAGAAAGGTAGAGTATTGTGGTGATAGATTGGGAAATGCTGATGTACAAAGGTAAGAAGTCACACAACACCAGGTTATAGTCCAACAGCTTTATTTGAAATCACAAGCTTTCGGAGCGCTGCTCCTTCGTCAGGTGAAGTGAAGAGAGGCATATAGGCACAGCATATATAGTCAGAGAATACTGCCAGATGATTACAGGTAATCTTTCTAACTGCCCTTTATCACACCTCGGCAGAGAGATAATCACAGCAATCAAAGGTGTGAATGGTGTCCAAACAGGTCAGTCAGGAAAACATTACATCAAAGAACAATGAGGTGGGGTCACAAGGGGTCAAATGTTGCAGATGCTGGAGTCTGTATGAAAAACAAAAAACAAACAAAAAACAATTTTTTTGCTGGAAATCACAGCAGGTCCGGCCGCATCTGTGTAGAGAGAACAAGCCAACGACGACTCGAGTCTGGATGACTCTACGTCAGGTGGGGTTACATGTAGCGTGACATGAACCCAAGATCCCGGTTGAGGCCGTTCTCATGAGTGCGGAACTTGGCTATCAGTTTCTGCTCGACGATTTTGCGTTGTCGTGTGTCTCGAAGGCCGCCTTGGAGAATGCTTACCCGATGATCGGAGGCTGAATGTCCTTGACTGCTGAAGTGTTCCCCGACTGGGAGGGAACACTCCTGCCTGGCGATTGTTGTGCGGTGTCTGTTCATCCGTTGTCGCAGTGTCTGCATGGTCTCGCTGATGTACCATGCTCCGGGGCATCCTTTCCTGCAACGTATGAGGTAGACAATGTTGGCCGAGTCACATGAGTATGTACCATGTACCTGGTGGGTGGTGTCCTCACGTGTGATGATGCTATCCGTGTTGATGATCTGGCATGTCTTGCAGAGGTTGCCGTGGCAGGGTTGTGTGGTGTCGTGGTCGCTGTTCTCCTGAAAGCTGGGTAATTTGCTGCGAACGATGGTCTGTTTGAGGTTAGGCGGCTGTTTGAAGGCAAGTAGTGGAGGCGTGGGGATGGCCTTAGCGAGGTGTTCGTCGTCATTGATGACGCGTTGAAGGCTGCGAAGAACATGGCAAAGTTTCTCCGCTCCGGGGAAGTACTGGACAATGAAGGGTACTCTGTTGGTTGTATCCCGTGTTTGTCTTCTGAGGAGGTCTATGCGATTTTTCACTGTGGCCCGTCGGAACTGTCGATAGACGAGTCGAGCGTCATATCCTGTTCTTATGAGGGCGTCTTTCAGCGTCTGTAGGTGTCCATCGCATTCCTCCTCGTCTGAGCAGATCCTGTGTATTCGTAGGGCTTGTCCAAAGGGACCTGGGTGTACAAAGGGACCTGGGTGTCCTTGTACACCAGGTGCAGTAAGCAGTTAGGAAGGCAAATGGTATGTTGGCCTTCATTGCAAGAGGATTTGAGTACAGGAGCAAGGCTGTTTTACTACAGTTGTACAGGGCCTTGGTGAGACCACACCTGGAGTACTGTGTGCAGTTTTGGTCTCCTTACCTAAGAAAGGATATACTTGCCATAGAGGGAGTGCAGTGAAGGTTCACCAGACTGATTCCTAGGATGGCAGGACTATCGTATGAGGAGAGATTGGGTCGACTAGGCCTGTATTCACTAGAGTTTAGAAGAATGAGAGGGGATCTCATTGAAACGTATAAAATTCTGACAGGGCTAGACAGGCTGGATGCAGGGAGGATGTTTCCCCTGGCTGGGGGGGTCTAGAACGAGGGGTTGCAGTCTCAGGATATGGGGTAGGACATTTAGGACTGAGATGAGGAGAAATTTCTTCACTCAGAGGGTGGTGAACCTGTGGAATTCTCTACCACAGAAGGCTGTGGAGGCCAAGTCACTGAATATATTTAAGAAGGAGATAGATAGATTTCTAGATGCAAAAGGCATCAAGGGGTGTGGGGAGAGAGCGGGAATATGGTATTGAGATGGAGGATCAGCCATGATCATATTGAATGGCGGAGCAGGCTCGATGGGCTGAATGGCCTCCTTCTGTACTGTATGATTCTATGGGGGCAAAATTGAGTCGTGCCTCCTTTGGGGTGCTAACTTCACCGGGGTGCTACTTTTAGAGCCCCAAAAAGGTTAGCACCCCCCCGCACCCGAAATTCACTGGTAGCGTCCCAAGAGGGAAGCGGGGCGCTACTGGAAGTACCCCGCCTCCCTCTTGGGGCGCTGCGAGTGAATATCGCGGCGCTACGTGCAACAGCGCCGGTAAGTCAGGGAGTGCTACCAAAGATTGAGGCCGGGGCGCGAGCGGGGTGCTGTGCACGGCGATGACATCATTGCCGGAGGCGCAGCGCCGCGGGCGCCAACTGTTACTGCTGCCACTAACCTCCCGCTGAACTTCGCGGGAAGCATTAGCGGCGCCACGCCCAGGAGCTCGTTGCTTTGTGCCCCGAATTTGCAAATCAACTGAATTTTTCTTCCCTTTGCATATTCAGGCTGTCCCTCCATATAGGCCGCACCCTAATCGGAAACTGAATTTTCCGTGATGTGGCAGTTTTGGAAATGAGAGAGAGATTGATATTTTAATATTTGAAGCATGCCATTTTTGATATATATATTAACAGCCTGGACTTGGCTATACAGGGCAAGGGCATAATTTCAAAGTTTACAGATGACACAAAACTTGGCAATGTAGTAAACAACGAGGAGGATAATAATAGACTTCAGGAGGATGGTGAAATAGGCAGATGTGTGGTGGATGAAATTTAACACAGAGAAGTGTGAAGTGATCCATCCTGGTAGGAAGAATGAGGAGAGGCAATAGTAACTAAATGGTGCCATTTTAAAGTGGGTGTAGGAACAGAGAGACCTGGGGGTGTATGTACACAAATCATTGACGGTGGCAGGACAAGTTGAGACAGCTGTTAAAAAAGCATATGGGATCCTTGGATTTATTAATAGAAGAATAGGGTACAAAAGCAAGGAAGTTATGCTGAACCTTTATAAAACACTGGTTAGGCCTCAGCTGAAGTACTGTGTTCAATTCTGGGCCCCACACTTTAGGAAGGATGTCAAGGCCTTGTAGAGGGTGCAGAAGAGATTTACTAGAATAGTACCCCAGGGATGAGGGACTTCAGTTATGTAGAGGGACTGGAGAAGCTGGGGTTGTTCTCCTTAGAGCAGAGAAGGTTAAGAGGAGATTTGATAGAGGTGTTGAAAATCATGAATGGTTTTGATAGGGTAAATAAGGAGAAACTGTTTCCTGTGGCAGAAGGGATTGGTAACCAGAGGACACAGATTTCAGGTAACTGGCAAAAGAACCAGAGGCGAGATCTTTTTACGCAGCGAGTTGTTGTGATCTGGAATGCGCTGCCTGAAAAGGATGGTGGAAGCAGATTCAATAGTAACTTTCAAAAGGGAACTGGATAAATACTTGAAGGGAGAAAAATTACAGAGCTCTGGGGAGTGTAAAAGGAGATGTAATGATATCAGCAAATAGAGATGGTATTTGCCTGTTCGATTATGATGCCTTAATAGCATGTTTGTATGTATTGATTGCTTGTGCCTGACCAGCAGAGGGCATGTGACCGAGAGAAGCAAGGCAGTTAGTTTAGTTTCGGTTTTGTTCTAGATGCATCACAGCATCGTGTCTCCCGTAAAAGCTGTATAAAAGAGTTGAACAGACTTTAGATTAAAACTCATTCTCTTTCATAAATGTCTCGTCATTGAACCCACAAAGAAATCAATACAGGGAGAGAGCAGGGGAATGGGATTAATTGGAGAGCTCGACCAAAGAGGGTCGATGGGCCGAATGGTCTCCTTCTGTGCTGTATAATTCTATGATATATTTTACTTATTATCTAGCTATTTAATGTACGGTTGGTTAGATGCTGAAGCGTGACATGCACCGTACAGTGTAGTCCTGTGCTCATCTGGAGCTGATCCATTGTCAGTTTGACCCTGGAGCGTGCAGACTGAAGTCTATGGAGTCCAGGTCCATCCAAACCATCAAACTGGCTTCCATATCCGAGGAGACTCATTGAACCATACAAAATTCTTACAGGGCTTGACAGGGTAGATGCAGGGAGGATGTTTCCCCTGGCTGGGGAGTCTAGAACCAGGGGTCACAGTCTCAGAATAAAGGGGTCGGCCATTTAGGACTGAGATGAGGAGAAATTTCTTCACTCAGAGGTGGTGAATCTTTGGAATTCTCTACCCCAGAGGGCTGTGGAGGCTCAGTCGTTGAGTATATTCAAGATAGAGATCGATAGATTTTTGAATATTAAGGGAATCAAGGGATATGGGGATAGTGCAGGAAAGTGGAGATGAGGTAGAAGATCAGCCATGATCTTATTGAATGGCGGAGCAGGCTCGAAGGGCTGAATGGCCGACTCCTGCTCCTATTTCTTATATTCTTATGTTCTTATGAAACACTTCTAATACCTCTCTCACATCCCCGGGCCATAAACAAGAAAAAGGTTATCCAATGGCCAATCCCTCTCCCATCTCTAGTCTCCAATCACTCTACCCCCATTGCACTTTTTCTTGCCTTCCTTATTTGACAAATACCACTATAGTCATTGCTTCTCTGAACTTTCCTCTCTTGTTCCTCCTCAACTACAAATACCTTCTGCTCTTCATCCTCCCTGCAAGGGACCTCCATTCTGGTGCATGGAGGACTGCGCCCCCACTGTGTTGAAATCGAGACTCAACCCAGCATCACCAACTCTAATCCTTTCCCGGGACCTCCTTAACACCTGTAGGAGTTTCGCAAAATTCCCCTGAAAACAAGAGAAACATTGGTCCACATCGTGGATGAAGATTTATGTGTTTTGAATTGCCTCTGGGTCAGATCAATGTTTTAAAGCATGCTCAGAACCACGAAAGACTGCTGAGCTGGGCTGAGCTGGACTACAACGGAATCGAGGAAATTCGTGGAAGTATTCACACACATTGAGAAGAATATCTTGATTAAAACTTGTGCTTTTGAGCCCGGTCAAACACAGAGGTTTACAGCTTGTAATGTGTTTGTGTGAAAGACCTGTCAATCAAACCAGGGAGGTCAGGAGTTGCCCACTTGACCCGAGGCCACAGAGACAGGTTGTTATGGCTGGCTATGATTCAGCAACCAATCACAGTCCTTTTTTTGTGTACTGGCCAGACAGAACGGCAGGAGCATGAAAGACCTGTCAATCAAACCAGGGAGGTCAGGAGTTGCCCACTTGACCCAAGGCCGATTATGGCTGGCTATGATTCAGCAGCCAATCACAGTCCTTTTTTTGTGTACTGGTCAGACAGAACGGCAGGAGCATGAAAGACCTGTCAATCAAACCAGGGAGGTCAGGAGTTGCCCACTTGACCCTAGGCCGATTATGGCTGGCTATGTTTAAACAAGCAATTCAGCAACCAATCACAGTCCTTTTGTTTGTGTACTGGAACTTTAGGCGGGAATTTTTCCAGACAGAACGGCAGCAGCACACAGGTATAAAGATAGCTACTGAGAAGCTATCTGCCCTCTTTTTACTTCGCTGGACCAAAGGTGAGCAGGGTGTTCTGGCTCCTCAACAAGACAACGTGGCAAGGAGTTTGGGGTGGTGATTTAAGGGAATTACTAAGATTGTTTAAATAACATTGTAGTCATTGTATCCCTCGTTTTTGCCGTCTGTACCCCCTTGTTATATACTTTTGTTGCATTTACTATGTTCGTGTGGTATAGTTTATATTTGATTATGGTTCTTTAGTTTAATACATTTTGACTTTGCTCATATCCAAACCAATTGTCTGCTTTAACATCATTAATTGTAAGTCCTCCAGTCAGAACTGAAAGGTGGGGTAGCGATTCGGAACCGCTGTTAAAATTGGTTTACAGTGCAGCAGGCAAAAAAGCTGCTGGCCAGGTATGTTACCATAAACCAGGTAATAGATGCCCCCCTACACACCCTTCGTCTCCCTTTCTCCCCACCCAAGTTTGTGCCATTTAACTACTACTTTTATCTTTAGGTGGATTCGCCAATCACAAAATTTAAGCGAGGAGCTGTGCTCGAAGGAAGCCCTTTAGTGCCTTTTACACTAGAAACATAGGAACAGGAGGAGGCCATTCAGCCCCTCGAGCCTGTTCAATTAGATCATGACTGATCTGTACCTCAACTCCATGCACCCGCCTTTCTTGGTGTCAGCCTTGGCTCAGTGGTAGTGCTCGCACCTCTGAGTCAGAAGGTTGTAGGCTCATAGTCCCACTATAGCATATAATCTAGACTGATACGTCAGTGCAGTACTGAGTGAGTGCTGCATGGTCAGAGGTGCCATTGTCCAGATAAGACGTTAAACTGTCTGCCATCTCAAGTGGACGTTAAAGATCCCGTGGCCACTATTTTGAAGAAGAACAGGGGAGTTCTCCTGGTGTCCTGGCCAATATTTATCCATCAAGCTCATTAAAAACAGATTTTCTGGTCATCATCATATTGCTGTTAGTGAAACCCTGCTAGGCGGAAATTGGCTGCCGCGTTCCCTATATTACAACAGTGACTACTCTCCAAAGTAGCTCACTGGGATGTCCTAAGGTTGTGAAAGGTGCTATATGCTCGAGTGGAGCATAAACACTGGCAGTGACCCGTTGAGCCGTACATTCCATGTAATATAAATGTCATACATACGTACAAACATACATTCATTCTTTCTTTCCATCTCAAATTTCTCTGCAACCAATGGATTAATTTGAAGTGACGTCGCTGTTTTTCTTCCTTCCTTCCTTCCTTCCTTTCTTTCTGTCTTTCTTTCTTTCCTTCTTTCCATCTTGAAATGCTTTGCAACCAATGGGTTACTTTGAAGTGATGGCACTGTTTTTCTTTCTTCCTTCCTTCCATCCTTCCTTCCTTCCTTCCTTTCTTTCTTTCTGTCTGTTTTTCTTTCTTCCTCCCTTCCTTCCTTCCTTTCTTTCTTTCCTTCTTTCCATCTTGAAATGCTCAGCAACCAATGGATTAATTTGAAGTGGGTTCACTGTCCTTCTGTTGGCAGATGCACACCTGAACCGACTTCGCGAAAGCAGACTTGTGGAGTGTTTTAAGACTCTGGTCGATTGAAACTTCGACACGTGAACACGCCTTGTGGGTTTGACTACGTTTTTGAAAGTGGGGAAGAGCAATTAAATGGAAGAGATTTTGTTTTTAAAAAGTATGAAAGACAAAACCAGCTGGAAAAATCTTCCCTTGAAATATTCATCGCGATATTACATAGGCACGGATAAAATTGGGCCCCTGGAAATGAAGAAAGCTTATTGGCCTGCCCACCGCAATACAATTGCATTGCCAGCCAGACTTACTGGCAAGGGCACAATTAACAAGCAGGGGCACAGTTAATTGGCAGGGGTGCAATTAATTGGCAAAGGCATAGTTAAGAATAGGGCTCCAGTTTACTAGCCAAAATTTCGAACAGCTTTTTTTGTGCTGTCAAAACAGATCCATGTGTATTTAATGCAATTGGAGCCAAGAGACGGTGCCAACATCATGGGTGCAGTACGCAATTCACACTGCAACAACTGGGGGTTCTTTTTACCTTTTAAGGAACAGTAGTGTTCAGGATTTGGTAAACCTTTGTAGGAAGCACAAGTTATTTTTGTTCAGCCGTACATTTTCCCTATGGGGCGAATTCATTTCGAGCAAAGCGACAAAGCTTTCGGGTGTTTGGAAGGAAGATGTCGGTGCCGGGACATAAATCTCAAAGGGTCCGTATGTTGGCAAGTGCCAGCCCTGACTTTCTGTGGTGAGATTAATGGGCCTTTAAGACGCAAATGCTGCAACTTCACGAAATGTTGAGGGTGAGCTGCCGTTTTCGCGAGGCGCAAATCGTCCGGGAATTCAAGTTGCTGGATGATTTACACATTAATAATGGCGCGCGCCATAAACTCGCTGTCATTTTGGCAGCAAATTGTGGGCCAAAGTCCCTTCATAGAGCAAGGAGAGCAACACTTGGCTCCGTAAAACAGCGCCATGCCCCTGAGTGCCTGAGTATCACCGCACCCACTCCAAGCAGGCACACACTGCGGGAGAAGGAGGAAGGAGGTGGTGGGACATTCTGTACTAACTGAGCAAAGGGTAGCAAGTGGTAAGTTAATATAAAGCATAGGTCCAGGATGCTGGCCACTCCTTCGGAACTACATTGACTCCTGGTCAATCATAGAATCATAGAAAGTTACAGCACCGAAGGAGGCCATTTCGGCCCATCATGTCCGCGCCGGCCAACAAAGAGCTATCCAGCCTAATCCCACTTCCCAGCTCTTGGTCCGTAGCCCTGCAGGTTAGAGCATCCCAAGTGCACATCCAAGTACTTTTTAAATGTGGTTAGGGTTCCTGCCTCTACCACCCTTTCAGGCAGTGAGTTCCAAACCCCCACAACCCTCTGGGTGAAGACATTTCCCCTCAAATCTCCTCTAAACCTTCCACCAATTACTTTAAATCTGTGCCCCCTGGTTTTTGACCCCTCTGCTAAGGGAAATAGGTCCTCTGTATCCACTTTATCTATGCTCCTCATAATTTTATACACCTCAATAAGGTCTCCCCTCAGCCTCCTCTGTTCCAAGGAAAACAGACCCAGCCTATCCAGTCTTTCCTCATAGCTAAGATTCTCTAATCCCGGCGACATCCTTGTAAATCTCCCCTGTACCCTCTCTAGTGCAATCACATCTTTCCTGTAATGTGGTGACCAGAACTGCACGCAGTACTCTAGCTGAGGCCTAACTAGTGTTTTATACAGTTGAAGCATAACCCCCCTGCTCTTGTATTCTATGCCACGGCTAATAAAGGCAAGCATTCCGTATGCCTTCTTAACGACCTTATCTACTGGGCCTGCTACCTTCAGGGATCTGTGGACATGCACTCCAAGGTCCCTTTGTTCCTCTACACTACTCAGTGTCCTACCATTTAATGTGTATTCCCTTTCCTTGTTAGCCCTCCCCAAATGCATTACCTCACACTTCTCCGGATTGAATTCCATTTGCCACTGTTCTGCCCACCTGACCAATTTATTGATATCTTCCTGCAGTCTACAGCTTCCTTCTTCAGTATCAACCACACAGCCGATTTTAGTATCATCTGCAAACTCCTTAATCATACCCCCTATATTCAAGTCTAGATCATTGATATATACCACAAGAAGCAAGGGACCTAGTACTGAGCCCTGCGGAACCCCACTGGAAACAGCCTTCCAGTCACAAAAACACCCATCAACCATTACCCTCTGCTTCCTGTCTCCGAGCCAATTTTGAATCCAACTTGACACTTTGCCCTGGATCCCATGGGCTTTTAACTTCGTGACCAGTCTGCCATGTGGAACCTTATCAAAAGCCTTGCTGAAGTCCATATACACTACATCAAATGCACTACCCTCATCTACCCTCCTTGTTACCTCCTCAAAAAATGCAATCAATTTTGTCAGACATGACCTTCCTTTAACAAATCCATGCTGACTATCCTTGATTAATCCGTGTCTTTCTAAATGAAGATTTATCCTGTCCTTCAGAATTCTTTCCAATAATTTTCCCACTACCGAGGTTAAGCTGACTGGCCTGTGATTATTCGGTCTATCCTTTTCTCCCTTTTTAAACAACGATACCACATTAGCAGTCCTCCAGTCCTCCGACACCACACCTGAAGCCAGAGAGGGTTGAAAAATG
This sequence comes from Somniosus microcephalus, assembly GCF_052327205.1. Lineage (NCBI taxonomy): Eukaryota > Metazoa > Chordata > Chondrichthyes > Squaliformes > Somniosidae > Somniosus > Somniosus microcephalus. The sequence goes on along the minus strand of NC_141017.1, from coordinate 26,783,308 downwards.
ATGGTCAGGGCCTCTGCTGTTTTCTCTTTTGCTTCGCTTAAGCAACGCCGCAATTTTAAAATTCTCATTCTCCTGTTCAAATCCTTCCATGGCCTCGCCCCTCCCCATCTCTGTAACCTCCTCCAGCCCTGCAACCCTCCGAGATCTCTGCGCTCCTCCAATTCTGGACGCTTGCGCATTCCCAATTTTCATCGCTCCACCATTGGCGGCCGCGTCTTCAGCTGCCAAGGCCCTAAGCTCTGGAATTCCCTCCCTAAACCTCTCCGCCTCTCTACCTCTCTCTCCTCCTTTAAGACGGTCCTTGGAACCTATCTCTTTAATCTGGTTTTTGGTCACCTGTCCTAACGTATCCTTATGTGGCTTGGTGTCAAAGTTTGTTTGATAGTCGCTCCTGTGATGCACTCCAGGACATTTTACTACATTAAAGTTGCTGTATAAATGGAAGTTGCTGGTGTACAGTGTAAGATTCGCAATTTTCAGCAAAAATCACGCAAGAAAACTGGATAAAATAAGACTGTTTATTGACCAAAGTAAGCTTGCACAGAAAAACCTTTGATAAAAGGGCATACAAAATGGCCGCCAGGCCCCGTGATCAGTTTCTGAACCATTTTATTTCTGTTACTGCAAGCCAGACAGGCTTGTGGATTGAAGACAGTAAGCCCGCGAAAGCCAGTATCTGGGAACCGAAACTCAGAGAAACAGCATACATATTCAATGGATTCTAAGTACAGGATGGGGCCCATCAAGATATGGGCAGACAATGCAAAAACACTTATACCCATTTATTGTACAAAGGAAAAAACCGTTTAGCAGCCATCAAGGAAAATCTCCGGACCGATCAATGTGCGAACCGAGCCACAGTGACAATGCAAAGGACATTAAAAGACATTATCGGCCAGGAAGGCCAGTTTAAGTTATCACCGGCTCCGTTACAAGACAAAGCGCCCCTGCAGAGATTTCTGCCCGCCAAAATTAATACAAAGACAGGACTATGATTTGGCGGGAGATAAGACTGTTCCAAAAGAGTATAACTATGGATTGAAAGTCCATATACGTTACTTCGACTTCTTCGAACTACTTTGGCTTCGACTGGAACAACTTCAAACTTGGCTTCACGGCTGCTTCTTCTTGGACGACTTCAGACTTCTACTTCTTCAAGGACTTCTTCTACAAGGAACGAACGAAGGACGGACGGTGCCAGGATCGGCGCCTCTTCCACTTCGGCAGATGCAGAATCGATGAAAACGTTTTCGTCTTTTTAAAGACGGACGGTTTCGGTAAAAGGACAACGTGGTCGGTGTTCAGCCAAACAAGGCTCGGCCACGACGAGAAGACGACGAGGGTGGCCCGGGTACTGGGGTCGGGAGATCATCGACGACCCAGGCCGACGGAGAAGAAACCCTCTGGAGAACCGACCAGGCCGGAGACAAAAAGACAGTCCGGGCCTGACACTTCCGTGTCTCAACATCCCATCTGGTTGTTGGTCTGCTCCATGAACCAAAATCGACAACAGCTTGTAGCTGATCTTCAACCTTGACGAGCGCTCATCGAGGCTGTGTCTACCCCATCGCCTCGAGAGAGAGAGAGAGAGAGAATATCGACTGCGCCAGAAGTTTCCAAATCCACGTGACGACGGAACGCGGTGCCAAAAAGGCTGCGAACCCCCTTTCTCGCGATTTCGAGAGTGGTGAGCATGATCCCAGGTTCCCCAGGTCGAAACTTAGTTTAGGTATAGGGGAGGGAGTTAAGGGAAATCGTAATGTGTTTCCCCTTTTACGATGTGCCGTGTGTTCCCCATTTCCATAGAGTCAAGTTCTTAAATTTGTGCATGATTGTAGTTACTTTAATCTGTGCCTATGACATGTATTTTGTAATGCTTCAAACTGTTTAAAAATAAAAGCATCCATTTCGTGCTATTCAGCCTGGTCTATTGAGTCCTTTCTCTGCACTACTGTTCTCTGCATCTAAGTCCAAGGTCTAGAACCGTAGGGGGAGTGGGTCGAACCACTCAAGGGTAATTCTTGCACGAAGCCTGGCAGGAGGCCAGAACGGGCAAGAGAGCAGGAAAAAAAACCCTACAACAGACAGTAGTGTGTCTTCTTCTGAGTGTAGATTGTTAGCGGAGTAGCGCTGTATTGGAGTCACTTGCCTTATTTAGAAGTTTGTTGGGTGGATTAATTAAGATGGGCTGAATGGCCTTCCTCATCCATAATTATCTTGTGAACACTTACCCCTCAACGAACACCACTAAGATAGATGAACCGCCGATTTTCTTTTTGTGGGAGCTTGCTGTGTGCAAATCGGCTGCCGAGTTTGGCTACATAACAAAGGTTACTGCACTGCAAAAGCAATCCATTGGCTATTTGGTCCTGAGGATGTGAAAGGCACTACAGGAAACTTTCTTTTAACCGGCACATCAATATCCGGAAATCTCTCTTAACCGGCAAAATTCAGGAGTAGTTCAGGTAAGTTTTACTATATATTAGTGGCCGTTTAACAGGGACTCCTGGATCTGTGGCCGTGTAACCGGGGTTCCTGGATCTGTGGCCGTGTAACCGGGGTTCCTGGATCTGTGGCCGTGTAACCGGGGTTCCTGGATCTGTGGCCGTGTAACCGGGGTTCCTGGATCTGTGGCCATGTAACCGGGGTTCCTGGATCTGTGGCCGTGTAACCGGGGTTCTTGCACCTGTGGCCGTGTAACCGGGGTTCCTGGATCTGTGGCCGTGTAACTGGGGTTCCTGGATCTGTGGCCGTGTAACCGGGGTTCCTGGATCTGTGGCCGTGTAACCGGGGTTCCTGGATCTGTGGCCGTGTAACCGGGACTCCTGGATCTGTGGCCGTGTAACCGGGGTTCCTGGATCTGTGGCCGTGTAACCGGGACTCCTGCACAAGTGCCGTGCAACCGGGGCTCCTGCACCTGTGGCCGTGTAACCGGGACTCCTGCACAAGTGCCGTGTAACCAGGGCTCCTGCACCTGTGGCCGTGTACGGGGCTCTCATACCTTGGTAAGTATACCTCTCTGTAATCCGGACTTTTTGATCAACCGGCACCACACCGGTCCCATCGGTGCCGGATAAAAAAGAGTTTCCTGTATATATAAATGCAGGAGACACCATGTACACTAAATGGTACAATTTTAAAGGGGGTGTAAGAACAGAGAGACCTGGAGGTGTTTGTGCTCAAGTCTCTGAAGTTGGCAGGACAGGTTAACAAAGCAGTTACTAAAGCAGACGGGATCCCGGGCTTTATAAGTAGAGTACAAAAGCCAGGAAGTTATGCTAAACCTATATAAGACGCTAGTTCAGCCCCAGCTGGAGTATTGTGACCAATTCTGGGCACCGCACTTTAGGAAAGACGTGAAGGCTTTGGAGAGGCTACAGGAGAGATTTACTAGAACGGTTCCAGGGATGAGGGATTACAGTTAACGTGGAGAGACTGGAGAAGCTGGGGTTGCTCTGCTTGGAGCAGAGAAGGTTAAGAGGAGATTTGATAGAGGTGTTCAAAATCATGAAGGATTTAGATAGAGTAAATAAAGAGAAACTGTTTCCAACGACTGAAGGGTCGATAACCAGAAGGACTTAAATTTAAGGTGATGAACCAGAGGCCACATGAGGACATTTTTTTACGCAGCGAGTGGTTCGGATTTGGAACGCGCTGCTTGATAGGGCGGTGGATACAGATTCAATAGCAGCCTTCAAAAGGGAATTGGATAAATACTTGAAGGAGAAATAATTGCAGGGATATGGGGAAAGAGCGAGGGGAGTGGGACTAACTGGATTGCTCTTCGAAAGGGCCGGCGCAGACTCGATGGGCCGAATGGCCTCCTTCTGTATGGTGCTATTCTATGATTCTATGATTCAGGTTCATTCTTATCTTTCTAAGCCTCTCTCCATTGTTGATTGGACACCCAATGGACTTTCTAATCCTGTTACGAAACCCCTTTGACCAGATGCGAGCGGAAATACTCCTAACGTGGCCTCGCTGATACTGTGTCCTTTGGGCCCCCACTCTGATTCTACTGATACACCCTAACTTTCTATTTGCTTTGGCAACTGTTGCTATGTAAAAAGTGACGGCACTTTCAACATCTGGCCAAAACTTGCAAGTACGATTATACCTGCGACACGCCAATTAATGATAAACCACTTCATTGTGAAATCATATTTGCCCTGATATTGTTCAGAGCTCCCAGTATTTAAATGGACATTTATCTTTCACCTAACTAGTTGCTGGGCGACCGCAGAATGTTGCAAAGACAAATCATTAGAAGCGACTGCTGTGCCAGTTTTCTCCCCATCTCTCCTATTGACTCCTTGCTGTGGGTACAGTTCCCAAAGGTTCTCAGTTACCTGCTCAAGTGAGTTATTTATTTGCAAATCTTGACGGTGGGTGCTCACAAGCTATTGAGTAGCACCGGGGATCCCAACCCATCGTGTCCTCACTCAAAGCCTGCATACCCGCAATTCCAGCAAGGGTCACTGGGCAGGAAGGTGGCAGATGGAGTGTAATGTAGGGAAATGTGAGGTTATTCACTTTGGTAGGAAGACTATGCTGTACATGGACCATGTACAGCAGGCACCTCAAAGCACTGGAGAGGTACCACCAACGCTGCCTCCACAAGATCCTGCAAATCCATTGGCAGGATAGGCGCACCAACGTCAGTGTTCTTGCTCAGGCCAACGTCCCCAGCAACGAAGCTTTGACCACGCTCGATCAGCTCCGATGGACGGGTCACATTGTCTACATGCCCGATACGAGGCTCCCAAAACAAGCGCTCTACTCGGAGCTCCGGCACGGCAAGAGAGCCCCAGGTGGGCAGAGGAAACGCTTCAAGGACACCCTCAAAGCCTCCTTGAAAAAGTGTAAGATCCCCACTGACACCTGGGAATCCCTGGCCCAAGACCGCACAAAGTGGAGGAGAAGCATCCGGGCAGGCGCCGAACACCTCGAGACTCTTCGCCGGGAGCAAGCGGAAGCCAAGCGCAGGCAGTGCAAGGAGCGCACGTCAACCCAAGCACCCCACCCATCCGCCCCTTCAGCCACCGTCTGCCCCACCTGTGACAGAGACTGTAGGTCCCGCATTGGACTCATCAGTCACCTGAGAACTCATTTTTAATGTGGAAGCAAGTCATCCTCGGTTCCGAGGGACTGCCTAAGAAGAGGAAGAATAGAAAAACAGAATATGTTTTAAATGGTGAGAAACTTTCAAATGTTGGTGTTCAGAGAGATTTGGGTGTCCTCGTGCAAGAAACACAGAAAGCTAGCATGCAGGTACAGCAAGCAATAAGGAAGGCAAATGGCATGTTGGCCTTTATTGCAAGGGGATTGGAGTATAAGAGCAAGGAAGTCTTGCTACAATTGTACAGGGCTTTGGTGAGACCACACCTGGAGCACTGGGCACAGTTTTGGTCTCCATATCTAAGGAAGGATATACTTGCCTTGGAGGCGGTGCAACGAAGGTTCACTAGATTGATTCCTGGGATTAGAGGGCTGTCCTATGATGAGAGATTGTGTAGAATGGGCCGATACTCTCTGGAGTTTAGAAGAATGAGAGGTGATCTCATTGAAACATACAAGATTCTGAAGGGGATTGACAGGGTAGATGCTGAAAGGTTGTTTCCCCCTGGCTGGAGAGTCTAGAACTAGGGGGCACAGTCTCAGGATAAGGGGCTGGCCATTTAAGACTGAGATGAGGAGGAATTTCTTCACTCAGAGGGTTGTGAATCTTTGGAATTCTCTGCCCCAGAGGGCTATGGATGCTGAGTCGTGGAGTATATTCAAGGCTGAGATCGATAGATTTTTGGACTCTAGAGGAATCAAGGGGTATGGGGATCGGGCGGGAAAGTGGAGTTGAGGTCGATGATCAGCCATGATCTTATTGAATAGCGGAGCAGGCTCGAGGGGCCGTATGGCCGACTCCTGCTCCTATTTCTTATGTTTCTTATGACAGCAAGTCGGAATGGCAGCCTGGGCTAATTGATGTCAGCCGTGGCTCGCGGTGGAAGCACTCGCGCCTCTGCTACAAGGTTGGGAACATAGGAACAGGACAGCCGCCCCTCGAGCCTGTTCCGTTAGACCCTCATACCCTACGTCCGAGACCCATTGACGTGAAACAACGGTATCCTCTGTGAGCAATGCCAAGGGAGATCCGCCGATAAAATGCTCCCAAAAAAAATCATCAAACAAACATACAAATATGACGGGGCAGGGAAAGACCAGTTGGTGCGCCAAGCCTGTCCCACACAGACGTGATGCTTGGAGCATCACGACTAGACACCTCCGACCCTCCCTGAGCCGTGCAATCTCCAGGGAGAGGCAAAGGAAAGGGGGGAGAAAAGGGCCTATAAGGGGGATCAAGAAATCTCGACTGCTTTGCAAGTCCTTGACCGTTAAGGAAATCCCCCTGACCTCTAAGGAAATGACGCCATTTCCATGGAGTTCAGGGGCTGCCAAAGCAGTCGGCGGTGAGAGTCATTTACAATGTGTCTTGGCTCAGCACTACCAAACAAGACACCAGCCTGTGTGACAGGAAGGCAACTCACTCTCAGGTGCGGGATGACACGCAGACTTTTCCTGCATGGCGTTTCCCCTCTATTTCCCAAGGTGCGCAAGAGTAGCCGGGAAGCAATGAGACAAATGAGATTCGTGTGGGAGAGCAATGACGTGCAGTTGCTCTGACTGGTTAAGACTGACGTCCCTCGTTAACCCACAAATGACGCTTCTAGGGTGTGCCAGCACATTCATAGTGGCTGGCTGGGTCCTGCCTGGTTACAGCTCATGGAGAAAGCACTTATATTCCTGCTCTGTTTCACATTTAATACGATTCTGGCCTCTTCAGGATCACTGGTTTTAATCACTACACCATTGGTGGCCGTGCCTTCTGTTGCCTGGGCCCCAAGCTCTGGAATTTCCTCTCTAAACCGCTCCGCCTCTCTCTCCTCCTTTAAGACACTTGTTAAAACCTACCTCTTTGGCCAAGCTTTTGGTCATCTGGCCTAATTTCTCCTTATGTGGCTCGGTGCCCAAATTTGTCTGATAACACTCCTGTGAAGCACCCTGGGACGTTTTACTGCGTTAAAGGCGCTATATAAATGCAAGGTGTTGTTGTTCCAGATTTAAAATCGTTCCAACCTTTTAATAAGCTACCAATGGGGTAACAGGATACACCTTCTCTCTCTGTCACACTCACTCACTCACACACACTCACACTCACTCACTCACACTCACACACTCTCACTCACTCACACTTACACACTCACTCACACACTCTTCACTCACACACTCACACTCACACACACACACTCTCACTCACACACTCACACTCACTCACACTCACTCTCACTCATACACTCACACTCACACACACACTTTCACTCTCACTCTCACTCTCTCTCACACACTCTCACTCACACACTCACACTCACACTCACACACACTCTCACACTCACACTCACTCACACTCACACACACACTCACTCTCACACACACACACTCACACACTCACACTCACTCATACTCACACACACACTCAAACACACACTCACTCACACTCACACACACTCTCACTCACATACTCACACACTCACACACTCACATACTCACTCACTCACTCACACGCACACTCACTCACATACTCACTCACTCACACTCACATACTCACTCACTCAAACACACACACACACTCACTCACACACACACACTCACACTCACACACACTCACACAATCACACTCTCACACTCTCACACTCACACACTCACACACACACTCTCACTCACACACTCACACACTCTCACTCACACACTCACACTCACTCACACACACACACTCACACATACTCTCACTCACACACTCTCACTCACACACTCACTCACACACTCACACTCACTCACACACACATTCTCACTCACACACTCACTCACTCACACACACACACACTCTCACTCACACACTCACACTTACTCACACACTCTCACAGTCACACTCACTCACACAATCACACTCACACACTCACTCACTCACACTCTCACACACTCACTCACACACACTCTCACTCACACACTCTCACTCACACTCTCACACTCACTCACACACTCACACACACACACACACACACTCACACACACACACTCACACACACATACACAATCACACTCACACACTCACACTGACACTCTCACACTCACACACACTCACATACACACTCACACACTCACTCACACACTCACACACTCTCACACACACACACTCTCACTCACATTCACACTCACTCACTCACACTCACACACTCTCACACTCACTCACACACACACTCTCACTCACACACTCTCACTCACACTCACACTCTCACACACTCACTCACACACACTCTCTCACACTCTCTCTCACACTCACTCACACACTCACTCACTCTCACACTCACTCACACACTCACTCACACACACACACTCACACACACTCACACACACACACTCTCACACACACACACAATCACACTCACACACTCACACTCACTCACTCACACTCACACTCCCACACACTCACTCACACACACTCTCACTCACACACTCTCACTCACACACTCTCACTCTCACACTCACTCACACACACACACTCACACACTCTCACTCTCACACTGACACTCTCATACTCACACACACTCACACTCACACACTCTCACTCACATTCACACTCACTCACTCACACTCACACACTCTCACACTCACTCACACACACACTCTCACTCACACACTCTCACTCTCACTCACACTCACACACTCTCACTCACATACTCACTCACTCTCACTCACTCACACTCACATACTCACTCACTCACACACTCACTCACACACACACTCACTCACACACACACTCACACACTCACACTCACACACTCACACACTCTCACTCACACTCACACACACAGACACCCTCACACTCACACACACTCACACTCACACACTCACACACACTCACACACACTCACATACACACTCACTCACACTCACACACTCACACACTCACACTGACACTCACACACTCACACTGACACTCACACACTCACACACTCACTCACACTCTCACACTCTCACACACTCACTCACACTCTCACACACACACACTCACACACTCACACACTCACTCATACACACTCACACACACACATACATTCACTCACACTCACTCATACTCAGTCACATACACACTGACACACTCTCACTCACTCACTCACACTCACAGTCTCTCTCACACACACACACACTCTCTCACACTCGCTCACTCACACACATATAATTTCTTCTTTTATTGGTTCTCCTGCTTTCCTCTGTTGACTGTCTATACAGGACAGTAGCGCCGTATGATACAGCTATTCCTGTCAATATGAAACGTTAAATGTAGCAAATAAACAAGCACATCCCTCCTAGGAAAGAAAGTCTTGCATTTCTATAGCGCCTTTCATGACCTCAGGACGTCCCAAAGCGTTTTACAGCCAATGAAGTACTTTTTGAAGTGTAGTCACTGTTGCAATGTAGGAAACGCGGCAGCCAATTTGCGCACAGCAAGCTCCCACAAACAGCAATGTGATAATGACCAGATAATCTGTTTTAATGATGTTGGTTGAGGGATAATTACTGGCCAGGACACCGGGGATAACTCCCCTGCTCTTCTTCGGAATAGTGCCATGGGATCTTTTACATCCACCTGAGAGGGCAGACGGGGCCTCGGTTTAACGTCTCATCCGAAAGACGGCACCTCCGACAGTGTGGCACTCCCTCAGCACTGCACTGGGAGCGTCAGCCTAGATTTTTGTGCTCGAGTCTCTGGAGTGGGGACTTGAACCCACGACCTTCTGACTCAGAGGCGAGGGTGCGACCCACTGAGCCAATAGGAAAGGACTTGCTAAAGCAGCAATTTATAGGCTCATGGTGCCTCTCTCCTGTGGTCTTGTCTGTGCCCGGATGGCCCTGGAGAGGGAGCATGCGGTGTCCACCGGTCCGCTTGAAGTCTTCCTTGACCAGCAGGCACTGCAGGGGTAATCGACACTCCCAACCGACATTACATTCTAATGTGTAATGTCGCTGTTTTGTACAGTTATTTATTACTTGTTTATCATATTTGCCGCGCCCTGCAAATATGATAAACAAATTTGAGAATGTCAATTCAATTAACTAAAATCTAGAAATAATGTTTTTCTGTTCATGTTGGGTGACACTGGGGCCACTCAGGCCTAACAAATAAAGGCTTACATTCTGATTGCTAAGAAACTGGACAGGTTGGGGTTTTCCTTAGAGCAGAGAAGGCTGAGGGAGGACCTGATTGAGGGTACAATATTATGAGGGGCATAGATAGGGTAGATAGAAAGGAACTTTTCCCCTTAGTAGAGGGGTCAATAACCAGGGGGCATAGTTTCAAGGTAAGGGGCAGGAGGTTTCGAGGGGATTTGAGGAAAAACTTATTCACCCAGAGGGTGGTTGGAATCTGGAACTCACTGCCTGAAAGGGTGGTCGAGGCAGGAACACTCACAACATTTAGATGAGCACTTGAAACGCCATAGCATACAAGGCTACGGACCAAGTGCTGGAAAATGGGATTAGAATAGAGAGGGCTTGATGGCCGGCATGGACACGATGGGCCGAAGGGCCTCTTTCTGTGCCGTATAACTCTAGGACTCTCTATGACTCTAAACCCTTGCTAGAAGCTCTTTCACTGCCACCATTGGCTCTGATTTTGCCCCAGTTGAAATATACAGCTCTGCTATTCAGGCTGGTATGTAGCCCAGTCAACTATCGGGCTTTTACTGCACAATGACGGTATTTAAACTGCCACAAAAGTTATGCAAGGAATATTCCAGGTGTGTTCACGTGAAATCGCATTGTCTGCAGCTGAGGTCGGAACAGATTTAGTGCAAAGGCGAGACTGCTGGCTGGGGGACGCACTGAGCGCGGTGATTGAGCAATTACCTTTTTTTCCCGCACATTGTGTCAGATCAGGCCTCAGCCAAGCGGCCTTTAGTACAATGGAGGGGCTGGCTCTGGCCAAGTGCCTTTAATCAAGTCAGACATTGCGTGGTTGGAACAGGCTGTTCGCATCGCATCCCACTTCTTCCTTCATAGTAAAGCACAGAAAGGAAAGCCCCGTGGTTTGAGGCTTCAGCTATAGCTCGCTTCTCTTTCTGTAATGAAGAAGTTACCATGGAAAATCATTTCACTCCTTCTGGACTGTTTTTAAAGAAGCCTAACAAGGCCCGGTCCCTTTAATGCTTTGTACTTTCCTACATTATAACAGTGACTGTACTTCATTGGCTGTAAAGCGGAAAGAGAGAAAGAGAGAGAGAGAGAGAAAGAGAGAAAGAGAGAGAGAGAGAAAGAGAGAGAAAGAAAGAGAGAGAAAGAGAGAAAGAGAGAGAGAAAGAGAGAGAGAGAGAGAGAAAGAAAGAGAGAAAGAGAGAGAGAAAGAGAAAGAGAGAGAGAGAAAGAAAGAGAGAAAGAGAGAGAGAGAGAGAGAGAAAGAAAGAGAGAGAGAGAGAGAGAGAAAGAGAGAAAGAGAGAGAGAAAGAGAAAGAGAGAGAGAGAAAGAAAGAGAGAGAGAGAGAGAGAAAGAAAGAGAGAGAGAGAGAAGAGAGAGAGAGAGAGAGAGAGAGAAAGAAAGAGAGAAAGAAAGAGAGAAAGAAAGAGAGAGAGAAAGAGAGAGAGAAAGAGAGAGAGAAAGAAAGAATGATTTGCATTTCTATAGCGCCTTTCACAACCACCGGACGTCCCAAAGCGCTTTACAGCCAATGAAGTACTTTCTGAAGTGCAGTTACTGTTGTAATGTAGGAAACGCGGCAGCCAATTTGTGCACAGCAAGCTCCCACAAACAGCAATGTGATAACAATCAGATAATCTGTTTTAGTGATGTTGATTGAGGGATAAATATTGGCCCCAGGACACCGGGGAGAACTCCCCTGCTCTTCTTCGAAATAGTGACCGCGGGATCTTTTACGTCCACCTGAGAGAGCAGACAGGGCCTCGGTTTAACGTCTCATCCAAAAGACGGCACCTCCGGTGTAGTGTATGTACCTTTAAGGGGAGAACTACTTTTTACAGCTCCTGTATACTGTAGTACCGGCAGTGACCACACCTGTATATAACCCTGAGTAGGGATCTGTACTGCTTAGTTTTAGAGCAACCCTCATCCAGTAAACACCTGTTGATTGTTCCTCTGCAGTCTCTGTCGCTTATTTGAAGGACCACTACCTAAAGATTCACGGATTTAACATCCGGCAGTGCGGCACTCCCTCAGCACTGCACTGGGAGCGTCAGCCTGTATTTTTGTGCTCAAGTCCCTGGAGTGGGACTTGAACCCACAACCTTCTGACTCAGAGGCACCTGACTTTGGGACATCCTGAGGTCGTGAAGGGCGCTATATAAATGCACGTCTTTCTTTCTTTGCCTTCCGGCTTTTAAAACTCAAGCTGCCTGATTTATCGGGTTTTCTTTCCGACTCTCGGTAGCAACACCCCCTCGTGGACTTTGGCCTCGCCCACTTTTCAAAGGGACTTCAAGCAGTCCCTCAGGTGAGAAGGTCCCAATCACGGTTCTCCGAGGGGGTGGCCACTGATCCGATGCGAGGCACTTCCCCCCCCCCACCCCACAGAGGAAGGAAAGAATGACAGTGTGAGGCATTCTGGCTCGGCCTCAGTCTTCACACGGCTCCATTCTGCAGAGACAATGGGCAGGATTTTCATTGGGCCGTGGAGGCGGGATTGGAGGCGTGTGGGGGGTTTAAAATCCTGAAATCGGGAGGCACGAACCCATCCCGCCCCCAACCCGCCTCCATGCCAGTTTCAATGGAGGCGGGTACCCGACTCGCACTGGGACCCGCCTCCCCGAGGCAAGAAGGGGATTAGTGCCAATTAACTGCATGTTAACAGGTAGTTAACAGGCAGTTTTTAGCCTAATCCCTATTTTCATTGGTGAAGTGTGGGATTCCCAACGGCTGCAAACCACGCCAAGTTAGCGAGGCGGGCCATCGGGCCTGAAGAGCTTGGAGGGGTCGAGATGTCCGGTGTTCAGGTGAGTGATGGGTGCATGAGTGCAGAGGTAAGTGTGTTTGGTGTGTTTAAAGTATTTAAAGAAGTTTTACTTACCTTTTCTTACCTTTACAGCCTTCCTTCCTTCAGGTCTCGGGAGTCCCTCATCTCACCGGCACAGAAAGCAGAATGGCCGCGATCTGTCAAAAATTGCAGCATTCAGCTTTCTGTTCCGGGGAGATCTCTAAATCATCCTGAGAGGAAGGAATTAACTTGGAGTACAGATTGTCAGTGTTTGACAGCTTCAAACAGCTGTCAAATGCTGATATTGCATCTGTCAAAAGCTCTTGACAGATGAAATATCAATCTGTGACGTCACCTGTTGCCGGGTGGCCCTTAATTGGCCTGCTGAGCCCGCTGGGCGGGTACAACAAGGTCAATCAAGTGAAAATCGCGTGGGTTGGCTAGAACTCGATGGAGGCGGGACTACAACCCCAAAAGTTGTAGTCCCGCCTCCTACCCGACTCCTCAATGAAAATCCAGCCCAATGTGTAGACACCACCACCCCCGCCACCCTCCCGCTCTGTTAACTGGGGAGTGTCACATTCGGTGGAAATGTAAGGACCACAAAAGAGTTAAGAAGGGTAGAATATAGAGCAACACACATATATATATATATTTTATTTTAAATGGCTAACCTTTTTCGTAGCGATGTTGGACAATTGTTAGAACGTATTATTATAAATTATTATTCTGTAACTGGAGGACTGCTTTTTGCCTGAAAATAATTTTTAAAACTGGCGGGGGGAGGTGAAAGGATCGACAACCTTAGAATCCAAAGATTTATTGATCTCCGTCTTGAATATACTCCATGACTGAGCGTCTGGGGCAGAGAATTCCAAAGATTCACAATCCTCTGAGTGAAGAAATTCCTCCTCATCTCAGCCCTAAATGGCCGACCCCTTTAACCTGAGACTGCGCCCCCCTGGTTCCAGACTCCCCAGCCAGGGGGAAACAGCCTCTCACCATCTAGAAAAAAAATGCCTTTCCAAAGCGTTGGGGGCGGGTTTAGGGCCTAGGGCTTGGTGGTTGGGAATCCTCTCCATGATGCCCTCGCTTCCCCCATCTCGCGGTGACCTCCCGAGGTCGTGCTGTGAGCTGGAACGCACTGTCCGAAAGGGCGGTGGAAGCAGGCCCCAACAGCAGCCTTCAGAAGAGAATTCAAGAGATCGCGTTTCCTTCCCAAGTTTCTTTAAAAAACAATTAAATGAAGGACGGATGTCGCCAAAAATTGAGCAAAGTGGGAGGGAAGATCAGATTGATCAAGATGGCGTGACCAAGCTTGGGTTTGCAAGAATCTGTAGACTGTAGGAGGAACTGAGGCGTGGTGAGTTGAACTCTTCAGGCATCTCACAGCTCCAGGGTTCCAGATGCAGAAGTGTCTGTGCTGCCTATTTCCAATCTCTCCTCGTCTCTTGTGGAGGCTGCAGGAAGCAGCGACGCACTGGCTATTTTTAAACCACTTGTGGTCCAGCAGCTTTACCCTGCTTACACAATTTAAACCGTTGCCTTCCTCTCTCTCTCTCTCTCTCTCTCTCTGCTGGTCCCCAGGCCTGTTCTCATTTTCGCACAGTCAGCACCGCGGGGCATCCGAACCCTTGCCGCCCAATCCCAGTGCCCTTTGTGGTAAAGCAAGCAGCAGTGCACAAAAAAAAATCCAGGCTGACAAGCCCAGTGTCAGTGCTGAGGGAGCGCTGCACTGTCGGAGCTGCTGTCTTTCGGATAAACCCAGGTCCCGTCTGCTCTCTCAGGTGGACGTAAAAGATCCCGCGGCACTATTTCGAAGAAGAGTAGGGGGCGCTCTCCCCGGTGTTCTGGCCAATATGTAACCCTCAA